>NW_027315846.1:22851815-23194315 GCF_026437365.1 Eucyclogobius newberryi
CACACGTAAAGGTTCAGGAATGTTGTGTAGCCATTTTTCCAACTATAAAACCAAGTTAATAAATAAAAATCCGCTGCTTTTCACAGTGAAATGAAACTATGAAAGGGCAGAGCTGCGTTTTCGTCCCATTTCTAATAGTAAGTCATTTTAGATCCATTTTACGGTTTACAAAGAACAAAAGGTAAAATAATTATATATATTTTATAGTTTAATAAGTAATACTTGAACAAACTCAGAATAAGTCTCCTTGATGACTGACTTTATCTTCCACTTGACTACACTGTTAATACTAAAGAGCTTATCCATAGGTTTCAGAATGATTTGAAATTAGGACTGTTGCCATAGTGACTTACAATTGAAATCAAAAGCCTATCTTTGGAATGGAAAAGTCCTCAAAATGTTGCTGAAAATCATGCATAAAAAGGCTATCGTGGATTTCCCCCTGTATTACTTACCTTATTAAAACTGCCCTCTCCGACCTGGCCTTGGTCACTTTGCACTTTACTCCACACAGCAACACACACAGAAACACACACAGCAACACACACGGCAACACACACAGAAACACACACAGAAACACACACAGCAACACACACAGCAATACACACAGAAACACACACAGCAACACACACAGAAACACACACGGCAACACACACAGAAACACACACAGCAACACACACAGAAACACACACAGCAACACACACAGCAACACACACAGAAACACACACAGCAACACACACGGCAACACACACAGAAACACACACGGCAACACACACGGCAACACACACGGCAACACACACAGAAACACACATAGCAACACACACAGCAACACACACAGAAACACACACAGCAACACACAGAAACACACACGGCAACACACACAGAAACACACATAGCAACACACACAGCAACACACACAGAAACACACACAGCAACACACAGAAACACACACAGCAACACACACAGAAACACACACAGCAACACACACAGCAACACACACAGAAACACACACAGCAACACACACAGAAACACACACAGAAACACACACAGCAACACACACGGCAACACACACAGAAACACACACAGCAACACACACAGCAACACACACAGAAACACACACAGCAACACACACAGCAACACACACAGCAACACACACAGCAACACACACAGCAACACACACAGCAATACACACAGAAACACACACAGAAACACACACAGCAACACACACAGAAACACACACAGCAACACACACAGCAACACACACAGCAACACACACAGCAACACACACAGAAACACACACAGAAACACACACAGAAACACACACAGCAACACACACAGAAACACACACAGCAACACACACAGCAACACACACAGAAACACACACAGCAACACACACAGCAACACACACAGCAACACACACAGCAACACACACAGCAACACACACAGAAACACACACAGCAACACACACAGCAACACACACAGCAACACACACAGCAACACACACAGAAACACACATGCAACATATTTGGTGAAATACTATTCAAATAGGCCTACTTTTTAATGTTTTAAATTACTGATGCTCTAAGACAAATGTCCAAACCCTGATTTTCTCCATTAAAACAAGAAAAATATGTAAGTATATGTGTATCTGTAGTATATTAATAAAGTCTAAGTCTAGAAAATATAACAAACATTTTTAAAGGTGCACCATGCAACTTTCTGGTGGGAGGTCCGCCCCTTGCTCGTTTCCATGGAGATGTTATTGCTTTGCCAGTTCCAGTCTCATAAACGATTTCATGATGATTTTATTGCTCCAAAAAATACCCTGAATAAAAAACAGGCCTTCTTACTATGAGCGGGGTCACCTCTTCACAGATCTGACCTGGAAGTTGGCTTGGTAGCGTCACCATGGAGATAGTCTTTTTTTTTATTGTTTGTTTTTTTAATTCACTTCTATCTCCGTATAAAACCAAATATTTAAAACATCTAGGCACAGCAATAGCATCTTCCTGGAGAAAAGCAGACGAAAAGTTCCATAATGCACTTTTAAATCATAATAATAACAACAACAACAAACATGTTTTAAATCTATCTTGGTGGTCAGTTTAATCATAATGCCACAGTCTGCATAATGACCATATCATGAATAAAAATATGTAAAACAGACACAGCACAATTTGTTCAGATGACCAAATGTGTGAAAAGAATATCACAGCCATTTTGAGAGCAGCTCAGAGCTTTCTGCGGCCAAGACCGGAGCAGCCAGAAGCGAGCGCGCATAGTGACACACATGGCAACACACCAACTGCTAAAAACCAAAGTGAATTTTGAATCAAATGGATGAAAGAGAAGATTATTCTGCATCCTATTTATAAGGTATTATGAGGACTAGCGACATCTGGTGGTGGTGTGGGAGAAAGAGCACAAAGCACCAAACTATGGAAAATGAGTGGTTGTTTTATTGCTTATGACTAAGTTCTAATTTACTTTATAGACCTAAATGATCTAACTTTTCACAGTCTGTTAAGAGATTTTCGATCTCATTCACGGCAAAATGATCTCTCAGTGGAAGCTATTGTTGTCAAAATTAGAACAATTCAACTCTTTATCCTGAATAAAGGAAACCATCAATGAAAATGTGTCTGTTTTATAATGGGGTATGACTAACAAAGGACAGTACAAGAGAGTGAGATTCCAAAAGTAGAATAGTATTGATGTAAAACAATGCAAAAATATACAAACATATCATTTTTCATGGCAGTTTGACTTTGGCTACAGTAGTTTAACCTGCACAATAAATCAGTCCTAAACGATGTGATTGCTTTATAAGTTCAGCAGTTCATTTAAACAGTTCATCAGCATTTAAATCTTGTGTCCTGGATGTCTTCAAAATGTAAATGTAACTGTGCTGTGAACTGAATCTTGAGTTTCAGTTGGAGATATTATGCTGAATCTTGGCCCCGCGACGAGTTGGCCACTGTCCAGGGTGTACCCCGCTTAAGGCCCAAAGTCACTGGGATAGGCTCCAGTCACTCGCGACCCCGAGTACAACAGTGTTTCCTCATCGTTTAATCAAAGTTGTATTTTGATTGCCCGTTCATAGATCTTCTCGCTGAGGCAGCAGTCGGAGCAGGGACTCCCAGACTTCCCCCACCCCCAGACACTTCCTCACGCTCCGCCCACCCACGGTATTGCCACTTTTCATAAATAAAAACACGTAAATGACAATCTGCTGCTTGTTACGGTGAAATGTCACTACAAAGCCCCGCCTCTTATCAGTGCTGCAGCTTTGAACAGGAAGTCATCTGACCTGTTTCTGTTACTAAGCTGTTTTAGATCAATATTACGGTTTACAATGAACAAAAACATTTTTAAAAAAATGATCTTATGTTACAGTTGACTGAAAAACTTTCTGCAGTCCTATTCTTTGTGGACACTTCCCTCGTTCCACATTCACACTTTCTTCATTGCTCTTGCTGTTCAAAAAAGTCACAGAAGAGCCCCCTCGTCTCCTCGGCCTCCGCGTGGTCCGGGGCCGCCGTGTGGTGTGCCTTGTGCTGCGGGTGGGGCTGCGGATACGTCTCAGTCACCTCCTCGTTCCACTCGGCTTTGAAGGCGTCCCGGTGGTCCTCGCAGATGTTGTGCAGTATGCAGCAGGCCAGCACCATGGTGGGCAGGACGTCCAGGGCGCAGTCGTTCCTCTTACTCAGACACTGCCAGCGGGCCCTCAGCCTCAGCAGGGCCTCCTCAGACACCCGCAGGGCCCGGTGGACGTGCTGGTTGAATCTGCGCTGGGCTGGGTTTAGCGTGGACGGCTGGGACCGCCTCTTCCTCTGCTCTCTGTAGGGCGTGAGGAGCCAGCTCTGGAGAGGGTAGCAAGGTTCACCCACAAAGACATATCTGCAGAAATACCATCGCAATACAAGGGTTAGTACTACAATACAGTCAATGCTCTAGAATTTGATAACGTCATCATTTGGAATAAAAGCATCATTATTTCTTAGTTTGGGATTGGTTCCACAGACTTCCATGTTAATCTTAGGGCTTGAAGTCCTTTCACAACAATCACATCTTAAGTGTTGAATTATTGCTCCAAGTAGAGAAGAGGTTTGTGTCAGTTTTTGTTTCATGTGGATTGGCCCAGTAATTATAGAGCTATGAAACATAAACCAGGACAGCAAATCTGCAAGTTCCACCTGTCTCCAGCTCAGTTTTAAACTAACTTAACTAACTAAAAGACAAGTCATTAATTGTGATAATTGGGGCTTGATTTGAACTTTATTGCACACTGATCACTGTTAGAGCGTTGGTTCGTGCGTTCCTAAATTATAAGTTTGTTTTTCAAATTAAAATATGCTTTTTTCTGTCGGTCTTACAAATACTAAGAAAGTACATTAATGATAACTTAAAGCAAGTACCAGATTTTCAATATCTGATATTTAAATCTAACTTGTTCCTCGCTCTCACTGACCCTTCATCACTAGTATTCACATGCATGACTTTTGTGATCACTAGCACAGCTTTAGAACAGCTTTTAGACAGAAAAGTGAAGCAGGGTGGACCACCAAAAGACAGCCAATCAGCTCTCATCCCAAAGCTTCATACAGTGACTCACACGGCGCTAATAATGTCCAGCAACTACATTGATCCCATTAGTTGTTTCCACAGCTAAAACTAGTCTTCCGTTTCTATATCTAAATGAAAAGCACATAAACAGTGTAAAGGCTGTTTGAAAAGCGTGAGTGAATGTGAAACTTTACTTGACAGGTGAGCCCATAAAAGTAGGCGTTGAACTTGGAGAAAAGCCGCCCTCCTCAGCCGTGGCCCAGAGTGCAGAGTTCTGGAGGATTTCAGCTGGGTCAGTCCCACCCGGAAAACTGGCACACACGTCCCAGAACTGCCCCCGGCCGCCCACAGCCACCTGGACAAGAGGCAGGCACATGACTGGGTTTAGCTACAGTTAGAGGTGGGCACTATATAGAAAGATTTATAATATCCTGAATGTTGTTTTGAAGATGTATACATTTGAATATTATGCCTTAAAAGCACAAAGACACATCTGAACACATTTTCATTGAATTGACAAGAAAGACTACAACAGAGACAAAACCAGGACTAAAACAGAATATGACTAAACAATGGAGAAACCAGGACTAAAGCAAGACTAAAGTAGGACTAAAACAAGACTAAACCAGGTCTTCACCAATAACTTAAAACAGGACTAAGGAAAGACTAAAATAGGTCTAACCCAGGAACTAGAACACAACTAAACCAGGGAGAAACAAGGACCAAAGCCAGGCTAAACTGGGTCTTCAGCAAGAACTTAAAACAGGACAAAAGTAAAACTAAAACTGGACTGAACCAGGACTAATATCATAACACAAATATCATATGAATATCACTGTCAGGAAACTCCAAAGCAGTATTGAGATGTCCATTTCATCGCCCCGCCGTAGATATAATAAAACAATACCACTACACATTCAGCTGGAGATACCTGAGAAAGCACTGAGAGCCAGCCTGCAGGGTTGGCATAGTCCGAGGTGTTTTGTGATGGAGTCATGATGGAGATGTGGAGCGGCGCCACAGCAGCCACACAGTGGGGGAACCCTCTTTCGGACAAGAAGAGCTGGGCCGACTCCTCCAGCTCCTGCTCGCTCGGCGTGTGCATGTACTGAGAGCTGAGCAGCGTCACTATGGAATGGCACATGTCCCTCACACACTTGCACACAGTGGACTTTCCCACCCCGAACAGGCCACTGATGATGCGGTACTCCACGTTTGTGGCGAGTCTCCACAGAGCTACGGCCACGCGCTTCTCTACGGGCAAAGCCAGGCGAAACGTGGTGTTCTGCCGGGCCAGACGGGGACGCAATTTGTCACACAGGTAGAAGAATGTCTCTTTGCTCATTCGGAATTTGTCCAGCCAATCGGACGGCTGGAACTCTATCATCACCACGCGCTCCCACCAATCTGTGCGCGGAGTAGTGGACCAGGGACGAGTGCGGAGGCGGAGACTGGAGCGGATCCCCCCCGCCATCATCATCTGTAGAAAGAGGGGAGTGAAAGCTTCAGCTCCAGGTGCTGGGGCCACTGCTCTGCTCTATTACACTGTTATTAACTAGTATGAACGTTCAGGAATCAGAAAACTGAAGCCCCATCGTTCAGCCGAAAAATAGATAACATAAAAGCATGTTGTTGTTTTTAGCTCTAAAAATGCAAATCGTTATCGTAATCATAAACTAAATACTATACTAAATATTTAGTATAAATAAATACTAAATAAATTAAATAATTGTTACTATTTCAAATGCAAAATTACGTCCTTTTAATTAAATCGGTCCTGAAAAAAAAAGTGCACAATTATACAGCGTTTATATATTAATAATAATAATCAAGAGCGTTTGATTTCATAAAGCTGCATGTATTTGAATGAAAGAAATTAATGATTTAACTTTTCTATAGTCATATGTCAATTATTGTTATAATGTTGTGAATTTGAGACGGCTTGCCTCTTCACAAACCTGACTCGTACGTCGGTAATTCCTTTGGCTATAATATTGCAGATTATGGCATAAAACAAATCTGTCTTAATGTAGAATGTTGTGAAGTATGGTTTTAATCAAAACTAGATGTTTGTTGTGTTGTGACTGACCATGAGCATCCTCCGCTGCCGCTGCAGGAAGTACTGCCTCTGCCTGATGCGCCTCTGGACCTCGGTGCGCCTCTGGTCCTCGGCGCTGGACACGTCCCTGCGCCGCTTCAGCAGGACGTACGTCAGGAGGAACATGGTGGAGCGCATGTGCTCCTCGTCCTCCATCATCTCCCTGTTCTACCGGGCCATCATCGTGCATGGAAATACGAGCTTTATGTTTTGGATCATTGTTTTGGACATGTCTGTGGTTTGGCCAAAGTGAACTTCCGCTTCTGTGCGTCACGAGGCACACTGCTGCCACCTACAGTCTGGGCATGTGCATTTCAACTAAAGCCATTAGGGCTGCAACGATTAATCAACAAACCTAATCGTGACTAGTCGACCATAAGAAAAAAAATTGTTGTCATTACTACTATAACGTCTTTAAAACACACACAACAAGACGAATATTAAATTATTTCTTATTTTAATCAATCATACACTTCATTGTCTATCTATAGGTTTCTAAAATATTAATATGTATTTAGTTTCAGAAAATAAGCATGTGATATTTGTACAGAAAGTCAAAGTCAGTCAGAAGAAAATGTCTATTTTTTATTCCAGGAGACGACTTCTCCAGATTCATGTGATTTCTTACAGACATAAGACTATGTGAACCCGAAACGCAGAGGCAGACAATAACCAATTACATTTACTAGAGGAACCTTGAAATAAATATACCTCTCTGAGTAGTTTTTGGACGGCATATTTTATAGGCCCAATAGTACTCTCACTTGAGTAATATCTAGGACCACAATATTTTTGAAATAATGTTACTCTTACTTGAGTACAGTTTATGGCTACTCTTCATCTCGTCCCTCCTCACTGCTGACATGGGTTTCTAATAAACAGACATAAGCTTTAACAGAGATCATCCGCTTTACTCACAGATCTATTCTCTGGGTGACAGTTGTGTTAGTAAGAAGCATCTGCCTCGTAATACAGTCCCATCTCGGTGTGTACATTCTACTTGTCTCCCACTGCTGATTATAGTCTCTGTAATATGGCAGGAAGGAGATAAGCTACAATAGGCTACACTGAAGTAGACATCTCACTAAATGACCATGTAACGTTTGCTTTGGTAACTCCTAATATCAATCTACGTTTCTACCCTCATCTATGGTCATGAGCTTTGGGTAATGACCGAAAGGACAAGGACAAGCGGTCGAAATGAGTTTCCTCCACAGGGTGGCTGGGTGCTCCCTCTGGGTGCTCGGAGTAGATCCGCTGCTCCTCCAGCTGAGGTGGCTCGGGCATCTGTTCCGGATGCCTCCTGGGCGCCTCCCTGGGGAGGTGTTTCGGGCATGTCCCATCGGCAAGAAGACCCGGGGAAGACCCAGGACACAATGGGGGGACCATGTCTCTCGGCTGGCCTGGGAACGCCTCGGGATCCCCCCGGAGGAGGTGGAGGGAGTGTCTGGGGTGAGGGAAGTCAGGGGGTCCCTGGTTAGACTGCTGCCCCCGCGACCCGGCCCCGGATAAGCAGAAGAAGATGGATGGAACTCCTAATATCCGTGTGTGGAATCTAATGAAGAAAAAAGGGGTTTCTGAAAACTTGTAAATTGGTTAAAGGATTAACCAATCCTTATTATGCTTATTTAGTATTAAATTATAAAAGTAATAATAGTTAATTAATATATATTCTATCCATTATAAACTGCAATATTGGTCTAAAATGGCTTCAAATACAAACAGGTTCATTGACTTGGTGTTCGAAATGGCAGAACTGATAAGCCCCGCCTCTTCATATTGGCAATGCCCTGTAACAAGTAGTAGATTGTCCTCTATAATTGTCATGTTTTATAGCTGAAAAATGGCTTAGTGACATTTTTGAACCTTTTATATATATGAGTGAGATCACAGGGATGTGGGCGGAGATAGGGGGCAGGTGGAAACAACATGCATGAATCCAAATAAAAGTCTGAGTAAACTAATAATGAGGGAACAAGTGTTAAAAAGAAATAGGCGCGATTCTTCATAATGATTTCGATACCACAGTAGTTTCAATACTAGTTTTAGTATCTCTAGAGGGAATACTGTCACAACATGGCTATTAGCTTAGAAAAGTCAATTTCATATAATATATCCCCTTTAATATTAATGAATGAATGAATGTGAGTGATAGGTCCCTTTTTTACTAAGCCCTCACTATGACAAAACTTTGACTCTAGTTATAAACACTTCCGCCGCTGCATTCTCAAACTCCTTAGCGTCCATGCTACCCCCGGGGCCTCTCGTCTGCTCTTTGGCCATGGCCTGAGCCAGCTTGTCCGGGGACAGCTTGGCACTGGCCTCCAAATAACGTAACGCTTTCACATTGTATTCTAGACACGAGATGGATTGAGTGTTTGCATTCCCGGCACAGTTGGCTTCGCTGCCTTGCGACGTCTCCAGTGCGTCTTTCAGCGTCCCTATCACCACCATGCCCAGTGCCCGGGAAACAGGCCCCTCGTCCGGGCAGCACACCTCGGCGTACAGCCTCTGAGTTTGGCGGATGTAGTCGGAGAAAACGGCGCACGTTAGCACTCCGTGGCGGAATATGTCGTAGGGCACAGCTTCGTGGTCTTGGCAGTGGAGGCGGCGGAGGAGAGGCGCAGAGGTGGACGCCGGGACCCCACCTTCGCTGCACAGGCACTGGAGGGTTTGGGTGTAGAGGCCCCCCCGGACACCTCCTCCTCCATCTCCACCCGAGCCTGTGGGGAGCCCGGAGCCGTCCATATCGGTCAGCTGGAGATTGGGCGGACAGGGCGGAGGAGTGGGGTCATTCAGGAGGTCGTAAGCCATGCGGACGTTGTTACTGAAGGCGGATCTGTGGGGAGATTAGAGAGGTGGGAGATATTGACACAATTATAATCTCAATCGTTTTAGGAGTATCCCAACAATGAGCGGTCAGACGATATTATGTGAATCCAAAAGAAATGTGACACATCTTTAAATGTATTATGAATGTATTGTTGTCTATGGCTCTGTGTTAACCCTGCATTGAGCTGGCCCCTGTCCAGGGTGTACCCGCTTGAGGCCCAAAGTCACTGGGATAGGCTCCAGTCACCCACGACCCCAAACGGGAACAAGCGGTAGAAAAATGAATGAATGTATTAGTTGAGGAGAACACGGTCTTTTTATAGTATGACCAAAAATATGTATTATTTTTAGAGTTTAAAGTGAAGTCCAATTGCAATACTATGCACTGGTTGGAGTGAGGATTGAGCAAGCAACATATGCATTAGTGAGTGGATCCTGGACATTTGGCTCTGTGCATAGAATGGCAATTGGAAATAAATTTGATAATACTTCACCAAAGAACACTTGTGTGTTTTTATAGATCTATTATGGAAGATGTTCATATAAAATCTAACACCCTTAATTTGAAATGTTTAATAAAAGCATAAATCAGAACTCTCCAGGGGAACAATATAAAATCTATTTAAATGTATTGCCAATATTAACAGCCACTCTAGATATATTGAAAACAATGGGGAAAAATAACTACATTTTGTTACGACAGATTAAGAATGGGATCATATGCACATCGCAATAGAGAAGCACACAATTTCAAGTTTGGAAAGAATTCTGTTGGAAAAATCTAACACTGTATTTTATAACATCATGTCAAAGTGCACATTATTCACAGGAAAATACCAGTTGTTGGAGAAAATGCGGTTGCCTGGTATCCCATAATAATCATGTTTGTCCAAATCTTCATAAATATTTTCAACATTGACATACCACTTGACTTTCAAACCATGTACATGGGACATAAAACATAAATATATACATGGAAACCTTTGCCATCACAAAGAGGATAACACGACTGAACTTACATGGACTGTGCCAACAATGCACATTCACAAACTGGAAAAATGTACTTAACCTGAAATTAGATATTCACCCAACATTGGCATAAGTGGGACAACTATGTCTGGGAATATGTGCCGAATGCAGCTTATACTACTCTGTGTCATGTTTTTCATTATTAAGAAACCTTACAATTGTACAATGCTATTTTTAGTTTATTTTGATTGGTTTGTACTTTTGTCCAATATCCCCATTGTTCAGGATGGGCATCTGACTCATTACAAGGTCAGACCATTCACATATTTTAAAAGTGTATAAACTAATGTTAACAATAACTATTTAATGAATAGATGTGATAAGAAATATTGGCTAAATAGGCTATAAATGCACAACAATTTCCTTATAGGGTTAGTATCCATTCTCCTCTGCATCCATCATGATCCATCATGATCCATCCCATGATCCATCATGATCCATCCCATGATCCATCCCATGATCCATCATGATCCATCCCATGATCCATCATGATCCATCCCATGATCCATCCCATGATCCATCATGATCCATCCCATGATCCATCATGATCCATCCCATGATCCATCCCATGATCCATCCCATGATCCATCATGATCCATCCCATGATCCATCCCATGATCCATCCCATGATCCATCATGATCCATCCCATGATCCAGCCCATGATCCATCCCATGATCCATCCCATGATCCATCATGATCCATCCCATGATCCATCCCATGATCCATCATGATCCATCCCATGATCCATCCCATGATCCATCCCATGATCCATCATGATCCAGCCCATGATCCATCCCATGATCCATCCCATGATCCATCATGATCCATCCCATGATCCATCCCATGATCCATCATGATCCATCCCATGATCCATCCCATGATCCATCCCATGATCCATCCCATGATCCATCATGATCCATCCCATGATCCATCCCATGATCCATCCCATGATCCATCATGATCCATCCCATGATCCATCCCATGATCCATCATGATCCAGCCCATGATCCATCCCATGATCCATCCCATGATCCATCATGATCCATCCCATGATCCATCCCATGATCCATCATGATCCATCCCATGATCCATCCCATGATCCATCCCATGATCCATCCCATGATCCAGCCCATGATCCATCCCATGATCCATCCCATGATCCATCATGATCCATCCCATGATCCATCCCATGATCCATCCCATGATCCATCATGATCCATCCCATGATCCATCCCATGATCCAGCCCATGATCCATCCCATGATCCATCCCATGATCCAGCCCATGATCCATCCCATGATCCATCCCATGATCCATCATGATCCATCCCATGATCCATCATGATCCATCCCATGATCCAGCCCATGATCCATCCCATGATCCATCCCATGATCCATCATGATCCATCCCATGATCCATCCCATGATCCATCCCATGATCCATCCCATGATCCATCATGATCCATCCCATGATCCATCCCATGATCCATCATGATCCATCCCATGATCCATCCCATGATCCATCATGATCCATCCCATGATCCATCCCATGATCCAGCCCATGATCCATCCCATGATCCATCATGATCCATCCCATGATCCATACCTGTGCGAGTGGTGCGCCAACCGCAGGTGCCAAAGCGCGCGGTTGAGTCCCTGCTGCTCGTGCGCGCGTCCTGCCAATGTCCCGGAGCCGTTGTTCATCACGTCCCCCTCATCACCCCGCGTCCCAGCCTCGCTCACCGACGCCAGGTTGCAGAAGTGATCCGCTAAGAAGCCGATGGGGTCGTCTGATCTGGCCTCCACCATCTTGAGGATCGCGCCCCGCAGGAGCTCGCTCACGCCGGCCTGGGCCAGGAACTCTCGGTCGCTTTCGCATTTTGCCATTGCTGGAGGAATAACGGCGGACCGGCGCTTCTCCTTACTGTCCGCCATGTCTGTTGACGTGTGTCGCAGCAACCGCGGCAGGCGGAAGTGCTCCGGATGCGCGAATGCTGCAGAGGCTCCGTGCGCCAGCTGACCGTCACGTGACCGTGCATAGTGACCGTCACGTGATATAGTGACTAATCAATTGCATAGTGACTAATCAATTAAAAAAAATAGTCCTGTTAAAATTGGAAGTGTGAACAGAACTGTAGATGCATTCTCCCTGTGATAGTGACAGATGCTCGTCCAACAGGCCATACTGCACCGAAGGGCAGCCATATCTGTGGCCGTTTGCCCCAGGGCAGATGGCAGTGTTTAGAGCAAGCATGTCCAAACTATGGCCTGGAGGCCAAACGCAGCCCTCAGACCCATTTCTGTTGGCTCGCAGGCTTCATGATGAATACTACTAACCCTTTACTATAATAAAAAATCACATAGAAAAAAGAGGTTCTAACCCAGAATACAACTGTGTCAGTCAGACTTCTGCTAAATGTGCAATTATATGATCTGCTGCATTGAACGATTATTATATATAAATATATATATATATAGATATATATAGATATATATAGATATATAGATATATAGATATATATATAGATATATACAGTATACACACACACACACACATATTTCTTAAAGGAGGAATACTAAAACAAGGAAGAGTGTTTATTCAGCTATTACAAATCAGACATATACATGACAGAACAGCCGTAGTATTTGCATTAACAACATCACATGATCCACAGTACCACGCTGGTTTAGTGTTTTAGGAGCAGCCGTTCATATAGATCTCTCCATTGGTATGTGCCTCTCCAATGACTCCAGTGTCTCCATTGACATAGTGAGACATTCCATTAACATAATGAAACTTCTCCTTTCTTTTCTGAGGAAGAAAACCTTTCTGCAACTTGTGCTCCAGTAACATGTGGCTTTGGGGTGGAAGTCCAAGACAAGCTCTGCAAAACAACACAAATACTAGTGAGTTTTATTTACAGAGAAAAGGAGGAAATAAAAGGAACAATAAGATAACCTCATAATATTTTCAATGCACGCCCTCTGCCGGAAGAACGCGTTGACCACTGGGGCCCCTGGTGGTACTAGAGGGGCCTTGCAGAGGAGAGCGAGCAGAGCCAGCACACTGTGGAAGGACTGGTACTCGTTCTCGCCCTGCACACGCACACTCACACGCTGGCACAGCTCGGTCAGGATCACCAGGTCCAGGATGATGGGGCTGGCTAGTAAAGAGTCCTGCATGGCAAATCATGTCAAAATGAGAATAAAGGTATACATGCTACTGAGAAATATCCACTGATACTAGACTAATGCTAGAGAATGGATTTAATTTGTTACATTTCTCTCTGGATCAACACCACAATATACTTGACCAGCTGTCTCATTTGTGAGACATTATTATTATTGTTATTATTATTATTATTATTTTGGTAAAACATTGTCTTTTGCAAACAACAATTTTCATTTTTAGCTGTAAAAGCCTACATAAGGATTCAGGGAATGGCCTCCTGCTGGTGCTAGAGTCAGGACTAAACATGGACCGGCCTCCTGCTGGTGCCAGAGTCAGGACTAAACATGGACCGGCCTCCTGCTGGTGCCAGAGTCAGGACTAAACATGGACCGGCCTCCTGCTGGTGCCAGAGTCAGGACTAAACATGGACCGGCCTCCTGCTGGTGCCAGAGTCAGGACTAAACATGGACCGGCCTCCTGCTGGTGCCAGAGTCAGGACTAAACATGGGGAATCTGCGTTTCAGTTTTCTGCAGCTAAAATCTGGAACATTCTTCCCGAAGATGTGAGACAGGTTCTACTATGACAATGTTCAAATATAAGATAAAACAGATTTGTTTAGCTGTGCATGTGACTGAAAGGATTTTCTTTGCACTCTTCTTATTTCGGTCTTAAACATGATTTCTGTCATGTCTGTGTGATTTTAATGTTTTTTTCCTGTGTGAATCACTTTGAATCGTCTTGTGTATGAATTATAATCTACAAATAAACTTGCCTTGCCTATAAACAAATGCATGCAATTCTTCTACAAGTTTTAGCAGTTCACATTTCAGTTTTCTCAAATCTTAAGTTTCCTAAAACACATTTGAAAACATAAACCACTAATCTAGTGTATTAATATCAGAGCAATTGTAGTTACAATTTGCAGCACTAATTTCAATATATCTCCAGCAGCTAAAAAAGATGAGAAATCAAATCAAATGTAACAACTTTGCTTGTGCATTGTAAATAAAATGACAAAGTACTTGCGTCTTTTGATTGGGAAAAACCTTAAAATGTTCAATTCATGCAGCACCGGACAACTTTCAGACAAGAAAATGAGAAAAACACGTGACTAACCACCAGGCTCACGTCACAACAGCACTTACCTCACACGTGTTATGCATCGCGATGGTATTGGTCCCACCCATCATAATTTCAGACGTGTACTCATCCATGGCACGCTTGCTGTCACCCACGCAGGGGACATACTTGATCACCACCTAAAAAAAACCACGATGTATTTTAGAATTTAGGATCTGACGGTGCTTAAGATTGCAACGTTGGTTTTCCGGACTGACACAGTGGTCGGGCTTTTCTCCGGGCTGGAACAGAACGGTGTTGGACTGCACCATGTCGTCCACTACGTTGCTCTTGGAGATCTCTTTGGATCTGAACTGCTGGGGCGCGGAGAGGTTCTTGCCATCGTTGTTGCCCAGGTGATTGTAGCTGACGATTGAGGTCGGCTGTGAAAAAAATATTAAGAAATTTAACAGATTGAGATTGTGGGACAATAGTAGCAGTAGTAGAGGTCATACCCTACAGCCGTACAGTAAACGACTGTGGAGTATGTTAGTTTCAGACAGATATTTAAGGCAGTGACTCACCAGAACCTGCCAGAGGAAATGTAGAAGCTTCTTGGATAAGTGGTGAATTTTTTATTTTTGCAATAATGATAATATGGTATTAGATTGCTGGGCGGATAATAATCTATACAAAAACTAGGGTCGAAACTGGATACTCATTTGAACAATTATCAATACGGAAATAAATTCATAAATAACATGAATCAGAAAGGTTTATTGTCAATAGACAGGATTCAAAAACTAGGGAACTTGCTTTGGCAATAAGGTGTAACATACAACAATGAATAATAATAGTAGCAAAATATACGTATATAAAAAAGGGCATGCATAAAAATGTTGAATTTACAAATGATATTAAAAAGTGTATATATTGGTCAGGATAGTTTAAAAAATGAGTGTGACTTTCCTGAAGTCCACGATCATCACGGTTTTCTGGGTGTTGAACTGGGTCTCAACCTTAAGTAAAAAGGTGTTGAGCATGGGGGGCTCTGGGCTTGTAGTTGGTGAGAAGTCAGAGCCCACTCCACACAGAGGCAGGGTTGTTGTCAGAGAACTGCTGCTTCAGACGCATAATTGTACTGTGATCTAGCTCTCTCTGGTGTGCTCCCTCCACTGCCTCATTGGTCCACCTACTACTACTTTACTAAAACTTTACTACTGTATTACTGCTATTGTCTGAATTGGTATTGAGTATTAAGGCTTTTCCTTTGTATCAAAATCAAATTCAAGACAAAGCTAATTCATTCACTCCACACTCGTAGTGGCTTAAAACCACCAATATAAAAATAAAATTGTGATCATTATAAATTATCACAATTTTATATTTTGTCATATTCCAGCTCTCACCTTGATGCCAGCACTGACTAGGAAGTCAACCAGCACTGACTTGATCTTAGTCTGTCCGGATTTAAAGTCGTCTCCTCCGATGAAGACTCCCCTCTGGACAGCCAGGTCTATGACCCCAGGGACGAAGGTGTTCTGGGGGGAGCCATTGATGAAGGCACAGCCCTCCAGGATACTGGCCACAGCGAACAGGGAGGAGGGGGACACCTCAGCTCCAGCCTCAGGGAAGCCAACATCAATAAACAAAGTAAGTCCAAGTCTTACAAACAACAGAATTCAGTAATAAACGGAGCTTTTAACCTTTTTATAACTATTAGAGATGGAAGCTGGCCAATATATCAGGCCAATAATTGTACTTTTTAGCATACAATATATACAATATATTTTAGCCATAGTTTTGTTTGCCTAAAAAATACACATAAAGCATTATTTTACCCCTTAAAATAAGAGAAGGGCACACCGTCATATTCATGTACAATTACTGTCATACTCACAAGCAATTAAGGCCATATTCATGTGCATACAACTGATGTAAATAAGAGTGTTTACTTACCATTAGTATTATTTAGTCTTATGCTAGCTATTTTTACTTTATTTTATTATTATTTACCTTATTTTATTATTATTTTATTTGTATCTTCATCTTTTTATTTTATTTATTTATTTTTTCCTCCATTCCCTATTAAGATATGAGAGGAGTCTTGTTAATAAGAGTTTTTTGGTTTTGTTTATAAGAGTTCTTCTATTAAGAGTGTTTTTTAAACTTCCTATAAGTTATCCGTCCCTGTATCTACTGCGTTGTAAGACCAAAATTTCCCCATGTGTGGACAATAAAGGATTATTTTATCTTATCTTAGAACAAACCAGCCCAATACTGCTCTCTTACATATACACATACATGCGTAAATATATGAAACCTGAACTGTACATAGTTAGTATGTGGTAGTTACCTTAATAGCAGCCAGAAGATTGTCTGCAGTGTCATTCAGCCCTGGTGTAACATCACAGAACCGCTCTGTATTTGCAGTCCACAACACAATGACTTTCTCCACACCACTGGAGCTCTGGAAATCTCTGATATCCGCTCGAATCTGCTCCATCTAGTTTATAATGTGCATTTTGTTGTATTACAAATGTAGCTACATTTATATCGCAACAAATGAATGCAATATCCACCTGCTCTGCTGTAGTGCCAGTGAGGACATTATCAGCTCGGCTCTCCTGGTTAGCTGCGATGAAATCTAGATTATAAATGGACTTCCTCGGTTTCATGTGGCTCATGAGGGGACGTAGCTGCTCCTGCAATGCCCAGTCAAGCACCTCCGCTCGCTCCATCGCCTTCCCGAGATCCAAGGAGGAAATATCCCAGCCTAAAAGGGTCAAAACAGAAGAAATTTTAAATAATGCATATTTTATGGATGGTGAAGGGTTGTTCTTTGCATATAGCTCATAGTTACCATCAAAGACAATATCATTTGGGTGCACCATGGGTAGCAAATCACAGAAGGGTATGTTGACATCTCCTTGTGGGCCGGACCCCAGACAGACAGTAGAGGACTGCAATAGGGAGCCAAAGTAGTTTGCTTTCTGTCGGCAAAAACATCAAAAACAAAATCAAAACAAAGGAATCACGACCTCAATGGTAAATCTAGTATCAAACCAACATTTATTTCCTTTTGTCAAAAAAGTGCTAAATCTGCAGTAGATGCTAAAAAGACTGGGACTAGATCCATAGGAGTTGGTGTTCTAATGTTTAAGAGCTCTTCAAGGGTGTAAGAGCACGATAACACACAAGATTTACACACAAAAACAGACAAAACGAGGTGCATGGTATCTCAGATACATGACCATATCAGTACTAGAATAAGAACACGTGGCAAAATGCAGAAGCAATGATTATTATCAGATATGTCAAACCTGTTCTTAGTATCACAATTCAGTTTGAAATGTTGACAACACTGGTGCTGTTCAAGAGAAAGTTACATTTAGAAGCAAAAAGCACAACTAGGATTTGAACTGGAAAGTGAAACATCCCATAAGGATCCTTGTACATCCTTGTATGGGCGCAGACAGTTTGACAGTCTAATGAACATGACAGCCTCAGTGCACAAGGCTATATTTATAAAAGTAGGATGAGGGCTCTCTTGGTCTTTAAGCAGCCCAATTAGGATTGCCTAATGATTTTGTTATTGCACTGATACAAGCGCAGAAAGATATGTAAATGACAAACTAACTAAATGTAATATTGGGCAATTTAACTGAAAATTTAATTAGAAACTGAACATTTCTAAATACCTCTACAGCTGCTCTTAGTGCTTTATGTTATATTGACAGAGATGCGGCTGATATATAAACAAGCACAGGTGAAGTGTCTTGCTCAAGGACACAGCCTGAAATTGTTTAGATTGAACTGCAGACTTTAGGACACACTAGCATAGGCAAAAAATGTCTTTATTATCTTATAATCATTTGGTCTATCTAGTCTTTCTAGGTGGCAAAATGGCAAATAAAAGACGCCATGCTTTTTGTGGTTCATCCCTTTGACCTCCACCCAAAACACAATGCTGCACTGTGATTGGTCCATCGCCCTGGTGGCTCAACTCTAACAGGCCTGATCAGGATTCTCAAGAGTGTGTGAACTCATAAATATCGCAATAATTCATCTGGCTGGCCAGGTTATTCCCCTGAGTTAATTAAAGGAATAATAGAGGATTTTTGGCGAGCAATCTAAGTCTCATTTCCTCGTGGCGTGGACAACCGAGTAGTTCTCCCACGTGCCAATCCTTGAGTTCTCAATTCTGCGAAAAATCCTCTATTGTTCCTATAATATAGAAATCTTTATTTCTTCTTCTTTTTTTTTTACCAAAATGATCAGTTATTGTGAAATATAACTTGCTTTTTGATCTGCATTGTCAAATAAATCCATCTTGGACCATTGCTACTCTCCAATGTTTCTATGCAGACATTAAGCGTTTACATTGACTCCAGTCTTGGTTCTCCACGTCAGCTGCAGTTTGTTGGCGAGTACAGCAGCAGTGACCGTGGTGCCATTGTTGCCTCCCCAGCCCACAAGCATCACTCCGAGCCGGGGCACGTGGCTCTCGGTGCGGAACTTCATCTGGTTGTCATGTGGGGTCACCTACAAAGTACACAGAATGAACATTAAAGCCCTATTAGGTCTTGGATGCCGGCCGCCGTGGAACCCCGAAGAAGAAGAAGAAGAAGAAGAAGAAGAAGAAGAAGAAGAAGAAGAAGAAAAGGAAGAAGGAAGAAGAAGAAGAAGAAGAAAAGGAAGAAGGAAGAAGAAGAAAAGGAAGAAGGAAGAAGGAAGAAGAAGAAAAGGAAGAAGGAAGAAGGAAGAAGAAGAAGGAAGAAGAAGAAGAAGAAAGAAGGAAGAAGGAAGAAGAAGAAGGAAGAAGAAGAAGAAGAAAGAAGGAAGAAGAAGGAAGAAGAAGAAGAAGAAAGAAGGAAGAAGGAAGAAGGAAGAAGAAAGAAGGAAGAAGAAGGAAGAAGGAAGAAGGAAGAAAGAAGGAAGAAGAAGGAAGAAGGAAGAAGGAAGAAGGAAGAAGGAAGAAGAAGGAAGAAGGAAGAAGGAAGAAGGAAGAAGGAAGAAGAAGGAAGAAGGAAGAAGGAAGAAGGAAGAAGAAAGAAGAAGGAAGAAGGAAGAAGAAGGAAGAAGGAAGAAGGAAGAAGGAAGAAGAAGGAAGAAGAAGGAAGAAGGAAGAAGGAAGAAGGAAGAAGAAGGAAGAAGAAGGAAGAAGGAAGAAGGAAGAAGGAAGAAGGAAGAAGAAGGAAGAAGGAAGAAGAAGGAAGAAGGAAGAAGGAAGAAGGAAGAAGGAAGAAGGAAGAAGAAGGAAGAAGGAAGAAGAAGGAAGAAGGAAGAAGGAAGAAGAAGGAAGAAGGAAGAAGAAGGAAGAAGGAAGAAGGAAGAAGGAAGAAGGAAGAAGAAGGAAGAAGGAAGAAGAAGGAAGAAGGAAGAAGGAAGAAGGAAGAAGGAAGAAGGAAGAAGAAGGAAGAAGGAAGAAGGAAGAAGGAAGAAGGAAGAAGGAAGAAGGAAGAAGAAGGAAGAAGGAAGAAGGAAGAAGGAAGAAGGAAGAAGAAGAAGAAGAAGAAAGAAGGAAGAAGGAAGAAGGAAGAAGGAAGAAGGAAGAAGAAGGAAGAAGGAAGAAGGAAGAAGAAGGAAGAAGGAAGAAGGAAGAAGGAAGAAGGAAGAAGGAAGAAGGAAGAAGAAGGAAGAAGAAGGAAGAAGGAAGAAGGAAGAAGAAGGAAGAAGGAAGAAGGAAGAAGGAAGAAGGAAGAAGAAGAAGAAGAAGAAGAAGAAGAAGAAGAAGAAGAAGAAGAAGAAGAAGAAGAAGAAGAAGAAGAAGAAGAAGAGTGAAGAAGAAGAAGAAGAAGAGTGTAGGTGTGTCTCCATGCTTACCGTGATGTGGTCTTTCTCTGTGTGGACCGTTGTGCTCTGGTAGACATACTGCGCCTCGATGTGAGTGTCAGTGTATCTCACACGAGGGCTGTTGATGTGGATCTTCACGGGCATGATGGTCCTGCACACAGGCCCAAAGGCTCAACAACATCATTATGTCCACTCTGCACTGGCAAGTAACTAGTGTTGAGTAGCGTTACTTTTAAAAGTAACTCGTCACGTCCCTGGAAAAATAACGCGTTAATTTACTGCACTACTTTGTTAAAAAATAAAACGTTAGAGTACTTGCGTTAACAATAATTAACATAAATATATAACTTATATCGTTTGCCAACAATCCCAACCCACAACAAGAGAACGCACTTATTTTTAGCCCAGTAGTTTATTTAAACTACAGAGCTATATTTACTCCTCAGATACAAAATAGTGGTTATAACCAGTGGCGGCTGGTGGTGCAAAATATAGGGGGGGCTATTTGACATGACTGTGTTTTTTTTTTTTTTTTAAATGTCCAAAATTGAAATTTTTAACATTAACTGTTTGGATACATATTTTAAATACACATTTACAACTGAATTAATTACGTAAACACACTTTATTTCCACTTTTGTTAATGATAATACAATGACTTAGAGGCAGATACCATTTGTGAGAAAATACATTTGACATAAAATTACATTTTACACTTTATAAAATATCAGATTGAAAAGAGCAAATAAAAAATCTCAGTGATACTGTAACTTATAGTGCAGAGTAGACATTACTACATGAAGAGGAAATAAAAACACAATTGTTGGTGTTTCATAAAACAGCTTCTAAGTGGCATTAGTTACTCTGAACTACATGTGTAACATTTTACATTTTTATACTTAATCATCACAGCCATTATTGCTGTATTCAAAGTTGTTCTTAAAGACATGTCATTTATGACATTCTTTCATGGGTTTTCTTATAACAAAAGCATATTTTTATGAATAGAAGTTAAGCGATACTTAATGCTTAACTTTAGCCTTATGCAAGTAATAAACAACTTCATGTTGGTAACGGAGCACGGAGTTTGACGGATCACAAACAAATGATATCATATATATCTATATATAAATATATATGTATTATTATTTTACACATTTACACTAATAATATAAGATATTTCTGAATAAATTACATTGTTTTTAGACACAAAATAAATGGACGTAGTTGGCAGATTGACGGGGGGCGGCGCCCACGCGCCCTCAATGGACCAGCCGCTCCTGGAGGAGTTTTTCAAACTGCGTGAGGACGCGTCACTAAGTGCGCAGTGCGCATGCTCACAACACGCGGAGTCTGCTAGTAGCACGATACTACTCGCGTTAGTGCTCTAACTGACAGTAATTTGAGAACTAACGCGAGTACTAACTCGTTCAAAGCATACGCATTACCCCCAACTCTGTAAGTGACACATTAAAACACCTCCTCAGAAAAGGAGGCAAGAATAGTCTGTATGACGCAGGAGAGAATGAGCAGACTACTTCCGATGCTTTGAACAATTACGGACTACAGCCTGAAGAATAAAGCTGTACGGTGGAAGCACCGAACGTCAAAGAAGGAGAGGAAGATGAAGAAGAGTCTCCCTGGAATAAAGCCGGTCACAAAGACATATCATGACCTCATGGGCTTTGTAACACCAAAGCAATGGAAGGAGTACTTTTACGGACTACGACAGAGTCTGAGGTCTACGACGACAGAGTCTGAGGAATAAAGTCTGGCGGTAATGCAACACTTGGATGCCAACCGCCATAAAACAACAACAACAACAACAACAACAATTACGGACTACGACAGACTCTGAGGACTACGAAAAGTCTGAGGAATAAAGTCTGGCGGTAATGCAACAATTGGATGCCTGAACGTGTTTAATATGTGAGCTTTGAGCCAAATTCTATTATTAAAACATATATCACAAATCGTATCGCAAACGCAATACTCATTGACATCACAATCTATAACATGATCCATTCTTTCTAGTTTCAGGATTTACATTACAATGGTCAGAACTGTATTCCTCTTGTCCCCTGCAAAGGGGGACGACTCATATTTAAGCATTACTTCAAGACAATGTATTTGGTCAATATGAGTGTGACCACTTACATGACATAACATGAACTATGCAAAAAATGTTCCCACTGTGAAAAATGCGCTCCAGACTGACCTCTGGCCTCAGGGGTGCAAGTCATGGCAAGAGTTAAGTACCCATGACTGGCTGGACTACTCATTGAAGATAAATCTATTTTACTTAAATATTACTAAAAAATATACATATTCCCTTCCAGAATAGATAAATATTTAAGTTTATAATTGTAATCCCTGCTTGTAATTTATGATATCACACTAGGAAATTAGCTTGTAATCACTGGGCCAAAACTTATCTTATCTTATCCAAAGAAAAAAAAGAAAAAAAAGCGAAATAAAAATATGAGAGCCCCTTAATTTTGTTGAATTGTAAATTGTAAATTTGCATAAACTTTGGATGGAATGAGTGTGATGTCACTTCTTGTAATTTTCTACAGATATTTCAACTTTTTCTCCACAATAGCTACTTGATTGTTATAAAACCATCATTTATATTTACAACAGGTTCACACCAAATTAAGTCAAAATGAGAAGATCGTAAATACCTGTCATACTGGTTCGTTTAGCCTACAATCGCTGCCATACAAGACAATTCATCCTCGAAAGCAACGCGTTCAGACGCATTCGTTTGCTACATTGGGCAATAGCCGTTAGTGCAATAACCTCAGGGTAAAATGTAATATATAAATGTACCTGTAAAAGGATTTGTGTCGCTCCACAGAATAGAAGAGTGTCCGGCTGCAGAGATGGTCGGTAAATGCGCACGTTCAAAAAAGCCTCACCACAGCCAGAGCGCGTCATGTCTGAGGCTTCAGCACTGGCCAATCAGAACACAGCTCTCCACCATATTAGGACTGTAACAGAGGAGCACATCCGACTGTAAATCCACTGCAAATCAGAGTCTCTGCCATCTGCTTTGACGCCAAATGGTGTGTGATGGTGTGTAATTAGTGCTGGTGGGAGAGTCTATTGCACCCATGTCTGTCAGTGAACCCCAAGACACCTGTGGCACCAGAGTTTCTTACCACAACAGGAATGTAAAATGTGTTCAAATATATGAAATGGGTGTGATTATGTAAACCTGATGGGGATTACAAAATGTTAATCATGGTAAGAGGTTTTCAAATTTTACTTCCACTGGTTTGATGTAATAGAAATCTTAAGACCCATAAGAGTAAAGGTTTTTGCTCTCATAAAGTCTCATAATCACGAGATACAATTTCATTAGAATGTACAATGCTCTTCCGTACAGTAGTGGTCTATTATTTCGAAAGTCTTTATTTGATGTTTAGTCAGATTCCATTAAATTGACCAATTTGTGTACATAGTAAGCCTATTTTAGCAGATTTGAATTGTAACTAACCCTTATATAGGTTGACTTTATAGGTTATTTTATCATTGTTTTATATGCACCGAATCACCAAAGCAAGTTTCTATGTTTATGAATTCTGCTCATTGACAATGGCAATAAACCTTTTTGTTTTCTGATTCTAGACAGTACAGTAACTGAGAATCGGATCAGAATCAGAAAAGGTTTATTGCCATTGTCACTGAACACAGTTCACAAGTATAGGAACTTGTTTCAATGTTAAGGTGCAACATAAAACAATGAATAATATAATAATAATAATAGCAATGTCTATAGCAGGGGTGTCCAAACCTTTTTCACCGAGGGCTGCATTTTGAAACTTATACGGAGTAGAGGGCCACAAACAACCCAACAATGTCGAATTTGTCGAATGACAAAGTGAATCTTTAAAAAATTTGCATTGGACATTGTTTCGATGAGCCTCCACACCTGTAGTAATACTTGGAACATTAATATTTAGTCGGTATAACATCAAAATGTTTTTTTCCAATTTTACTTTTTGTTGTTTGGACCATCTTAGCAGGAAGCCGGAATTGGTCTGAGGGCCGGATTTGGCCTGGTATTTAGAGTCAAATATAGCATGCATAAATTAAGCATTTACGAATAAAATAAGGTAAAAAATAGAAAATAAACTTGTCTTGGTATGTACACAGATATTTACACACAAATTTACAGATGGAAGAGTTCATGAGTCCAACGGCAGAGGGAAAGAAACTGTTCTTAAGGCGGGATGTTCTGGTCCGGATGGATCGTAGCCTCCTGCCTGAGGGGAGTGGCCTCCTACCTGAGGGGAGTGGCCTCCTGGCTGAGGGGAGTGGCTCAAATAGTCCGTGTCTAGGGTGAGATGGGGCAGCATTGATCCGACCTGCTTCCAGAGTCCTGGAGACGTACAGGTCCCGCAGAGATTGAAGTCTGCAGCCGATCACCTTCTCAGCAGAAGCACAATGGCAAGGCAAGGCAAGGCAAGTTTATTTGTAGAGCACATTTCATACACAAGGCAATTCAAAGTGCTTCACACAGCAGGAAAAATCCATTCAAATCACAAAGAAATTACAGAAATACAATAAAATTAACTAAATTAAAAATTATCAATCCAACTGATTTTCTAAACTAATAAAATCACAAACAAAAGAGAAGAGTGCAAAGAAAAAATCCCTTCAGTCATATGCGCAGCTAAACAAAACAGTTTTTAGCTTAGATTTGAACATTGTCAGAGTAGAAGCCTGTCTCACATCTTCAGGAAGACTGTTCCAGATTTTAGCTGCATAAAACTGAAACGCAGATTCCCCATGTTTTGTCCTGACTCTGGGCACCCGCAGGAGGCCGGTCCCTGAGGTCCTCAGAGTCCGAGATGGTTCATATGGCACTAACATATCCAAGATGTACTTTGGTGCTAGGCCATGGAGAGACTTGTACACAAGCAGAGCTGCTTTAAAGTCTATTCTCTGAGCCACAGGGAGCCAGTGCAGAGACCTGAGAACAGGACTAATGTGATCATACTTCCTGGTTCTAGTCAGGACCCGAGCAGCAGCGTTCTGGATGTACTGCAGCTGTTTTACAGCTCGTTTGGAGAGACCAGTGAGCAGGCCGTTACAGTAGTCTAATCTACTGGAGACAAACGCATGGATAAGTCTCTCCAAATCCGGTTTTGACACTATATTTTTGATTTTGGCAATGTTTTTTAGATGGTAAAAAGCTGCTGATGTTATTGATTTGACGAAGTTCAAGTCTGAGTCCATTATTACCCCCAGATTTCTAATTTGGTTTGTAGGTTTTAGAGCGAGACTCTGGAGGTGACCGCTAACACTTTCTCTTTGTTTCTGTGGGCCAAAAACGATTATTTCAGTCTTGTCTGAGTTCAGCTGGAGAAAGTTGTTTTGCATCCACAAACTGATCTGTTGGATGCAGTGACAGAGTGAATCTACTGGTCCATATTCACCTGCCGATAGAGAAACATAGATCTGAGTGTCGTCTGCATAATTGTGATAGGACACATTTTCACTGCGTATCAACTGACCCAACGGCAGCATGTAGAGGTTGAACAGAAGGGGACCCAGGACTGACCCTTGGGGCACCCCACAGGTCAGGGTCATGTGGTCTGAGACACAGCTACCAATTTCAACAAAGTACTTCCTGTCTTCCAGATAGGACCTTAACCAGTTTAGGGCAGTGCCAGTGATGCCTACCCAGTCCTCTAGTCTCTGTAAGAGGATCCCATGATCGACAGTGTCAAAAGCAGCACTCAGATCTAACAGAATTAAGACTGAGGCTTTGCCCGTGTCAGTGTTCAGGCGGATGTCATTTGTCACTTTGACAAGAGCAGTCTCAGTGCTGTGATGAGGTCTAAAACCTGACTGAAAAACATCAAATGAGTTGTTTATTAAGAGGAAATCTGTGAGCTGTTGGTAAACAACCTTTTCAAGGACTTTGCCCCAAAATGGCAGATTAGAGATGGGCCGGTAATGACTCAGTACTGCGGCATCAAGGCTGCTCTTCTTTAGGAGAGGCTTTATGACCGCAGTTTTCAAAGACATTGGGAATGTTCCAGATTGAAGCGACATGTTAACTATGTGAGTGAATGGTGCTAACAAACTGTTCAGCACAGACTTTAGAAATTTGGTGGGTAACACATCAAGGCAGCATGTAGATGAACTCAGACTGGTGATGATCTCATGGACAGTTTTGTCAGTTACTGGTGCAAAGTGAGTTAGCTCTAAGTGTCTTGGTGGTTTTAGGGTAATTTTTTGCATTGTGGGATTTATAGCATGTTTAATGCCCTGAACTTTGTCATTAAAGAATAATGCAAACTCATTACACTTGGATGTGGAAATGAGTTCTAACGGCAGCTGAGCTGGAGGGTTTGTTAATCTGTTTACTGTGGCAAACAGGACACGCGAGTTGTTACTGCAGCTTCCAATTATTTCAGAAAAATATCTTTCCCTAGTTCTACATAAGATTAGGTTGTACATGTTCAGCTTTTCTTTGTAAATCTCTTTTTGAACCTGGAGCTTTGACTTGCGCCATTTCCGTTCGGCCCTGCGGCACTCCCTTTTCTGTGCCCTGACCGAATCATCATTTCTCCACGGCGCCTTCTGCTTATTTTTAACCATTTTAGCCTTTATAGGGGCGATGGTGTCCAGAACATTCAAAACACTAGATGTAACAGAGTTCAACAAATCATTTACATTAGAACATGAGACATTTTCAAAGTTTATCATTTCCATAAACAGTGCACCTGTGCCATCACTTATGTGTCTCCTCTGAACAACTGCAGGACCAACCGGAGGTTTGGGAGAAACAGACAGGTCAAAGAAGACACAGAAATGATCAGACAGAGCAACATCGATCACATTAACATTTGAAATATTTACCCCCTTTGTAATTATGAGATCTAGAGTGTGTCCTTTGCTGTGGGTGGGGCCTCTCACATGCTGAGTAAGACTGAAGGTTTCAAGGACAGCATCAAGCTCTTAAGCGTTTCTGTCACAAATATTATCAACATGCACATTGAAATCACCTGTAATGACCAAACCATCAAAGTCTGTGCATACGACTTAAAGCATCTCAGTAAAATCATCAATAAAACTTTGGCAGTGCTGGGGAGGCTTGTATAAAACAATGAAGAGAATGGATGGAGACCGTTTTAGCTCCATTTTAAAGGATACATACTCAAATGATGAAAACACCCCAAAAGACAACCTGCGGGTAATTATTTCATCTCTAAAGACAGCACAGACTCCACCCCCTTTTTTGTTTTCTCGTGTTTCAGATTCAAACTTAAAGTTGGGTGGAGCAGATTCTATCAGAACTACATTTCCTGTGTTTTTGTCAAGCCATGTTTCAGTTAAAAACATAAAATCAAGATTATAAGAAGAAATACAATTATTAATTAAGAGAGATTTGTTACATAAGGATCTGACATTTAGCACAGCAAGTTTCAGACTAGTTTCAGTGAGACTGGGCTTTATCTTTTCACAGGGAATATGAATCACATTTCTCAGATTGGGCCTGACTCGCATTTTGTTTTTCCATCTGTGTGATGATGTGGCTACAGAAATAGCACTAGGGGGGGCTCTTTTTACATAGGGCCCCGGGTTGGTTTGATTTTTAATGTAACAATAAGTCCCGGCAACGCTGAGACCCAGTGCATCCTAGCTATGGGAGATACCAGGTGAAAGGCGAGGTTGGATGGGTGGTGGGGCTTTTGTAGCCAAGGAGAGTTTGGGACCAGGTGAGAGGCGAGGGGGGATGGGTGGTGGGGTTGGTGTAGTCGGCATAGCCCTTGCTATATTGGGCGTGAGTGGAGCCATCTTAATGCCTGATTTGATCAGACTTTCAAAATGGCTGGGAAGGCCCATGGGTGAGAGTGGAGATGAGAAGGAGAATGATGAATCTTTAGTGGGAGTAGATGTTGCAGGGGGAACCCAGGGCTGGTGTGAAGGCAGGGGCGATGACAGGGATGTTGTTGGGCTTGTCACAGATGGGTCCAAGGCCTTTGAAGATTGTTCCTTTGCTGGAGGCGGTGGAGGTGAATGTGGAGCAGCTGGAGCTGAATCCTTTGCTGGTGGTGGTGGAGCAGCTGCTGATGAATCCTTTGGTGGAGGCTGAGGTTGTGGTGCTTTTGATGTTGAAACATTGGCTCGGTCTCTGGCTGATGGAGCAGGAATTCTTCTCTCATTCCTCTCTTCTCTAACTATCTGCTCAGGACCCTGTCCAGGCCCAGTCCAATGCCTCAGAGCGTGGAGCAGGTTCTCTGTCAGCACCCTCACTCCACCTCTGCATAGGTGGGGGCCATTTCTCTTAAACAGGTCCTCTCGTTTCCAGAATAGATAGAAGTTCTCAATATAGTGTAGTCCTCTCGGGGAACACTCTTTGGACAGCCATGTGTTCAGCTGAAGAAGCCGGCTAAACTTGTTTATCCTCCTGTCGATGTTTGGAAGAGGTCCACTTATGAATGTTTTGATTTCCATTTTATCAAGCACGTGGAATAACTTCAAGAAGTCTTTTTTCAAAACTTCAGTCTGTTCCCGCCGCATGTCCACTGCACCCACGTGCACAATCAGCTGTTTAGCTCCTCCATGCTTAGCCATAATATTTGGAAGGAGTGACGTTATCTCAGAAACAGTGGCGCTTGGAAAAGAATGTGTGTTTATCTTTTCATGCGTCACGTGACTTATCGCGCCGTCCCCAACTAAAACAATCTCCGTGACCTTGGCTTGTGGCACAGTTCCTCCTTGCTGTATTTTGGCCACGTCATCTTTCCTTTTTTCATTTAATTCCATCTCTGAAAGTGGTAAAAATCTGTTGGTGAGCTGTATTTTAGGTGACTTCACATTATCTTTGTATCGTTTAGGCTTTGCTCCAAGTTTGTTCCAAGAAACAGCTTGGTCTTTCTGGTTTTTAGACAGTTTTGGAAACGACACAGAGTCACTGCGGTTTAGGTTGAAAGTAGCAGTTTTTCTTGTAAAAAGTGTGCTCTTCTTACCGTCAGTTGACACAGGAATGGTATCGTGAAGAACTTTTTCAGATTCCAAAACAAATATCCGTGTTTTCAGCTCATTAATTTCTTGTTGATATTTCCGACAGCGTTCACAGTCTTTCTCCCTTCTTCTCACAGACATGTCGCTGGCGTCAGATATGTCGTTAAATCTGGAAAAATGTTCTTAAAATCCTTGGTTTACTTGAAAAAGTCTAAAGCAAAAATGTTTGGACGACAAAAACTGATTAAAAAGCAAAATAAATAAGGAAAGCAGCGATAGCAAGCGGAGCGAGCAAAAAAGCGTGTGCACTCTTCGAAAGCAGAAAGGTATGCTCTGTCAATGCTCTGTAGTCTCTGTTTGTACCTGGCTGTGGCTCCAGCGTACCACACGGTGATGGAGGAGGTGATGGAGGAGGTGAGGATGGACTCAATGATGGCCGTGTAAAACTGCACCATCTTCTGTTCTGGCAGTGAGGGGGGGCTGGGACTTTCCTGAAGTCCACGATCATGTCCACTGTCTTCTGGGCGTTGAACTCCAGGTTGTTACTGCTGCACCAGAATATCAGGCAGTCCACCTCCCTCCTGTAGACAGACTCATCCCCGTCCGAGATGAGCCCGATGAGGGTGGTGTCGTCCACAAACTTGGTCAGTTTTAGAGTCGTGGCTGGAGGTGCAGCAGTTTGTGTACAGGGAGAAGAGCAGAGGAGAAAATACACAGCCCTGTGGAGCTCCTGTGCTGGTAGTCCTAGTGTCTGAGACATTCTTCCCCAGCCGCATGCACTGCGTCCGATCCATCAGGAAGTTGGTGATCCACCTGCAGGTGGAGTCAGGCACGTTGAGCTGAAGTCCACAAACAGGATCCTGACATAGGTTCCTGGGGAGTTCGAACCTGGAGTAGAAGGTGTTAAGCTCCTCTGACAGTTTCCGACTGTCTGCAGCGTGGGGGGCTTTAGGATTGTAGTTGGTGAGAAGCCAGAGCCCACTCCACACAGAGGCAGGGTTGTTGTCAGAGAACTGCTGCTCCAGACACATAATTATAAATATTGTACTGTGCTCTACCTCTTGACACCTCCCTGCTAAATCCATACTTCGCGTCTATGTAGCGCTCTCTGTCACCAGCCCTGTGCGCTGCCTCCTTCTGCTGCCTGAACTGCCTCAGTTTTGGTGAGCAGTTTCGATGGAGAGTTTCTACCTCTGTCTGTACGTGGGGATCAGGTGAACCATTGTGTGATCTGAAGAGCCCTCAGGGGCTCAATGCATGTTGCAAAATGCGTATTTACTTAAAAAAAAAAAACAGACAACACAAAGTGCACTGAAACACCAGAGCATCAGTCTACGGCGTCATCTCTGATTAACCAACTCGAGTAGTTCTCCAATCTTATTTTTTCACGCATAAGAAATTCTGATAAAATGCTTTACTTCTCCTAAATTAATATTATTTTTATGTAAGTGTAGTGGTACTTGCCTAGGCTTCTTTACAAAATGTCTACACACGTGTATAGGCCCATGCAATGAAAAGTCGATGGTTTAAAATAGTAACTAATATAGTGTTTTAGTAAAATATCTGGCTTTTCGAATTTCTGAAGTAAAGTTATAGACACTGTATGAAGATCCATGGTATAAAGTAAAAGCGTTCCGTGTTTTGATTGGACGCGGTCGTGGACGTGCCACACTGACGTATGCCGAGCCCGGAAGTGTCGCTCAGGTCAGTGCTAAAAAAAACTTCCGCCTTAAGTTGTAAAGAAAACAGTCAGCTAAAGGCTCCGCAGCGTAACTAGCCTTTCGGAGGAGTCAGAGCAAAGGTACAGATCAGTTTGTCCTCGACATATGTATATGTGTTACTCATGTGTCATAACACAGAGTGCTCCCACTGCTTGGCTTTAGTGGATGCCAATCAACAGAATCTAGTGGAGCTCCAGCGCAGGCTAGGCTAGTGCTGTGCTAGCACCGAGAGCTCCGCCATAGGCCGCAATTCAATGTTCTTACGACTTGGTCTTATCATGTTTGTGATTTTCAATCATACACAGTTATTTTAACAACACATTACCTATTTTCTATGTTTTTATATGTACACAATTACATTTAATGGCTTTTTACATCCCTCTATTCAGTTGGCAAAGTATCTTGATTACACCCAGTGCTAGTCACTTTAGCCTTCAGCTAACAAACCTTCGCGTTTCAGATATACACAGTAAAGCGTTCATATTAACGCATAAGTCTCTGTCTTTTGTGTAACACAATATAGTTTACGTAAACAAACGTTTGAAAGCATTTTTGCAGTTAAATATGTCTGCAGTTGAAGCATTGTGGAGAAGACAGGCTGTTTGGATTCATGTGTGATGTGACAGCGGTGCTTCCTGAAGCTGCATGTGTCTCCTGTGTCTCCTGTGTCTCCTGTGTCTCCTGTGTCTCCTGTGTCTCGTTTGTCCCCTGCACTGACCGCAAGCTGCAGGATTCTGCGCCAGCGAATTGAAAATTGCAATCTGAATGGACACAATTGGCAAATCCCTATTATTTAAGTCCTTTGCTAGAACAATATTCTGTCATATTTTTGAAAACCTGTTAAGCCTTAAGTTTAGACCTCTACAACTGTGATTCCTGTGTTAATATATCAGTTAAGTTTTCAGCCGCCTTCTCAAATATTAATGCTCCTGGATAATGTTGACACAATACTAACATTTCAAACTCTAAACTAATAAGGAATAGGTTTGAGACTTGTTACCACAATAATGTAATAATTTTACGTTTCCAATTAGACAATAGGCATAATAGTATTTTCTTTGTTTCCTTGTGGTCCTATACTAGTCCTGATCAAGCGCATGACTAATACAACTATAAAACTGTTCAAGAAAGGTCCCAATTTTTGTCCTGTCCTTACCTTAAAAAACAAAAACAACCGTGTGTCTGGTTTTATTATCAGATTTTTGATGCTTTTGATAGCTTTACTCCTGAAGGTGTTTCAAATATGCTCCATGTCTCTGTGTCCATGTGCAGGCGCATCAGTGTGGAGGCCGGGTGCTCTCCGTGGGCGTGTGTGAGTGTATGTGTGAGTGAGAGTGAGAGTGAGAGAGTGAGAGTGAGAGTGAGAGAGACCCACTGCAGTTTCCTCTGAACTTTTTCTACACGAGCTGCTCCTCAGCTGACGATGACAATGGAGGAGATGAAGAATGAAGCGGAGACTAACTCCATGGTATCCATGACACTGTACGCTGTGATGTACCCAGTTTTTAATGAGGTAAATAAGTTGAATCATATTTGTGTTGTGTAATGCAAGCGTACCTTGTTCTGACTGTACTTGCAAAGCCTTTTAGCGCATATGACCTCAGACATTGATGTTTTTGTGTCTTTTCTATCTGCTCTATTTTAGCTGGAGAGGATTAATCTGTCAGCAGCACAGACACTCAGAGCAGCCTTTATAAAGGTAAGAAGATGTTTTTATTTACTACCTAGCCAATCTTAGACAGACTTTATTGATCCACAAGGGAAGTTCTTGCACACAGTAGCTCAAAGATTACAATATAAGAATAAACATCAAGAAAAGACGAGATAATGAGTTTCACAATAATTTAAGTGTCAAAATGTCAAAGGGATGTATCAAATAATACATATTTTCTTAAACATACACAGACTTCTGTAGTTTTATCTCACTATTTATATATTTATATTTTCGACTTTCATAAGAAAATACCAATGCTGTGTTTCCTCAATCTGAACACACTATATAACCACTTGTGATTTCTTCCGAAATCACAAGTATGTACTACGTTTGGCTCTTCAACATGCCAACTTTCCCTGTCGTTTTGTTCATAGGCAACTTTCTTGGCTTGGACTTGTTGCAATACGATTAACAGGACATTTTTTATTGTAAAAACGAATTATTGTCATAAACACACATAGAGGAAGTCCTGCTGACAGTCTCTCACCCTGCCCCACCCTATTTTACAGAACTGTGCTTCTATGTTGTTTAGTTTAGTTAAATAGTCATTTCATTTATTTGAGTCGGGGACAGTGCACAACATACTTTTACCTTATTAGGAGAGATGCTTTGCATTGTATTAAACAAGTTCAAATTGACTGAATTTCCTCTGTAGTGTAGACAGATGTAAAATTGTCATAAAAGGGCTAAGGACTGGGTACTTAATGTAATTGAATTGACAAATTATTAATCACCAATGTTAAAAATGGCAAAGTTGAGATTTACTGTGAAACTGTCGAAGTGCTAATGTAGCCCGCTGCTAACTCATGACTAATATCACAGAAATCAACTGTTTCATGTGATGATGAACGATACACCTTACTGTAAGAAAAGTCAGAATGGCCAGAATAATCAAAAGGAGCTCCTCTCTGCGCTCTGTCGTCGAGCTCCTCTCTGCGCTCCGTCGCCGGGCTCCTCTGCGCTCTGTCGTCGAGCTCCTCTCTGCGCTCTGTCGTTGAGCTCCTCTCTGCGCTCTGTCGTTGAGCTCCTCTCTGCGCTCTGTCGTCGGGCTCCTCTCAGCAGTGCATTTTGTGTCGACAGGATCCATTAATGCTGTTTTCTTTGTTCCAGGCCGAGAGGGAAAACCCTGGTCTGACTCAAGACATTATAATGAAGATCCTGGAAAAAAAGAACGTGCAAATTAACTTCACAGAGTCTTTACTGCGCATGGCAGCGGACGATGTGGAAGGTACGCGAGGTACACAACCATCACCAGGATACTATTTTTCTCGAGTACCATTAGCTTGCAGTTTGAGTGTTTGCATCTCTGCTCTGTACATCAACAGGAATACGATTAAGAAGTCTACATATACACAGTATAATTTAAGTGAATAATCATACTTCTATTCACCATTAAAGGCGCAATGGATGATTTTTCGGCGATTTGAGAACGCAGGCGGAAGTGCGCATGCGCACTCCCCCGTGTGGACTGATGCAACACACACGTGCGTTTGTTTATTAGCGCAACGGATCACATCGCATCTCTCGTCTCCCGTAGATTTCTGTCCACTTCTGCGTCAGCTCGAACTGTCTTTCTCCGTCTTCATTTTGCCCCGTACACTGAGGGAACTATATTATGATAGATCCATGCGCTTAGGCACGCGGAGACGTGGGCACGAACCGCACGTAGCTGCAGGTGAGCGATAGGTGCGTTTTATGATTGATACGTGGCAGGACAAATGATTTATCCACGCCACGAGGAAATATGAAAAAAAATTGCTGAAAAAAATCGTCCATTCCACCTTTAATTGTGGGGGATATTATTGTTCAACTTTTTCCAGTTATATTTCCAGTATAGTTAGTGTGTTACTTATCACGTGGCAACATGTGGGGTGTTTCAGGGTTGCATTGATCATAATCTTCTCCTGAAACGTATGATAGTCAAGAGGATCAATGATAGTTGTGATGTAGTCGTTTCCACTGAATTTTGCCTCAGACTGCTCAGACAACTAAAATGATTACAGTGATGAAGAGGACGGCCTGAGGCTGCTAAACCTGTGCCATGATGTCGCAATGTTGAACATTGCTTCATATGCAAATATTTTCAGGAGGTTTCCTTGTTTGAAAGGCAAATGTTTTGTTACGTTGCAAAGGAACTCCACTCTTAGTTTTCATTTGAAGTCATTGTCAACTCTAATATGCTATATGTATATATTTTCTTTTTACAAACAAGTGCTGTCTTCATTCCTCTGAAGTGCTGAGAGCATTTGCTGTGACTCTTAAACTTTCGTGGCGGTGGTGTATTTCCCTTGTGGGGGGCAGTGGAGTGTGTCTGAAAAGCTCTCTGTTTGCAGAGTTCATGATCGAGCGACCGGAGCAGGAGTTCCAGGACCTCAACGACAAGGCCAGAGCTTTGAAACACATCCTCAGCAAAATCCCTGACGAGATCAACGACAGAGTACGCTTCCTACAGACCATCAAGTCAGTACAACTACATACTACATACTACATACTACATACTACATACTACATACTACATACTACATACTACATACTACATAATACATAGTACAACTACATACTACATAGTACAACTACATACTACATAGTACAACTACATAGTACAACTACATAGTACAACTACATAGTACAACTACATAGTACAACTACATACTACATACTCGAGCTAAGACTGCAGGATAGGAGCAACATAGAGCTATATACAAACATATATTACATAGCTATGTTGACTGCAGAGATTAAATATCTGCTAGCAGGCTCACCTCTCCACTGATCTGACCTGTGACTTGGCCTGGCGCGTCATCTGCTTGTCTCCATGGAGATGGATGTATTTAGGGTTAGGTGTTAGTCCAATTTAATGCTAAACTATGGAACATTCCAGTAGGGCTGCAGCTATCAATTATTTTAGCAATCGATTAATCTATCGATTTTTTTCTTCGATTAATCGATGAATCGGTTAATTTTTTTGTACAATCCGTAAACCATTTAAAAGCATATTAAATTGTTTTTTAAATAAATGTTAGAGTTCATTGTAATAAACAAATAACAAATTGAGTTTCTGCCTAAAAAAACACATTTTATTCTTAATTTCACATAAGTTTGTCCCCAAAACAGCAACATTTCACTTCACCAGTCCAAGTGTTCTGTTTGAACATAGAGAATATATAAAGAAAATATATAAAGGGCTAATTAACTTGTCACAGACTGTTTGTAACAGTTACAGTTTGAATTAATTTGCGTTTCTGTCACATAATTTAAAATAAGACATTAGTTTGTAAAACATTGTGTGTGGGACAGTGATGCTGGTGTTTGGAGCGGTGGCTCTATATTTTGCATTTTGTCACTTTACGGCGTTGGCTCCGCGTCATCGCGGACTTTCTGTTTCACATCAGATTATTATAACACGGTCGTGGTCGGGTTGACCGTTTCAAGGCGCTGCAGACGAGCGTGTGGCATGTTTGAAACGTACAAGTGTGACTGGGAAGTAGAGTGTGGAGCGAGTGTGGAGCGGGGTCCGCGGTGGCGTGGTGAGGACGCGGGTGCTGGGGCGGGCGGCGCGTGGCACTAGTGGTGGTTGCTCGCGGCACCGAGCTCTTTTACACAACAAAACTCTTCCCGGTCGCACCTATAATAGATCCATGAGTCGCACTCTCTCTGTTGTGCTCCAGCTGCTTCAGGAAGAAGCTCCGTGGGAAACAAAAGCGTCGTTCCGTGCGCTCCGCGCGCCACTGATTCACGTGTTTTTAATGAAATATGTAAACTAAACGAAGCATCGAATCAATAAATAATAATCGAAGATTTTTTGTAATCGAATTATTCGAATAACTCGAATAATTGTTGCAGCCCTACATTCCAGGAACATCTCTACAGAGAAAAGCAGGTGGCCTCCTCCCAAAGTTACAGATGGCTATTGCATTAGCTAAGATCTATTGTGCCATTTCATTATCATGTAAGATAATCTGAACAGAAGAAAACAAGAATAACTAAGATAATCTTCCATTTGCCAAAAATCCAATGTTTTGTGGTGATTCTTTCCTCCTGCAGAGACATTGCCAGCGCCATAAAAGAGTTGCTGGACACAGTCAACAACGTTATAAAGAAATATCAGTACCAGAATCGCAGAGTAAGTAACAGCACTTCCACGTTGAATATGAATACTGGTGTTTTTTTCCCCTTTTTAAAATGTGTGTCATCTTTTCCAGGCCCTTGAGCACCAAAAAAAGGAGTTTGTGAAGTACTCCAAAAGTTTCAGTGACACCCTCAAAACATACTTCAAAGACGGAAAGTAAGTCTGATTTCTACTTAATGTAATGCTGTGTGTTTCTACTCTCAGAAGGGTCTCTGGAACAGTACTTATTGTACTTGATATTGTTAATAATACAGACGGCAGCAACATCCACTAAATAATCACAGGATGGATATTTAAATTTCTATGTTTTTCTCTCAAATTGGGAATGACATTACAAGGAGGTGGGCAGTACACACATTTTACTCAGGGAAATTGAAATGGTACTTTTAGACCTTGAGTATTCCATTTGACAGTGTAACAGTACTCTTGAGTATATGCTTTGTTCCCTCTGTGTGTCTTCAAGTGACAAAAGCGTTCTTGGCTTTCTTTCATTCGTTTATTTCTTTCACTTCTGCTCCATCACGTCCACGTTCCTTGTTGTGTGGGTGTCGACCTTCCTAAAAGAAAACCTTCTCTCTAACACTGTAAAGGTCGCCATGTTAAATACGCTTCTGTCTGCTGTCCAAGTCTGCCCACATTACTGTGCTGACTTCCACAAAAGCACTCTATAGTCCTGTATTTCCTCAACTTCCAACTAGTTCCAGATTAAACCAGGTCTGAAACGGAGTTGAGTTTGATCATGGCCGATGTCGATACAAATAGTTTTGAATCCAGAGAAATCGATGGTCGATAACCTCACAAACGGATCCACAACTGTGTTTTTACTGCAAACTGGATAAGCCAATGGTGTAGCTACATTTTGTGCTGTTCATAGCGTGTTCAAGTATTCATAAGAATCAAATACAAAGTTTTAAAGGATTTTTTAGCCTGTACGCTTTATAAGACAGGACAGTATAGTGTGAAATGGGAATGAGACTGGGGAAGGGAATTGCAACAAACTGTCGAGCCGCGTTCAAACTGCGGGTTGCTCACATGTCACGCATGTGTGCTGTCCACTCAGCCACCAAGCCACAAGACAAGTGTTCAAATAAAGCTTTATGCATATTCCTTTGGCAGCAGGTTGGTCCAAATGACATAATGGCCTCTGCTGGAGATGTAAGGCCACTAGACAATACGGCAAAAAGTGCTTATATTGGCCTATCTGGTCTGAACCCTGATTTAGCCCCCGACCAGGGCTAGACCAGGGCTAGACCAGGACAGAACCAGGACTGAACCAGGGTTTAACCCATGATTTAACCCATGATTTAACCCAGGGCTAAACCAGGGAAAGGGTTAGGGTTAAACCGGAGCTAAACTTGGACGGGACCAAGCGGACTAAATCAGGACTATACAAAGATTAAACCAGGGCTAAAACAAAGCTAGAGTGAACATGTCAAGTCCCAATTTGAATGAAAGCAAAACATGATTACGCGCCGCGTCTGTGCAGACTGAGGGTTCACCTTATGACATCTTTAGGAAGAAAGTGCAGTTAATTAAAAAGCGATTTAGACAATGTTCAATTATAACACTAAAATATCCTTTAATGACTGCGGACATAAAAGCTCTCTATGGACTCGTGGATGCGCTCGGAGTCGCCCGTTAACAGCGACTGCCAAACTCAAGTAATTATAATCTGTCCCTGCTAATTCGAAAGCAACTATTCAGTGGCTGAGGGAGTAAGCGGTAAATAATGATCAGAATAAATCCTGTTATATTAGTGGGTTGTAATATAGTACACAGTTGGTGTATGTGCATTGTGACGTTGTTTACAAGCCACATCATTCAGGTTGTTGGTTGCTAGCGTTAACTTGGTCAGTTAGAGTTCTTAGTGTTGTCTTTTTGCTGCACTTACCCATAGTTCTTAGTTAATTCAGGTAATAAGATTAAGGATTTTTTTAAATTAAGCTTAAAACACGCTGTTGATCTTTCTTCTCAACAGCAGAATGTAGTTTCACACTTCTGCTGTCTGTTAGTGTTGTGTCGCTAATAGCTGCGCTGCCATTTAGCATGTTTGAAATAGTCTTGACTTGTCCTGAGCCTCACAACACCAATTTGAGATATTTTTTTGCCATTTAAACAATTTTGAATTGTTAATCCTCATGGTAATAATCCTAATTGTTCATCTTTTGAAACCCATGGATTGCCAGTAGAGGGCGCCTAATCCAAATGAATGTGAAGATCCCTTTTGTCTGACGTTTAGCATAAAGGATATGATCTCATTTTTCTGATTGAAAGTACAAATGTGTAGGACTGCAACAGATAATTATTTTAGTCGGCAACTAGTCAGAAAATTTCTATTTTTTTTTAGAATATAGGGACTGAAGGTTTACAGAGAATATTTACTTGGAGAGAGAATTTTATCATTGATTAAAATAAAAATATTTTTTGACATTTTCATCCGTTTGTGATGAAACATCTTTTGTATTTCAGAGTTTGTACAGTCTTTTGTAGCAATTTTGAAAACCCTATTATTTTGAAGTTTAGTGTCCTTCTGATTCAAAAGCAAAGCAAAAACACTGTTATAACTTACAAAACACAATGCAACTTTCTTTTTAAATAGAGAAAGGAAATCCGAAACAAAAAGGAAACAAATAGAATCTAATCTGGACTTGTGAAACATCGTCCTGGTTGTACGTTTCCCTCACACTGTCTCTCCTCCTTCCACAGGGCGATAAACGTGTTCATCAGCGCCAACCGGCTCATCCACCAAACCAACCTCATACTGCAGACCTTCAAAACTGTTGCCTAGCCCAGAGACCAGCTCGCCCACCCCCGGAGACGGAGAGAGAGAGAGAGCGTGCGCCTGACCCGTATATGTAAATTAGAAAGAGTTGTTTTTAGGGTTGGGGGTTGGATTCCGCTGGGAGTCGAGATTGTAGATCGCAGTTCACGAGACTGAAAAGTGCCATTTCTTATTTCAATGAGGATTTTCCAGTCTTGAAACGGAACTGAATGGGCCCAAAGTCTGGTTAATTGATTTTATTTGGACAGTTTTAATTTATAATCCTGGTCTAGTTGGGAGTAGGTAAAGCGAGGTGTTCGTTAAAGACTAATTGCCATTTTTCTAATATATTCATGTTGATCATTTTACTTTTAGCTTCATTCATGGTTTTCACACCTTATGTTGAGAAGAGGTGTGTTGTATCCGGTTTTTTTTGTTCTTGTCACCTCCTGCTCACTCGCTTTGGTCTGCTACAGGAATCATTGGAAAAATACAATGACATATTCCCACGACTGTGAAGAGCTCGCACAGACGGACTTTTTGACCAAGCTCTTATTCTCTTTGTTTATCAGAAGACACAAAGCCAAATGACTTCCAGCACAGTGTGCGCCTTACCAAGTCCTGTAACATTCCCTCCTCAGAGTGTGATGAAGTGAAGCCAGTCCCTGCAGCGCTGTAGGGAGGTAGAGACGGTCAAACCTTCTGTATTTAACTGTTACCTGGTTGCAAATGTTCAATAAATAGTTTCCAAAAATCTGTGTCTCGTGTATATACGACATGAAAATATGTTTTTTGTCTTTATAAAGCATGTGTTTTTAAAAAGTCACTCTGAAACAATCATCGACACTTGCCATGAGCTGGAAAAACGGTTTCATCTGAACATAAACCCCCAAAAATATATATATGTAAAATCTGTTATTTTCAACTGTCTTTAGTCTGCATATTTTATACATCAATATGGGAGAAATACTACACAAAAAATCCAGCAGTTTTGATATAGAATGTCCCTAATAATCTAAATCTGTGTGAAATACTTTTAGTTTATTTTCAAACTTAACTCCAGTGGATTTACTTTTCCCACCACTGCTAAATAGGAAAAGCTGAGCGATAGTTGTTCAGGTGGTGGCCCTGTGACTGGAAGGTTCGCTGTTCAAATCCCATTGCATCTATGATAAATCTGCCACCATTATTCTCTGTTTTATCATCATAGGTGTAAGTGAGAATCATAAGGCATAAAACTCCACCTAAAGGTCAGGTTTTGTCCCAGATTGATCATGTAAAAGATGCTGATGAAGTTTCTTGTGTGTGAACTTGCTGTGCAGTGTCAGCACTGCTCCAGTCCCACTCCCGCAGCAGCAGTAACTGTGCTGGGATAGAACAAGTCAGCATCACACTCTGAAGTATAACTCTTCATCTCATTTCTTTTGTTTATATACTGTATGTAGAACACTAGATAAAGGCCAGATAAATTATGTCACTTTTAGGAAATTGCAGTTATCTTGGGTAAAAATTGCAATTTTTTGGCTACATCTTTATAGAAGTTTTACAATGTCCATCCATCCATCCATCCATCTTCTGCCTCTTTATCCGGGGCCGGGTCGCGGGGGCAGCAGTCTGAGCAGGGACTCCCAGACTTCCTCCTCCCCAGACACTTCCTCTAACTCCTCCGGGGGATCCCGAGGCGTTCCCAGGCCAGCCGAGAGACATAGTCTCTCCAGCGTGTCCTGGGTCTTCCCCGGGGCCTCTTCCCGGTGGGACATGCCTGAAACACCTCCCGAGGGAGGCGCCCAGGAGGCATCCGAAACAGATGCCCGAGCCACCTCAGCTGGCTCCTCTCGACGTGGAGGAGCAGCGGCTCTACTCCGAGCTCCCCCCGTGTGGCCGAGCTCCTCACCTTATCTCTAAGGGAGCGCCCAGCCACACGGCGGAGGAAACTCATTTCGACCGCTTGTATCCGCGATCTTGTTCTTTCGGTCATTACCCAAAGCTCATGACCATAGGTGAGGGTAGGAACGTAGACCGACCGGTAAATAGAGAGCTTTGCCTTTCGGCTCAGCTCCCTCTTCACCACAACGGTCCGATGCAGCGACTGCATCACTGCAGCCGCTGCACCGATCCGCCTGTCGATCTCACGCTCCATCCTTCCCTCACTCGTGAACAAGACCCCGAGATACTTGAACTCCTCCACTTGGGGCAAGGACACCCCACCCACCTGGAGAGGGCAAGCCACCTTTTTCAATGTTTCCCATATTAATGTATATTTTATTCTCTAATTCTCTCATATTACAATTTATTTAGTTCTAGAACCTACAACCTTTTTGTTATGCGTAAATAACTACTTTACTTTACTGACAGCTGTGTCCTGCAGAAGTTCTCTGACGACTCTGCCATCATCGGACTCATCACGGACGACGATGACGCGGAGTACAGAGGACTGGAGCAGGACTTTGTGGACTGGTGTCAGCGGAACCACCTCCTCATCAACGCGGGGAAGACCAAGGAGATGGTGGTGGATTTCCGCAGACGCCACCCCACTGCCCCCTCACCAGTGAACATCCAGGGACGGGACATTGAGAGAGTGGACTCATACAAGTACCTGGGTGTTCATCTGAACCACAAACTGGACTGGACTCATAACACAGACGCACTGTACAGGAAGAGCCAGAGTCGGCTCTACCTCCTGAGGAGACTCAGGTCTTTTGGAGTGACAGGGCCACTCCTGACAGGGCCACTCCTGAAGACCTTCTACGACTCTGTGGTGGCATCAGCCCTCCTGTACGGTGTGGCCTGCTGGAGCAGCAGCATCACAGAGAGGGAGAGGAAGAAGCTGGACAGAGTCATCAAGAAGTCCAGCTCCGTCCTGGGCTGTGCTCTGGACTCGGTGCAGGAGGTGGGGGACAGGAGGGTCCTGGCTAGATTCACATCTATGTTGGACCATGAGTGTCGCCCCCTGCAGGACACTCTCTCCGCTCTGGAGAGCAGCTTCAGTGAGAGACTGATCCACCCTCGCTGTGTGAAGGAAAGGTTCCGTAGGTCTTTCCTTCCTGCTGCTGTCAGACTTTATAACAAAAACTGTTAGTACTGAGCACTCGCAATACTGACCTAACCTAATAGTGCTGTGCAATTCTGTCATATGTGCAATTGCTGTTGGAATTCATGTGCAATCTATGTGCTGTCGTGACACATATTCATGTGCAATTTCTGTCGTGATCACATGCAATGGTATTTATGTATTTATTTATTTATTTGTCTATGGTAGTTTTTATTTATTTATAGGAGATCTTCTACTGAAAGTGTTTTTCAGACTTCCTATAAGTGATCTGTTCTTCTGTATCTACCTCTGTATCTACCTGCGTTGCACCAATGAAATTTCCCCATATGGGACAATAAAGGAATATCTTATCTTATCTTAACCAACCACATTCTGAAAACAAAAATGTACCGAAATAAAACATGAGATTACCCTTCAGTTTGTACCATTTTGTTTGATTTGTTTGCTGTTTTACTTTATTTTAATTTACTTTAACTCCAGCCAATTTCAGTAAATTCAGTTCTAAGCAAAACCCCACTGACCATTTCAATAAAAAATGACGATACAGCATGTTGTGACGTCATCTGAAACCTCTAATCTATCGGTTTATCTGCTTTGTAAACGTGCAGTTCCTTCGTCCACCAGCAGATGTCGGTCCCGTCACACTTGGCCCCTGATCTGAGCCTGCGTATCCCTGGCAGCACTCTGTTTGTTGTGCTCTTCCAGACAGATGGCACTTAAACACAGCCATCTTTGATTTGAAAAAAATAAAATAAAAAAATAAAACTCCCATCACGATTAAACCATGCACCCGGGCTCGTGATGGCAGGAGGCTGTGAATATGTCATTAGTGACTGAAAGCGGCGAGGGCTTCTCAAGGGCAATGCTACTGTCAGGACATTTACATAATTAACAGCGAGGGGACAGACATTTTTTGGTTTTATCAGTTACATTAGCCTAGAGGGAAATTTGTCCTCGGCATTTGACCCATGCTTCAAGAGTGGCACAGTGGGTGACGGCGTTGCAGCATGTGGGAAGCCTACTTCTGATTGTGAGCTTGGGTCTTGCAGGAATGGAGTACCTATGATTAGAGTAATGGTAAGGTACACTTTATTCATCATTTGATCTCTGCATTTAACACAGCCTCTCCTAGTACTATTTCTGGAGTCACAACACACAGATGGGGAAACAAAATGCGAGTCAGGCTGCCCAATCTGATTCCTTTCCCCTGTGAAAAGATAACGCCCAGTCCCACTGAGACTAATCTGAAACTTGCTGTGCTAAATGTCAGATCCTTATGTAACAAATCATTCTTAGTGAATCATTTTATTTTGTCTTGTAATCTTGATTTTATGTTTTTTTAACTGAAACATGGCTTGACAAGAACACAGGAAATTTCGTTCTAATTTAGATCCTCAGCTTGGTCTATGATGATGAGTAGCCAGCTGGAAGATAAGCAATACTAAGTAGATGTTGTTTTTATATAACCCTTATAAGATATAAGATTTCCCTTTGCACTTGACCCATTCTGCTGGGAAACTTGTCAGGAGCAGTTGATGACCGAATTGCATCTTTCTCCAGGTCTTGAGCTAGTTTTATGGTCAGGAGTACCGAGCTGAGGGTTTTGCCATCTTAAGGTGAGTACTTTATAGTGCTTGTAAGGAAAATGGTCCTCTGCATTTGACCCATCCCTCAATGCCACCGGGCCAGCTTGTCTGGGGCAGTGGAACACCCGAGTGCATTCTCTGGATCTTAAGCTACTTGTTCATGGACTGTGCCAGGCTGGAGGATTAGCTGTCCATGTTTCAGATTGATGGAGGAAGCACGCTGAGGAGACCCACTCAGACGCACAGAGAATATACAAACTTCACATTACCACATCTTACATTGAATCCATTTTCTCCATGCAAAGAATGTAGATAAACAGCTATGAATATGGAGTGCCATCTTAAATGGACTGGGTTATACAGAAGTGGGTTTACTTTGGTGGTAATTACAGAGAAATACGACAAGCTCAGCACTTTTGCATCACATGAAAACAGGGTGGACATCCATTAAACTGTAGCCAGCGGCCTTACTCTGCAGATCTGCTAATGCCTGGGCCGCCTGCACCTCCAACACACACACACACACACACACACATACAACACCAACACACACACACACCTACACCAACACACACACACACACACACACACACACCTGCACACACACACACACACACACACACACACACACACACACACACACCTGCACACACACATACACACACACACACACACACACATACAACACCAACACACACACACACCTACACCAACACACACACACACACACACACACCTGCACACACACACACACACACACACACACATACACACACACACACACACACACACACACACACACACACCTGCACACACACACACACCTGCACACACACACACACACACACACACACCTGCACACACACACACACACACACCTGCACACACACACACACACACACACACCTGCACACACACACACACACACACACACACACACACACACACACACACACACACACCTGCACACACACACACACACACACACACACCTGCACACACACACACACACACACACACCTGCACACACACACACACACACACCTGCACACACACACACACACACACACACCTGCACACACACACACACACACACACACACACACCTGCACACACACACACACACACACACACCTGCACACACACACACACACCTGCACACACACACACACAGCACACACACACACACACACACACACACACACACACCTGCACACACACACACACACACCTGCACACACACACACACACACACACACCTGCACACACACACACACACACACACCTGCACACACACACACACACACACACACACACAGGCGCTTAATTGGGATCACCTGAGCTATATTTTATTTTAGAATAAACTTCATAAGAGTTGGATATTGAAGTATAAAGAGTATATGGAGTATGACGTGTTTAGGGGAAGAGGTAATTTTTAAAGTGCAAAGTAGCCAAAACTCTAATGGAATATAACTCAAAATTTAACTCAAGTAGAAGTGAAAAGACGTTATGCAAATAATAACTAACTCAAGTCAAATCATTTGGTGAAAGTACTTCATTATTACTGTAAATTATAATAATGAATGTAAAAGAAGGAAGACCATTAAAATAATCTAAAAATGAATAGCAAGATAACTTCATACCTAGAATCGTGATTACAGGTTAAAAGAATTGGGAAATCATCAAGTTTCTAAACTAATGAATATGATAACATAAACATATAAATAAACAGGTTTAACATATAATTTAAAATATGGCTGTATACAATGCAATCTAAAAACACAAAATAAAAGTACAAAGCAAACACAATGAAGTGCAATAAGTAAGATAAGATCAACTTTATTTGTCCCACGCTGGGGAAATTCCAGTGTTGCAACACAGATTAGGCACAGAAGTAAATAATAAAAAACATAACTTATAAAAACAATAAGTGACCATGGGGATGTAGAATAAATGAGTCGTATGATAATATGTGTTTGATAAGGAAACAATATTGTGATCGTGTAGCGTTGAAAGCTTCAACAATGGAATAATGGAAACAAGTAAACATTAAACTAAAAGATAAGATATGGACAACAGCAAGTTATGTATTGCACTTTGTGGTGATTGTGTTCTAAAACAGTATTGCAAAGAACTCAAATAATATCACTTAAAACGTAGAAGTAATAGTAGGCTACAATGTAAAAAACACTCTTGCCACTACTATGCTCCATTTCTTCCTCTTTAGTGCATCTTTATAAAATATTAAAATGTAAGTTGCCTAAAACATGATTTGCATTTTAGGGGACAAACAGGTGAAATGCTAAATGTGTTATTTTTCTAGATTGGCTCGCTTTCTTCTCAGACTCTCATAACAATGACTTGCAGATATTATGAATTCTAATGTCTCCCATTCCTTCTCACACGACGCCTCAGAGAATCATCTCAGGGATTCTCAAAGAGTGGGCCGCGGTCTGTGTGGTGGCCAAGGACAGTACTGCAACTGGGGCTTAAAGGAGATATGCTGTATTGTACTTTTTTCATGTACTTAGTAGAAGTAGATTCTCATTTTATATTGGTTCTTTGTAAACTTCAATGTTGATCTAAATTGTCTTGGTAATATAAACATTTCCATTGACTTCCTGTTCAAAAGACTGATAAGCCCCGCCTCTTCATAATCACATTTCACCATAACAAACAGCAGATTGTCATGTACATGTTTTTATTGTCTGACATTTTAGAACCCTATCACTCAGAGTCTTATTATTTAAAATAATCACAACTAAGTAGAGGGATGTGGGCGGGGATAAGGGATAAGGGAATAGGGGGAGTGTATGAAGCGATCTATACAACTTTAAGTAAACTAATAATGAGGAAATACTGTTGTAAAAAGGCTAAAAGCATGTTCAAGTTTATCTATAACATGTCCCATTTAATAAATGTGAATGCACAAATGAATCGCAACCTTTTTTTTTCAATTCAGTGAAATATTTAATATAAACAAATGTTATTTATTTAAAATGTTCTGTATATAACCTAAAGCCAAAGCAGCCGCAGGGGACAAACTGAAGAGTGACCCATCTCCAGGCTGTTTTTCATATGGAAACTAGTTTGATTTGGTCAATATGTTGAGCCTGGTTAATAACTGTCACAAACAAAGCGAGAAGATAAGTTACATTCAAGCAAAGTCATTTGTTGACAAAATAATTACAATAACTTTCCTCAGTGTGAAATGAGCCGTTCCAACACAACAAACGCCAAGGTCTTCTTTTGAAAAGCAGCTCAGACACAAATCAACGAGAGATGAACATTTTAAAAACTGTTACTCTAATTATGACGGACAATAACAGATTATCAAATTGTTAGCTCGCTACGGACAAAAGTGCATTGTTTTGGAATTGAAAACCAGTCTCCACAGACCTCCATCCTCTGCTTTGTTTAATTGCAGCTCACATAAAGTAACAATTGTAAACAAACAATTCAGCCTTTTGAAATAGGACGATAATGATATAAGTAGGCTCATCGGAAAAGTAGCATTTCCACAATACCGACTGCACAACGGAAACGGCTGCTTCAAAATGTCTACATTTTGACATTGTGACAAGCTGTAGATCTATATTTTCAAGCTATAGTTTGTGCTGTTGGTTAGCTGAGAATGTTTGTTTGCAAAGGTATTTTCCTGACGCTTTCAAGGATTATTTGACATTAAAGGGCTTACACTATGCTGTACTATACTGACTTATAATTGTACATCATCAAAACATACCTGGACTTGTGTTTCATTCACATGTGTTTGAGTAATGAAGCCTGCGTAAATTCAGCCTGGAAGACCTAACTCCACCCATCTACGTCAAGGCCTCCATGGAAGGACCCCTCTCCCCAGCGCCATCATCGCACTCAAGCGGGCGCCCGCCTGTCCGTCTGAGAGAGTCAGATCCCTCACTTCACCATGGACTCTCCCAGGTTTCTGCGCTTATCCCAAAGAGGTTATGCAGTTTTTCCTGGCCAAAGAAGTAGGGTGAAAGGTCAGGGGACGTCTGCATCATGGCCCTCGCAACTGCTCCTCATCCCCAATCAACGCTCTCAAGTCACTCCTCCCCCGCTCCCAATAAGCGCCCAGGCGGTCGCATTCAAGCCCTCAGGCAGATTTGGGGTGGAGTAATTAGATTACAGGACTGTTGTATTTGGGCCTCAAAACTCCCTCCATGAACACTATAAATGGACCTTTGGAATATTTCATACTTTTAGCTGCAGGAAAAAAGACCATCTCAAAGAAACTCACGAAAAATCAAGGACTGGACTGACATTGTGACAGACAATAAACAAATGGAAAAATAACATTTAGACATAATTCGGAAATTCAAGAATTTGGACCAAACAGGAATTTTATTTTTATTTCAATGTGCCGTGATTAGGGTTTCTTTCGGTGTTTAGTGCTGCTTGTGTTCTTTTTGTTATTGTTTTCACTCTCTGGTTGTGTTGTGTGTTCTGTATTAAGATAAGATAAGATAAGATAATCCTTTATTGTCCACACATGGGGAAATTTCATTGACACAACGCAGCAGATACAGAGGTGTGTTGTGTTACATATATGGTTGTATATTTTTAAAAATCCCTCCTCGTCCATTTTTCTAAGCTCATATCTTCTACCAGAGGCCAGGGGAAAAAACATTATAACCTTCTTACCATACATACAGTATACAATATTTTACATTCTTAAGACCAATTCTGAGAGGTGTCCAAAATGAAAATGCCAATCCACATGTGTTTACGGGAGCCTTCTCATCTCTCCTTTGATTCTTAGAGTTATAGCAGTGATCAGTGATTTGTTGGAGAGCTCCTCAGATGATAGTGAGGCTCAGACTTGAAGGCCTCAAACCACAGCATCCAGCACTAGATGTACAGGCCGCCTGGATCAGAGGAGAGAAGCTGTGAAGATATCAGGGCGATCACAGGTCTATAAAGTATCAGCATATTTAAGATCTGAGAGAGCGGTTAACTGAAGCTGGGACAAAACCAGATAAATCGATTCTAATTAACTAACGGTAGATGTCCTCTGGTTTGGTTGTATCAGAAGCAGAAGAATCAGTTTTGATGCCAATGTCTAGGAACTTGCTTCAGCATTAAGGTGCAACATGAAATAAGTTATACAAATAATAACAGTAAAAAGTATTGACTATGATACAATAATGGCATGCAAAATAAAATGTGTAATACAGGTAATTTAAATAAAATATATATATATACACAACGCTTTATGCTTTATGAACTACTTTGAAAATTATATGTATTTAAAGAGAAAAGATAATTTAATGTAAAATAACACACCATCCCCTTTAACTTTGGAATGATTGGGCCTAAAAACCTCCTACAAAGGACACAAAGGAAGACTGTCTGTGGAATATACTCCTGGCGGCTGGGAAGAAAGCGCTTACACAAACATGGATGACTCAAACCGCTCCAACGCCACAGGACTGGATAAATATCATAACAGACATACGCAAAATGGAACAAATAACCTCAGGACTCAAGTTCAAAATAGACAAATTTAAAAGACAATGGTCAAAATGGGACAATTATCTTGAATTATCTTGCGTAATTCCTCTTTGTGTATGTATATGTAGGTGAGAGGTACGTGCATGTGTGTAAATATATGAATATATGGCTGACTGTGTGCATATGTGTGTAAATATATATATATATATATATATATATATGTGGCCATTTATGTATGGATACGTATATCAATGAAATGTCTTTTTATTTATTTATTCTTTCCCCCCTTTTTTCTGATGCCACTCCCTTATTCTCAACTTTTGCTCCTAAAACTTAAGCCTCACCAAGTCTAGCACGCTCTTGAGTTTTTTATTTGTTTATTTATTATTATTATTATTATTTATTTTTTATTTTTATTTTTCGTATCTTTTTTTAGTTTTTTTTACACCGTCTTCTGGTGTTGTTGTTGAGTTTGTGTAAGTTTTATGTTCTGATGAAAAATAAAATAGTAAAATAACACACTGAACTCATTAAATATTAAAAAAAAAATGCACGTTCAATTTTTTTCCCTTCAAAATGTGCACTTAATAATATGATTCAAAAAAGTTTGGAAAATCCCCAAATAGCACACATGCCATATCATGGTGGTTCATTAGAATAGTGGTGTTTTATGACATACTTAGTGGACCAGTCTTCATGAGCGCCGTGAGATGGAAGTTTCATAAATAATTTCAGCGGACAAAGTCAGACAGGGTGTGGGTTCTGCATATTTCATTTCCTGACTTGCTCCAAGTTAGAATCACAGAAATAAGGCTCTACAGTTAAAAGTTGGTCAGATTTATTTAGTTATTTTTTATCATCAGCACAGCCTTTTGAAGCGTACAAGAAACGGCCCAGCTCCAAATATGAAGGTTGTCAATAAAACTAGGCCGGATACATATATTGATTTCTATGGTGATTGTTTCACAGTTGAACACGGCACAAACAAATAAATATAAATAAAATGGCCAACACTAAACGATGTATGTTAAGAAAATACTTGACCATTTTCATCACTGACTTTGTGCATTGAACGTCTTTCAACTTGGGCATTTTTAAAAGTATTTGTCAGTTAAAAGTAAAAGTAGGTGTTGTCCTAACGAGTCCTGGAGTTGTGCCAAGAGGCAGGAGACTCTGGATGTCTGAGGCGGTAGAAGTATATTTCCCATCAGTCCGGGACCCAGCCACTTGAACACTCAGCACATTGCACTAGTGTTGGTGTTGGAGACGTGTGGAGCGTACCACTTCTGTGAGACGAGATAACCAAGGAAACTGATCATGTTAAAGAAATACAAACCTGGAACACATAGAAATAAGATAAATAAAAATATACAAATGGAGGTGTCCTTACTAAGACAATGCATGAGATGGACATTTCTACAACTTTATGCACCAGATAAATTAAGTGGCATAATAAATTGGAAAACACACCTTCCAGCGCTGTATTTAGCCACTGGACCGCTCTTTGCTTTCATGGGAATGAATGAATAATGGAAAAATACATTAAGTCGTTGGGTAATGTGACTGCTATGCTGACAGAACTATACATTTGTGTGTTAAATGTTCAGAATGAGTCCAATGATGGTTTTGTCACATCCAGCTCTGTAAATAAACCTGTTTAGTGCTGGTTTTCCTCTTTTATTTTGATACTCACCACCTTGTTTTTCAGGTCTCTTCCGTTGTCTGTTTTCCCGTTTATTTGATCACATGACCTTCTTTGATGATTTTACCTGTGTTCCATCGTCTCCGCCCCACCCTTAGTATTCAAGCCCCTCCTTTCCTTTGTCTCCTCCCACCTGGTGTCTGTTTGTTAGACCTGGGAAGTATATTTTCTGTTTATTTGGAGTCTAATACATCTATATTGTTCAGTGAGTTGTGCCTTTGAGTCCATTTCTACAGAGAATTCATCACAGGTTTAATAGACTTCAAAACGGATAAGTCTGGTGGATTCACCTGTGAACAACTATTTGGAAGTAATTGAAATGGAGTGACTGCTGAGGGCCCCGTCAGTGTGGTCCGGCCAGGGTCCGGCAGTGCAGCACTTTGTTGCGATGACCATAAAGGGACAAGGCAATTTTCAACCGGACGTCAGTGGATTTGTTCCTTGTTGTTTCAGAATAAAACATCTAAAATATCAAAGGATGTTTTAAAGCATAGATGCATGTTTATTTACTGCTGGAGTTCTTCGAGGTCAGTAATCAGTTAACCGATTAACACAGAGCAGAGCAGGTCTATAACTGTGCCCAACGCAGCTAAATGAAAACACTGTTTTAACACACTGTCTAGTCGTGATTAAAGCGCTCTTAAATACGGACTCACGCTGGGTAAAGCCACTAATGTTGGCCGCTTGAACAGGTAAAATGAGTGATAGTTCCATCTGAGGCAAAAAGATGAATAATCCAGTCCGTCTTCTTCACCCCTGTGAGATTGAAGTTAAATAAATCATATATGATTAATATTAGACCGTAAATATGGCTCAGATTTGCTCAGGCTTATGAGGGGTAACAGTTGTATGAGGCACGTGAGCGCATTCTGGGGGAACAAGTGTGTATTACAAGCTTAGATCGAAGACAAATCAAGTGAAATGCGCAGCTCACCTTCTGATGTCATAGGGTGGTGTTCCTTTAATGTCTTTAATAAATCTTGCTCATTCTAACATTTTAACATGTTTCCGTCAGCTGTAAAGGTCCTATAAAATGTTAAATAGGCCTAATGCTAAAGACTCATGCTAAAGAGCATTTTGAATATGAACATAGGCCTGTATAGGACTTTTCATGCATGTGACCCTTCACTCACCTGGCATCCACTCATCCAACTGCAATTTGCTCATATCACGTCCATCTTGAGTTCCAGGTCAGCAGCAGACGAGTGACCTAACCTCTCATTGATGTGAACCTGTGATGTACCCACTCCTCCCTGTGAAACCAGCAGAGAGGAGCTGACAGATTTAGGTTTTTACTCTCTCCAGAGCGTCTCCTGGTTGTTGCGCAGGCACAAACAGACTAAAAAACAAGCTAACAAACAGGATTAGCCCGGGCTGCGCTAATCCTATTCCTCTCACACCTCTGGATGTGTGTGTGCCTTTGCTGGAGCTGTGGATGCTGCCATTCTTAGCTTCATGTTAGCAGTTGTATTGTATGTATTATGTTTGCCAGCGGTGTATAAATGATTTTTTTGGCACCCATGCCAGAACACCCTCCCAGGGGATTAGCTTGTCTTCGCGGTTTCTGTGTTAGCAGCAGTGAAGACGTAAGACAAGGTGACATACAGCACATGTGCATTGTACAGTACATGTGCATTATACAGTACATGTGCATATACAGTACATGTGCATATATAGTACATGTACATTATACAGTACATGTGCATTATACAGCACATGTACATTATACAGCACATGTACATTATACAATACATGTGCACATACAGTACATGTGCATATACAGTACATGTGCATATACAGTACATGTGCATATACAGCACATGTACATTATACATTACATGTGCAAATACAGTACATGTGCATATATAGTACATGTGCATTATACAGTACATGTGCATATACAGTACATGTGCAAATACAGTACATGTGCATATACAGTACATGTGCATATACAGCACATGTACATTATACATTACATGTGCATATACAGTACATGTGCATATATAGTACATGTGCATATACAGCACATGTACATTATACATTACATGTGCATATACAGTACATGTACATTATACATTACATGTGCATATACAGTACATGTGCATATACAGTACATGTGCATTATACAGTACATGTGCATTATACAGCACATGTACATTATACAGCACATGTACATTATACAGTACATGTGCATATACAGTACATGTGCAAATACAGTACATGTGCATATACAGTACATGTGCATATACAGTACATGTGCATATACAGTACATGTGCATTATACATTACATGTGCAAATACAGTACATGTGCATATACAGTACATGTGCATTATACAGTACATGTGCATTATACAGTACATGTGCAAATACAGTACATGTGCATATACAGTACATGTGCATTATACAGTACATGTGCATATACAGTACATGTGCATATACAGTACATGTGCATTATACAGTACATGTGCATATACAGTACATGTGCATATACAGTACATGTGCAAATACAGTACATGTGCATTATACAGCACATGTACATTATACAGTACATGTGCATATACAGTACATGTGCATTATACAGTACATGTGCATATACAGTACATGTGCATATACAGCACATGTACATTATACAGCACATGTACATTATACAGTACATGTGCATATACAGTACATGTGCATTATACAGTACATGTGCATTATACATTACATGTGCAAATACAGTACATGTGCATATACAGTACATGTGCATATACAGTACATGTGCATATACAGTACATGTGCATTATACAGTACATGTGCATATACAGTACATGTGCATATACAGTACATGTGCATTATACAGTACATGTGCATATACAGTACATGTGCATTATACATTACATGTGCAAATACAGTACATGTGCATATACAGCACATGTACATTATACAGCACATGTACATTATACAGTACATGTGCATATACAGTACATGTGCATTATACAGTACATGTGCATATACAGTACATGTGCATATATAGTACATGTGCATTATACAGTACATGTGCATATACAGTACATGTGCATTATACAGCACATGTACATTATATAGTACATGTGCATATACAGTACATGTGCATTATACAGTACATGTACATTATACAGTACATGTGCATATACAGTACATGTGCATTATACAGCACATGTACATTATATAGTACATGTACATTATACAGTACATGTGCAAATACAGTACATGTGCATATACAGTACATGTGCATTATACATTACATGTGCAAATACAGTACATGTGCATATACAGTACATGTGCATATACAGTACATGTGCATATACAGTACATGTGCATTATACAGCACATGTACATTATACAGTACATGTGCAAATACAGTACATGTGCATATACAGTACATGTGCAAATACAGTACATGTGCATATACAGTACATGTGCATTATACATTACATGTGCAAATACAGTACATGTGCATATACAGTACATGTGCATATACAGTACATGTGCATATACAGTACATGTGCATTATACAGCACATGTGCATATACAGTACATGTACATTATACAGTACATGTGCATATACAGTACATGTGCATTATACAGTACATGTGCAAATACAGTACATGTGCATATACAGTACATGTGCATATACAGTACATGTGCAAATACAGTACATGTGCATATACAGTACATGTGCATTATACAGTACATGTGCAAATACAGTACATGTGCATTATACAGTACATGTGCATATACAGTACATGTGCATTATACAGCACATGTACATTATACAGTACATGTGCATATACAGTACATGTGCATATATAGTACATGTGCATTATACAGTACATGTGCATATACAGTACATGTGCATTATACATTACATGTGCAAATACAGTACATGTGCATATACATTACATGTGCATATACAGTACATGTGCATATACAGTACATGTGCAAATACAGTACATGTGCATTATACAGTACATGTGCATATACAGTACATGTGCATTATACAGCACATGTACATTATACAGTACATGTGCATATACAGTACATGTGCATTATACAGCACATGTACATTATACAGTACATGTGCATATACAGTACATGTGCATATATAGTACATGTGCATTATACAGTACATGTGCATATACAGTACATGTGCATTATACAGCACATGTACATTATATAGTACATGTGCATATACAGTACATGTGCATTATACATTACATGTGCAAATACAGTACATGTGCATATACAGTACATGTGCATTATACATTACATGTGCAAATACAGTACATGTGCATATACAGTACATGTGCATATACAGTACATGTGCATATACAGTACATGTGCATTATACAGCACATGTACATTATACAGTACATGTGCAAATACAGTACATGTGCATATACAGTACATGTGCAAATACAGTACATGTGCATATACAGTACATGTGCATTATACATTACATGTGCAAATACAGTACATGTGCATATACAGTACATGTGCATATACAGTACATGTGCATATACAGTACATGTGCATTATACAGCACATGTGCATATACAGTACATGTACATTATACAGTACATGTGCATATACAGTACATGTGCATTATACAGTACATGTGCAAATACAGTACATGTGCATATACAGTACATGTGCATATACAGTACATGTGCAAATACAGTACATGTGCATATACAGTACATGTGCATATACAGTACATGTGCATATACAGTACATGTGCATTATACAGTACATGTGCATATACAGTACATGTGCATTATACAGTACATGTGCATATACAGTACATGTGCATTATACAGCACATGTGCATATACAGTACATGTACATTATACAGTACATGTGCATATATAGTACATGTGCAAATACAGTACATGTGCATATACAGTACATGTGCATATACAGTACATGTGCATATACAGTACATGTACATTATACAGTACATGTGCATATACAGTACATGTGCATATACAGTACATGTGCATATACAGTACATGTGCATATACAGTACATGTGCATATACAGTACATGTACATTATACAGTACATGTGCATATACAGTACATGTGCATTATACAGTACATGTGCAAATACAGTACATGTGCATATACAGTACATGTGCATATACATTACATGTGCAAATACAGTACATGTGCATATACAGTACATGTGCATATACAGTACATGTGCATATACAGTACATGTGCATTATACAGTACATGTGCATATACAGTACATGTGCATTATACATTACATGTGCAAATACAGTACATGTGCATATACAGTACATGTGCATTATACAGTACATGTGCAAATACAGTACATGTGCATTATACAGTACATGTGCATATACAGTACATGTGCATTATACAGCACATGTACATTATACAGTACATGTGCATATACAGTACATGTGCATATATAGTACATGTGCATTATACAGTACATGTGCATATACAGTACATGTGCATTATACATTACATGTGCAAATACAGTACATGTGCATATACAGTACATGTGCATTATACAGCACATGTGCATATACAGTACATGTACATTATACAGTACATGTGCATATATAGTACATGTGCATATACAGTACATGTGCATTATACAGTACATGTGCATATACAGTACATGTGCATATATAGTACATGTGCATATACAGTACATGTGCAAATACAGTACATGTGCATATACAGTACATGTGCATTATACAGCACATGTACATTATACAGTACATGTGCAAATACAGTACATGTGCATATACAGTACATGTGCAAATACAGTACATGTGCATATACAGTACATGTGCATTATACAGCACATGTGCATATACAGTACATGTACATTATACAGTACATGTGCATATACAGTACATGTGCATATACAGTACATGTGCATTATACAGTACATGTACATTATACAGTACATGTGCATATACAGTACATGCACATTATACAGTACATGTGCATATACAGTACATGTGCATATACAGTACATGTGCATATACAGTACATGTACATTATACAGTACATGTGCATATACAGTACATGTGCATATACAGTACATGTGCATTATACACTACATGTGCATTATACAGTACATGTGCATATACAGTACATATGCATATACAGTACATGTGCATTATACAGTACATGTGCATATACAGTACATGTACATTATACAGTACATGTGCATATACAGTACATATGCATATACAGTACATATGCATATATGGGACCATTAACTGTCAGATGAAATGTAGAAAAAGAGCCACTGGGACTCTTATGGAAAGCAGCCATATCATCCCCAGGTGTTTGAGGTGATCCATGGTGTGTGTAATGCTGTTGGCAGCTCACAAACAGAACTGAACTGGAGTATTTTTTTTGTTTCATTCACACGTTAAACATTCCATTTGGTTCTTAAAGGTCTTTACATGATATACAGCATTTCTCATAAAAAAACAGAACTCTCCTTGACCTTGTCAAGTTCCACAAATGAAACCATAAGGGAAAATTGTACAAAAAGTTAGACTTGTTAGTTCTCTGAAAATTCGGGTTACATTATAGTTGTCACAATGGAGTAGGCAAACCAGGTAATTGCTCAGGGCCCCAAGCTGCAGAGGAGCCCAAAGGATATGACTGCCCTGACCATTTTGGAGCAGTAACAGTTGTTATGATGAGCAATGTTCCCTCTTAAAAAACAATAGTTCAACTACCAAACAATCATCAATGGTTAAAAAAAACACGGCAAGGGGCCCAAGACCCTCCATCGCTCAGAGCACCAAAGCGGTCTGGAAACAGCTCTGCATCTGGTTAGTTACAAACCTTCGGAGAACCACAGACTAATTCAATCTGAAGGTTTTAGTCCAACCTCTGGGAAGTGTTTTATTTTTGTTTCCCTGAACAGTCTGGGAACATTTTCAGAACAGCACGCGTCCCACTCAACTGTTGATCAAAAGTTGGATTTTGGTTAGTGGAAAAAACCTTGTGAAAACCACAAGCTAATGTTATTTAAAGGTTTATTTGCATCCTCTGAGCTTTGCTTTCAGCTCATACAAACTATGTCAGCCCATCAGCTGGTGTTTTTATAACTACATAAGTGATGTTAATTCATCAATTATTTAATTCAAGGAAATACCAAGGCTATGGTACACTATGTAACGTAGGTGAAAAATGTTCACAAATATCATGTCTCTTTAATCATAATGTGCCAAGATCCAGTTTGGTTTTATAGACACCACCCCCACAGGAGCCGACAGGAGCCGACAGGAGCTGCTAATGGGCCTGAAAACAACAGACTAACAAGACTTCAAACCTCAAACAGAACAATGTCTACAAACTTGTGTTATTGTTCTAACATTTCTGTAACGACTCCTCCAACATGTTCCTTTTGTCTCCACATGTTCATTACTTTGCTCTGGTCATTTTGGTCAAGACTAGCAACCTAAACATGCAATATGAGCGAGAACAGTGTCTTATACGTACAATAATAATAAGCGGTCTTGTATTATTTACTTGTTTGTCTTTGGCTTTCATCATCTGATTAAAAAAAGCTTTATTTCTGCAGGTTTTAAGGTTGGATATTGTTAAACTGTTCAAATTGCAAACATTATACATGCATATCTTTTAATTTGTAACGTAATCCTATTTGTTCTTGCATGTTGTATCCTTCCTGATTCACAAAATACAGTCAAGCTAATGTAAATGTCACAAACCATTCTGCAACCTTGAGTTTGTTTTCTCTCGTTTCTCTTATTCCTTTCCCTTCATTTCAGCCTCTTTGTGTCGGTCAGCTTCAGTCCCATCTTTCTTATTCTAGGCCTCACATTACAGCAACAGCTTCTTTCCTTCCTCCCAAATCTCTGTCCTCTCCTGGAGCCAGGCCTCTACTCCTCTGTCTGCTGCTAAGAATCTGTTTTAATCGTCCGTTTTATCTCTATTTACGCCTTATTTGTGATCAACCTTTCCACTCCTCTTGCTTTCTTTGCACCTCTCTCTACTGCTATAGGCTTAGTCTTTGATTTGTTATGAAAATTGCTTTTATTGATTAGTTTTGAATTATGATTGGCAAAAATCAGTCCAAAATGAGACCACAGCACTTTCTCTGCATCAAAGTATACAGTGTTTTATTCTCCGAGAAGCAGGAAGTGTGCCGTTAGCATGCTAATGTTTGCTAATGCTAATGTTTGCTAGCTTTACCGTGATGGCCCAGTTTCGAAAAGCACTTAGAAACTCATCGCAATTAATATTTAGGATTATATTTAAGATGCTCAGAAGGTACGGTAAGTAAGCAATACACAAAATTAACACGTTCTGATTTTTAAAAATATAATTTATCACAATAGAACAAAAGTTGGCTATTTTTGTTAAGTCTGATGCATTGTTACTCTTATTGTTACATTTTGATTAATTCATTTCAAAGTTAAATTAAATGCAGTACAGTCCAAGATAAACTTAAGCAAATATTATTCATCTTAAATAAATACATCTACACAAATTAGAATTATGGTATTACAACAGCATCATTATTGCTACTCTACTGATAACACACACTGGTTTTATGATCTCTTTTGGTAATATGGGACAAAGTTTAGACAAAATCACATAGTTTAGGAACAAAGGCTGTGTTGAAATAAAGGCTAGTACTTGAGTACACTTTTGCCAATTAGAACCTTTAAATATTTAATGCAGAATGAAATCACAACGCAATTGTGGCAACGTTTCAAGCAATTCATCACAGGGAACGTCTCAGTTACAGAATAATATTTTCATTTTAAACTACAAAGCTATTACTCACAACGTTGTCAAGACTCCAAATGAACCTTTTTACTCACTTTTGAAAGATATAAAGTCTGTTTCGATAAAAGGACTTTTCAAATTGTGGGGCAGAAACATAAAAACAACTGCTCCACCGGCCCGAGCCTGTTCAGCCACACAACACTTAAATACTTAAACACGCCTGATGCAACCTGCTACTTCTGACTGAAATACACAAGTCCATGCACAATTCACTCACAAAACAAACTTAAAAATACTAAAACCTTTTGAAGATCTCTCTACGGGTAAGACATAACCGTAATAATGTATAAATGTTTCTATTGAACCGCAGAAAAGTTGATTTTAATAACATGACGCTAACAGATTGATGCTAAAATGCTCCTGCTGTTTTTTGTAATACAATCCTGGCATGCAACACCAAACTTCACGCTGGCAGATGGTAAGGATTTTGCATTGAAACTAACAGCGTTGACTGCAATTAACAAACTATATCAGAGTTTCAGAGATTGTGGGTTATTTTTGTGCATCAGGATTTACAAATGATGGAGACAAGACTTAAGAATGACGAGAAAAGTGGATTTCTGCAACTAAACAAACTGTAGTGACTCAAACCTTACATTAACTAAGCTACAAATACATTTCTGCTTTGATTTGGGTTTTAATTGAGGGCATGTATTAACCATTGTCTCAGAACGATTCAAAACCTTTATTAAGATTGTGTCTTGTGGAGTTAATTATTAATAAAGTGATTGAAAGAAGTTACATAATCACAAAATCTTCAAAAATGGTGTTTACAGCTTCACAATAGTCATAGTACAATATTTTTTCCACAATTTTATTAAGATTACAATTGTCAATATCAGTAAAAGTGTACTATATTTCTCACAAACATCTCCAGAAATGCTTTTTGATGACATTAGAAGGTGGAAAGTGAATCAGAAGTCCAGATTTCGCCGATTTAAACCGCAATTTACTCAATTTACTCTCTTTAAAAGCGCACTCGGACCAGGTGAGTGTCGCTTGTGTTTAATCTGATTCGTTTTCAAGCTCCATTGTTATTTACGGCTTCATGTAACGACAAAAATAAACTCCAAAAGCTAAATCGCCATTCATTACTGCAGTTATTTCCCTGCTGTAATGCCGTCCACCACAGATTTAGTCACATGGTGCAGCAGCTCTATGAGGATAAACTGCTGAGCGGACGCAACAGCAACTTTAACACCTGCAATTTCAGGACACACTGGATTATATAATAGTGAGTGTAAGTGATGAACACAGTGGAACAGCCGTATTTGTCTGTTTTGTAGAACGTAATCAATGTCGGTTGTGGAAATGTTGTTAGACAGATTGATGGTGGGATTCTCAGCTGAGTCGACCTTTGTGCTGTCCAAAAATTTCAGTTTATCCTGTAATCTAAATCCCACATTTATATTCTTGAACTCACTAAAGGTAGACAAGAAGTATCCAAATATGCACACAGTACATGAAGAACACAGGCTGTGAATTTGTTTTTACTCTGTTTAGATACATTATTTAATATCTGTATTTTTTATTTGCAACACACATTGAAAACCACTAAAACCATATATTAAACACTAAAACAGACATCTTGGCTATAGCAAATATTAGCAGTAATTGTCTGTAAGTAAAGGTATTTTAAACACAGACATACAGTCAATTTTATAGTAATAAACCCATAAACATAATGTCTAAAACATTAACATCAACAGCAGATGGTGAAAAAATAAATAAATAAATACATACATACATACTTATAACGCTTAAAAGTTTAATTTGCTTATTTCATATTTTACCGTAACCACCATAACCCTTGCTAATCTCCAACTTTATAAGAGTTCTTCTATTAAGAGATTCCCATAAGTTATCTGTCCTTTTCCTCTGTATCTACCTGCCTTGCAACAATGAAATTTCCCCATGTGTGGACAATAAAGGATTATCTTATCTTATCTTATCTTTTCCTATGATTTTTGTCCCTTCTTTGTTGCACTACTTTATCCCACCTAGCACGTCCATAAACCTTTGCATGACACACAAAACAAACCATAAATAAAGTAGATTTAGCATAGCACGTGACCTTTAATAACGCGTTTGATGAGCTGTGACTGCACTATAAGTCACATGGTTCAGCTCAATGACTTGATATTTGTGAACCATTAGGGTTATAGTGCGACTTGATTGGCTTAGCAGCAATTAGCTTATCGGGCTGGAGGCGAGCACGCGCGCATACAGCAGGATCGGGCGCTGACAGTTTGATCAATGGCTGTCTCACTGACCATTCTGACCCCTCTCAACGAGCCGAGGCCGGATACAATGGGAAGACAATGCACGCTTGGTAAAAGGCACATCAATCATAATCATAAGCACCTTTAAAGACAATACGACCGTGGGATGATGGCATGACATATCACTAATTACTGTCTCTGCGATATTTACGCATAAAGCATCTCCGCCCTCTCACATGTCCGTATTTATTGATTTTTGAGGATGATGGAAATGGGAAAAATTGTCCTCTGTATTTGATCCCTGCAGTGGGATAATTATACAGTGGACCCTCGTGTTGTGAGGGGAAAGTGCTAACCAGACAACATGATATATTTTGGTCATGAAATGTCCAAATATATATGTACATTTTTACAGTTTTTGCACTTAACCTATAATTATAACATATATAATAATTATGTCACCTGCGGCCATGTTGGATCTAGTCACTAAACAAATATAAACTCCAAAGGAAATTTGCATAAACTGCTCGAATATCTTCCCCAATCTTTACTTCTATTTTAAAATGCTATCTTGGCATCGTTGCAGCGAGTTTAAATCACTGATTAGCATTTGTGATTAGCATACAGGACAAACACTGGCCTAATGGACTCTAAGAAATCTTCCAATAAACTGAATGACTTTCCTTGTGTTTGGTATTAGTGCAGTACTACATGTGAATTATGTTTTTTGGAGCTTTTAGTGCTTACATTGCTAACTGTCTCTGCCCGCTATAGGTCCGAGTAAGGCCGTGGAAGCTGTTTGATGGATCCAGTGCCATAAATAAATGAGTTTGTGTGTTTCATTTGTGACCTTTTTGATGGACTTTGGATTAAATGAGTCATAAACGCTATAGGTTTAGTTTTAATTCATTGGACGTTTTGTGTTGAACAGAGCACGACAATTTACTTAGTGATTTTAGTTGAGAGAGAGTAGGAGTGGTTATTGCTCATACTTTGTACTATTTGTATTGAGCTTTTTGTGGTAGTGGAGGAGCAGGCGTGGCAGTGTTATGATAAGGTAGCCTATTAGTAGTGTGCCTAATAAAAATGGATTTCTTATTGTCATTTCACCCTGGAGAGACAAAGAGACCACGAGAATGGACTGTTTAGCAAGCTTTATTCATGAGTTATTTGGCGCTCAGACCCCGGCGGAAGACGTTGCAATCATGGGCACTCCACGATCTATTTGTATTAGATGTCTCCCCCCGGAGCCTGGAGACTGGTGGTGGTAGATGTGAAGAGAAGGTAGAGGATGAGGGGAATGTAGAGGAGGAGCTGGGGAGGTGGTGGGTCGCAGTACGGTTTGAGCGGCCGAGCCATCTGCCTGAGGGCTTAAATGTGGCCGCCTGGTGCCGATTGGAGCGGGGGAGGAGTGACTTGAGAGCGTTGATTGGGGATGAGAAGCAGGTGCGAGGGCCATGGTACGGACGCCCCCTGACCTTTCACCCTACTTCTTTGGCCAGGAAAAACTGCATAACCTCTTTGGGATAAGCGCAGAAACCTGGGAGAGTCCATGGTGAAGTGAGGGATCTGACTCTCACAGACGGACAGGCGGGCGCCCGCTTGAGTGCGATGATGGCGCTGGGGAGAGGGTGGCCTTGACGTAGATGGGTGGAGTTAGGTCTTCCAGGCTGAATTTACGCAGGCTTCATCTTAAGTAGAATGAGTTGTATGCACACCTACATAAGTATTGTATTCATGGGTTTCAGTCACGTGACTTGAGGACATTATTGTATGTCGTAGCCCGTTTCCGCTGATAGAAAGTCATGATACTCCATCCATCCATCCATCTTCTGCCGCTTTATCCGGGGCCGGGTCGCGGGGGCAGCAGTCTGAGCAGGGACTCCCAGACTTCCTTCTCCCCAGACACTTCCTCTAACTCCTCCGGGGGGATCCCGAGGCGTTCCCAGGCCAGCCGAGAGACATAGTCTCTCCAGCGTGTCCTGGGTCTTCCCCGGGGCCTCTTCCCGGTGGGACATGCCTGAAACACCTCCCGAGGGAGGCGCCCAGGAGGCATCCGGAACAGATGCCCGAGCCACCTCAGCTGGCTCCTCTCGACGTGGAGGAGCAGCGGCTCTACTCCGAGCTCCCCCCGTGTGGCCGAGCTCCTCACCTTATCTCTAAGGGAGCGCCCAGCCACACGGCGGAGGAAACTCATTTCGACCGCTTGTATCCGCGATCTTGTTCTTTCGGTCACTACCCAAAGCTCATGACCATAGGTGAGGGTAGGAACGTAGACCGACCGGTAAATAGAGAGCTTTGCCTTTCGGCTCAGCTCCCTCTTCACCACAACGGTCCGATGCAGCGACTGCATCACTGCAGCCGCTGCACCGATCCGCCTGTCGATCTCACGTTCCATCCTTCCCTCACTTGTGAACAAGACCCCGAGATACTTGAACTCCTCCACTTGGGGCAAGGACACCCCACCCACCTGGAGAGGGCAAGCCACCTTTTTCCGGTCGAGAACCATGGCCTCGGATTTGGAGGTGCTGATTCTCATCTCAGCCGCTTCACACTCGGCTGCAAACCGTCCCAGTGCATGTTGCAGGTCCGGGTTTGATGGAGCCATCAGGACAACATCGTCTGCAAACAGCAGAGATGAGATCCTGTGGTCCCCAAACCGGACACCCTCCGACCCCTGACTGCGCCTAGAAATTCTGTCCATAAAAATTATGAACAGAACCGGTGACAAAGGGCAGCCCTGGCGGAGTCCAACATGCACTGGGAACAGGTCTGACTTACTGCCGGCAATGCGAACACAGCTCCTGCTCCGGTCATACAGGGACCGGACAGCCCTGAGCAAAGGGCCCCGGACCCCGTACTCCCGAAGCACCCCCCAAAAGGACACCCCGAGGGACACGGTCGAAAGACTTCTCCAGATCCACAAAGCACATGTGGACTGGTTGGGCAAACTCCCATGAACCCTCGAGCACCCGATGGAGGGTATAGAGCTGGTCCACTCTGCTCCTCCTGAATCCGAGGTTCGACTATCGGTCGGATTCTCCTCTCCAGTACCTTGGAATAGACCTTACCTGGGAGGCTGAGGAGTGTGATCCCTCTGTAGTTGGAACACACCCTCCGGTCCCCCTTCTTGAACAGAGGGACCACCACCCTGGTCTGCCAGTCCAGAGGCACGGTCCCCGAACGCCACGCGATGTTGCAGAGACGTGTCAACCAAGACAGTCCTACAACATCCAGATACTTTAGGTACTCAGGGCGGATCTCATCCACCCCCGGAGCCCTGCCACCGAGGAGTTTGCGGACAACCTCAGTGACTTCAGCTTGGGTGATGGATGAGCCAGCCTCCGAGTCCCCGGTCTCTACTTCCTCTTCAGAAGACGTGACTGAGGGATTAAGGAGATCCTCAAAGTATTCCTTCCACCGTCCGACGACATCCCCAGTCGAGGTCAGCAGGCCTCCACCCGCACCGTAAACGGTGTTGGTGAGACACTGCTTCCCCCTCCTGAGGCGCCGGACGGTTTGCCAGAATTTCTTTGGTGCCGACCGATAGTCCTCCTCCATGGCCTCCCCGAACTCCTCCCAGGCCCGGGTTTTTGCCTCTGCGACAGCACGAGCCGCGGCTCGCTTGGCCTGCCGATACCCCTCGATGACCTCCGGAGACCTACAAGCCAGAGTGGCCTGATAGGCCTCCTTCTTCAGTCTGACGGCATCCCTTACTTCCGGTGTCCACCACCGGGTTCGGGGGTTGCCGCCACGACAGGCACCGGAGACCTTGCGACCACAGCTCCGAGCAGCCGCATCAACAATGGAGGCGGAGAACATGGTCCACTCGGACTCAATGTCCCCAGCCTCCCCCGGGACATGGGAGAAGCTCTCCCGGAGGTGCGAGTTGAATACCCTACTGACAGAGGGCTCCACAAGACGTTCCCAACAGACCCTCACAATGCGCTTGGGTCTGCCAAGTCTGTCCGGCTTCCTCCTCCGCCAGCGGATCCAACTCACCACCAGGTGGTGATCGGTTGACAACTCTGCCCCTCTCTTCACCCGAGTGTCCAAGACACGCGGCCGGAGGTCTGATGACACGACAACAAAGTCGATCATTGGCCTCCGGCCTAGGGTGTCCTGGTGCCATGTGCACTGATGAACACCCTTGTGCTTGAACATGGTGTTCGTTATGGACAATCCGTGGCTAGCACAGAAGTCCAATAACTGAACACCGCTCGGGTTCAGATCGGGGAAGCCGTTCTTCCCGATCACCCCTCTCCAGGTGTCACTGTCATTGCCCACGTGGGCGTTGAAGTCCCCCAGTAGAACAACGGAGTCCCCGGTCGGTGCACTGTCCAGTACCCCTCCCAAGGAATCCAAGAAGGCCGGGTACTCTGCACTGCTGTTCGGCCCGTAGGCCGCCATAACAGTGAGAGACCTGTCCCCCACCCGAAGGCGGAGGGACGCGGCCCTCTCGTTCACCGGGGTAAACTCCAACACGTGGCGGCTGAGCTGAGGGGCTATCAGCAAGCCCACACCAGCCCGCCGCCTCTCCCCGCGGGCAACACCAGAGAAGTGGAGCGTCCAGCCCCTCTCGAGGAGATGGGTTCCAGAGCCCAAACTGTGCGTGGAGGTGAGGCCGACTATATCTAGTCGGTATCGCTCAACCTCCGCGGGTGGTGGGCCCACGGGAGGGCGGCCCCACGTCGCTCTTTCGGGCTGTGCCCGGCCGGGCCCCGTGGGGTAAGACCCGGCCACCAGGCGCTCGCCATGGAGCACCCATCCCAGGCCTGGCTCCAGGATGGGGCCCCGGTGACGCCGATCCGGGCGACGTAAACTGCCTTGTTTGTGTTGTCATCATAGGGGGCTTCTGAACCGATCTTTGTCTGACCCGTCACCTAGGACCTGTTTGCCTTGGGAGACCCTACCAGGGGCATGAAGCCCCCGACAACATAGCTCCCGGGATCATTCAGGCACTCAAACCCCTCCACCACGTTAAGGTGTCGGTTCACAACTTGAAAAAGTCATGATACTACATTGAAAAATTCTAAAATATTGCATCTGGACAGTGGAAGATTTTGGGAAACGTTTGGGTAAAGTCTGGAAGTTGGCAAATAACATCTATTAGCACACCCACGCAATTAAAGTGGTAGTTTAATGTGTACACAAAATGCTCACTGCACAGTCTGCAGTGATTTCTTTAAGTCCACTGGTTCCTCTAATGGCAGTAATATATTTCTGGTGACAAATAGGGTCTTTGGGGATGTTATAGAAGAATATTCTTTTCTTTTGAGACTTGTTGGTACAGTCCACAGCAAGCAACTTTGTCTTCAAGATGGCTCTGGCAACGAGTGGCTAATGTCACTCCGGATCCATTTCTTTCTACGGGTTGTGCGTGAGTCTGCGCCTATGGATCCAAAGTGAAAGGAAAAAAGCAAAGTGCAATAGTACGGTTACACACTCTGGAACATGAGGGCACGCGCTGGCCTGATATAATGCAAAAAAAAACTGTGCAGAATAAAGATAAGATAAGTAACAAGCCAATTTTTATAATGTAAAGCAAACGTACAGATACTTAAAAAAGTAAGGAGTAGAAGTAAAAATGTATTCACCTTTATTAAACCAGGTTAAGAACACAGTGAGATCAAGACCTGGAACAATAAAAAGTCGCCAGAAATGTCAATACTCCGGTAAAGTACAGATACATGAAAAATGTGCAGTAACAAAGTACAAATACACCTCTGCTGTCATATATACATTTATCTCCTGATTCACAACATGCATAGTTTGTTATGGATGTAGCAGCAGAAGTATTAGCAGCAAAATAATAGTAGGCTATGATTTTATATACACACCCATACATATCTTTCCGAGGACTCTAACGTGCAGAGATGTATCTAAGAACTGCAAGGCACAAATCCCCTAAAAACTGATTTCATACTGATAATTTGGGCTTAATGCAGTTTAGCCATCTTTACATTAGCAACTCGATCTAGTATAGGCTACTTTGCTGCTGCTGGACTCTTCCTCTGATGATGAACCTGTTACCAGCCTCTGCAAACTCAAAGCTCATGGATCGGTGTGCTCCTCCACTTAAGTGTCGTATCGATCGGATGGATCTGTGCCGCTGATCCCCTGTGGCCGAGGGGAGTAAGTCATTAAGGCTGGCTAGATTTCATGTATTCTTCTATGGAGCGTGTCACAATGTCTGCATGGGCGCAAAGTGTTTATGTACGGAGGGGTGAGGGGCGAGCGCAGGAGGATTATTTATCATGATGTGCTGTGGGTTCTGCTGGGAAGCCGCTATTGTAAATCACAATAATTGAATTGTTGGGTATAAGGCTGCATCAACAGTCCTTTGTGGTGCTTATAGGGGGCTATATAGATACATATGGGACTATATGTTGTTTTTATTGTGGAATAATAATAATAGAAGGAGACACGCTGGCTGGCGGTGCATCAGGAAGGCTTTCTCAGTGGAGTTCTTTCATTAAGCGCGGCTGCCAAACACATGCAAGCGCAGTATTTGCAAATGAACTCCCCTGTGACATGTCGTCGTGCAGATGGATGCTGTTGTGTACAGATAGATGCGCTGATCCAGTCCTCGGGGTTTGATTTTCCAAGTTGTAAATGAGTCGCTGGAACACTTTTTACCTGACCAGTTCAATACCCGAGCCAGGCGGAGCTTTTCCGTGCGGATGTTTTCTCCGTGTGAGTTACTTGCAGAGTTAGCTACTTATCAACCTGCTGACAACCGGCCTACGGCTGAATCTGCTGAGCTGAAAAAAAAAAGACTTTTCGTAGATGATCATCAAGCTCAGTTTATCGGGACACGTATTGTACTGTGGACCCTTCATCATCAGGTGCAAGACAACACCCAAAACTAATCCTGACCCATAAACCTAGATCTGGAGAGGGATCAACAGTCACGAGCAAGTGGCCCCAGTGGCATTGAAGGACGGGTCAAATGCAGAAGAAATTGCCCTACAGACATCAATGAAACACCTGTAGCTTTAAGTGGAACACATTTTGATCTCAGAATGCGCAGACTCTTTGATGGCAACGAAAATAAAAATGTGTTCTGTGTTCCTGTTCATCCTCTGAGGACGATTGACCTCTGCGTTTGACCCAGCCTTCGACCAGTGCTCCGCCTCTTGAACCAGGCTGTTTGGTAAGGAGCGAGAAGATGAGCCTGTGCTCCATGTTTTAGGTTGATGTTGGTACACTGTACTCTAAACACAAACACCAAAACAGGCTTTAATGTCTGGGAATCAAACAGAAGACCTTGCAAAGGACATCCAACTACACAATTAGTGCATATGGTGCACTGAGAAGATACAGTGTGCAAAACATCGGCTATGGTGACGAATGGGGACAGTTAAGGCTATTCAGTGTCACAACTAATATGGATTTCCTTTGGGTCTTTGTATTCCCTGCAGCTATAGGGAAATGCAAATAGCCCCAAGCAAATGTGATGCCAAGCTATAGTTATAGAGCACAGTTTGTTCAGTCTATTATTCATGCTGTAAACAAGCCCAAATCAGACAATTGTAGCCATTTCAATTCTAAAAATATAAACTTTTTGGATCCAAGAAAATGCTTTCTTAACTAAAATTAAACAGTCACGTTTCTACTTGTTTCTACACTTTCTTGTGGTGCTTATCAAGCCAAAATGAACTATGCTTTTCTTGTCTGCACACCCACTCTCTTCAAATGTTGAACGTGAATAATCCGTGTGTAAATTCTGTCTCTGAGGTGCGGGCCAGGCTAGGCTACATGTACAAGGCTGTGAGTGCAGCTCTTATCTTGGGCCTGTGGGGAGTTGGACTACAATTGGCATCGATTTTCCCCCAGGAAGTCAGCTGCTTTAGATGGAAGCCTTCCAATGGATCTATTAACAATCTGATTTCTTTCCTGCTTCAAATATCATCTAATATGTCCTGGTTTTATCTTCCACTCAGACCTGAACGCTTTTGTCTTGCTCGCATGTGATATGATTCTCTTCTGGACCATCATGCACCTGTCCTCGGCTGGCAATCAGGGTTGTGTACACGGCAGACAAACAGCCTCTAATGTGCATCATTACAATCGAACAAGGTAACCCGGTCTCCCAGGGTGTTCAGTTTACCTCAATCACTGCGCCAAGCCAAGACACCAAATGACAATTTTCAGAAAGATTATTTTTGTCAAAATGCTGCACAATAGATCAAACCTATGTAAACCACTCCAAGTAGATCTTTTTCTTTCAGCTTTCAGCTTCTCCCTTTGTTCAATGGGACTCCACAGTATAGACAAGTATTTGCTCTGTTCTTTTATACGCTGGGTGCTCTTCCTGTCACAACAACTTACATTACTATCATTTATTTAGTGGGGACATGAACGTACCTGATGCACACCATTCATACACTCGTACATTGTCTCATTGTCTTGCCTGAGGGACACTACCACATCTGTTGGTGGAAGAACAACTGAGCATCCGGTGTCTCACTACAGCACCTTGTATTTCTAGTACTAGTATTTTAACCAGGCCAAACCATAAAGATCAGCTGGGATCAGGCTTTCCCAAGGTAGTATGGCTATTACGTTATTATTACTGCTGGACATGATACAGTTGTGTCTGAAATTAGGTTGGAACCGGCGTGTTGTGGAGTTGGTTTGGAGCTGTGTGAATGCATTAATGTGGAAACATGTCGCGTTTGTTCCAACAGTTGAGTTGAGCTGTCCAACTATTCAATCTATTCATGTCATGTCGAGGTCTGTAAAGCCATTTTCACATTCTAGTATTACAGAAGAAAAGAAAAGAAATAAAATTGGCCATCAAATTAGGCTTCTTGTTATAATGTAGCCCAGCTAACATTGTTTTAGCTTGAACAAACAAGGCATTTGACTGTTGACGTGAGACAAACAGACTGTATGATGTTTGTACTGAAAGATTATCATTTGCCGGTCAAATTACTTTTAAAAGTTACAGAACAAATTAATTGTGATTTGATGTGTACATTTAGAGCTTAAGTCGATGGGAAAATGTTTATGTCAAATCATACATTATTATAATACAGCATAAGACATTATAATGTTGCTGTATAACATTAAATTGCTATTATATTGTGCTTCCTTATGTTATGTAATGCCCTAATGCCCTTTTTTTATACAGATCTGTTATATGTAAACATATACTGTTAAACATTGTTGTGTTTTTCTTAAGCTGCTCACACAAATAAAAAATGAAATGAACTGCATTCAAAACCACACAATAGAACTTTGTCTGAGTGTCGTTAGAGTAATGTCACCCACCCACCAAGCTTGAAGAATGCTCCCGTCCACTACCCATATACTGTAATGTATATAAATAACTATAATCAATACATAATAGCTTTGTAATCAGATAGATGTATGGTTATTGTCTGTTTTGTTATGTACTTTGCATAATGTATTGATACTCTGAAATGTGCCTGAGTCTGTACTCTTTTCTCACTGCCACATATAAATGTCTCTGCCCAAGAAACCTAAATATTTAAGTCTAGACATTAACTTGTCGCATTAGCGTTTATCATCCTTACAGTCGTGTACCTTCAGGCCACGATTGCACAGAAAGTGGGAAAACCTGCACTGCCTCCAGTTATTGAGCGTAGCACCAAAGCAGAAATCCCGCTTGCTCTTTAAACCGCTCCGTGCTCTGCTCTCCGGATCGCTGTGGGGTAATTGAAAGTCGTATGGATCTCGTGCAGGACATTGATTCTTCCTGCTTTCTGCCTGAAGCTGCTTTACTCGCCTCCCCCTCCGCCCCATTTCCCCGGCGCGCTCTCTCCTTCTCCCCGGACGCCTTTGTGATCACTTGGCAGAACAGTAGTGACACACGCCGCATTGATAAGAACTCGTGTGATATGCAGAACCTTGTGATCCAAACAGACGGCTAATCGCTGCCAGAATCTCCGCTCCGGCACTCTCCACCCCTGGACAAATGCAGGGGTGATGAGCAGGTTCTGATGCAGGAGAATGTGTCCAGCAGAGAGAAGAGAATGGAAGATTAGCTGTTGGTTTGAATGGATTTAACTGCTTTACAAAGTCAAATAGTGTCAGATTGCAGATTGCAGAGTTGAAATCAGTGGGGAATAAAGAGAGAATGTTGTGGAAGTTAGAAACAAAATGAATTGACTTATATTGACGTTTTGTAACTTGGCAGCCGGCATATTCTAACAAGGTTGTACCAGCAAATGGCACTCAACTTATCCATCCTTTATTCATTCAATTACAGGTGTTTTTACTACCACAAAAAGTGCTAATTGTAAGCGGGGTCGCCTCTCCACAGAGCTGACCTGTGATCCGGTGGCATCACCTGCTTGTATCCCTGGAGATAGATGCGTTTAATGCCCCACTGTGAAACATTCAAGGTAAAGCAAATAACATCTCCATGGAGACAAACAGGCCGTGTCACGCACAGACATAATCATTATAATTAGCTGACACAGTGTTCCAAGATGATGCTTTTACTTTCCAACTCAGCTAATCCAGGACGATTTTAGAATTCAGCACTTTTACTTTAGCCGTAGCATTGGCCCACAAAAATAGCCAATTATGAATAATCCAGAGGGTTTGGGCTGGTACCGACCAATCAAGCACATTTAGGTGATTTATTTTAGATCATAATTAGCATGTAGCACGGGAAGGGTCATTTTAAGTATAGATTTCTGGTAAGAATGCCTCTTTTACATGTTACCGGTGAGGAGAACACATAAAGGACATAAATGTCCTGAAATAAACATTTTACTTTAATATGGGGATTAGCATTGGCTAGCCAAGTGATCGAGCTGTTGCTATGGGCAGCGAAAGAGAGTTTTACTTTTATGAATGTCTGTGACCGCCACAGACAGAAAAGTTACATATTGTACCTTTTACAAATAACAACATACTTACATACATACACAAGAAGAACACAAGAGCTCTTGTCCACAGGATCAACCTTTTGGACTACAAGGCTAGCAGTCTTTGGGTTCCCAATTTAATTTCAGATGACATTTTTTTCTTTTTAATAAGAGGGAACGATATGTGAAGTTTTAAGTTTAAAAGTTTGAAAGTTTGAAATGTGCAGTGTCCAAGAGTGTGACATGAGAGTAATAAAAAGAACACCTTACAGTATATGCACAACTGTGTGCATATATAAAAGTTATATAATAATGTATGAAGATAGGAATTTCACTGTCAATGCCAAAGTAGAACCAGTTAATATTAGCCAATTTAGTCTTTGTACAGAAAATGAACTGAGTGAAAATGTTTCTGTAAAGAATGTCTCGAGGACCCATGTTTCCAAATCCTATCTTGGAGCAATTTGCTGCATGTCATTTCCTATCAGGCGGCTTTCTCTCCCCTTTAATAAAAGAATGGATTTCATTTCATTACTATCTGTCTAATATGGAAGCACATTCTCTGCTGCTGGAGGTTACACACTCTGTGCCTCCGCTCGGCTCCCACGCCAATGGATCACGTCAAACTCAGATTGTCAGCATCTAAAAAAAGAAAAGTTTGAATAAAAAGTTGACACATCATGAAGTCTTTTCACCCAGCATAGGACAGGACGGGGATATGCCTCCGATTATACACATTTTGTCAGAGCAGCTGTTGAATTTTGGACATGGCGTTTATAATTTGGAGTGCTGTGCTCAGGAGCATGGAATATAGCTCACTGAGAACATTGTGTAATAGTGCCATTTTGTTCCTTATCCCATATGCTTTGCACTCCAGTGTTTTACATGCACCGCTGAACACCGACTGCCATGTACACATGCTGGCCGCTTTATTAGGAACACCCTGTAATAGTGGGGGGCGAGGCCAAAACTGATTTATGATGCTTTGTGATGTGACGTGACAGCTCGGCCTTTGTGCTCATGACCATTTTCAGAACTCTTTTGTTCTACTCAGGGCGGGTGTTGTAGTCGAGGCGTGATTTTCAAACCCAAAATCACTGAGTCGAGTCCTCACTGGGTCTCAAACCCTGTATTGTACAGTGTGAGCCCAGTTTCCACCAGTTCAAACCCATTCTGGACCAGTCTGGACCTGTCTAGACCGAAACAGAACCAGTATGAACCCTGTGCGGACCAGTCAACTAGTCAGAAGCCAGTACAAACCTGTTCAAACCTAGTCTGAACCAAGTCTGAACCAAGTCTGAACCAAGTCTGAAGCCGTCTGGACCTATCGAGACCAAGTGTGGACAAGTTTGGAATCTTTATTGACTTTTCCAAAGTAGGGTTGGGTTTGACCAGTCAGAACCAGTCCAACCCAGTCAAAATCAGTCCAAACCAGTCACTTGAGAACGCTTCCAGTACAGCCATAACAACTAACTTAAAACGCGGATACATTTTATAACAAGTTCTCAATTGCATGTGTCAAATTACTTCTGCTCCCACTATCCTGATGGACAGATCGTGAAACAACTTATAATGTTTTCCCTTTAAAAAAGTCAATTGCACGTACATATATTACAGTTCCTTATTTACACTGGTGCTGAATCATCAAAGCCCGTACAGTGCACATTTGGTTGCAGGGCACTGTTGCAGTCTGAAGAATCTGTTTCAAGTCGCAGCTCAAGGCGCTCAGGCTTCCATCTTCAGTTCAACACCATTTTCTCTTTGAAATCGGGCAAATTTTGGGCCCACGTCTTCTTCAGTGAGCGATCTGACAAAGGGAATTTACAGTATACCGCAATTAAAGAGGACACACACTAACACTTTAGAGAGGCTTTTCTTAAAGATTATGTTTTTTTTATTAGGTATTTAGTATTAAACCTTAAATAATAAGTTAATGATGAAGAAAAAGCATGACATGTTTAAAAGCTCATAAAAGTGTCACATTTGCACATTTTTGGGAGTTTAACAACCTCTGACTGCGCTTGAACGTGGCTATGATCAACAGGAAGCTAACAGATAAATATAGTATATAATATGTAATAAAATCAATTGAGAATTCAGATCAGAGCAAAGCCTGTTTGAGACTCTATCTGCTTTTTGAAATATATGTGGGTATTTTTTTATTTTTTTAGCATAAACCATTTTAGCATAAACCATAAATTCAAAGTTGGTTTAGCATAATACTCCTATTTAACCCAAAAAGATCCGGTTTAGAGGCGGCACAAGATGAAAGCCGCGTGATCTGGAGACTGAGATGTTCTCCCTCCGTCTCTCTGGTGTTAATGAGCAAACATATTTACAGTACTGCACACACACACACACACACACACACACAGGTCTAGTATCTGGGCCTGCCTCTCCTGCCTGGCACATTTACAGCAGCAGCAGCCTAAAGAGCAGGGATTGCCTCATTCTATCATCATTGGCCTTATTCACAGTGTAACATGCATCAGAACGGCACAGTTTGGGCTCAGTCAACAAGCAGCAGCCGGAGAGATTTTTATTCTCCTGAAACAGCAAAGGATTCTTTCAGAAATTGTAGGTAACAAATGGCCACAGGAAGCAAAAACTAACAATTGTACTGTTCATGCAAGCCAATGATACAATTTGTAACGTCATCATCATCATCATCAAGTTTAGCACGACATCTGTTACTTACCAAAAAGGTGAAAGAGTTCCCTGTAAAAGGAGGGTCTCTCACCTCTGACAAACAAGAGGGCAATGCAAAGGGTCAAACGTGGTCTCAGTTTGAGTCAGTGGTGTGTGTCGCTGGCCTTCAGTGGAGAGTTACAGTACTTTCAGTGGCAGCGAGGCGTGCCGTGTACACACATGACCACTCTGACCATTGGCTGACAATTGGTTAGAAGAGAGCGAGCCGAAGCAAGCAATAAAACGATCTTTTAGAGACAACTGAATAATTTTGAACGAAGAAAAAGTTTATGATCGGAAAATAGGCCAAATTTGCAACAAAATCTGACCTTTCTGAAAGCTATAGGTGCAACGTCACGCTGTTTGTTTTTGCATTGCCCTCTATGGGAAAAATACTTTCTGAGCTGCATCAATGGACTGGCAACTAGTCCAACTCACAAGATTTACTTTAAGCTAGCAGTTATTTTAATAGATCCATGGTAGGGCTAAATTATCCATTGGTTAGTTGTTCTGTCTATGTTGCATATGTTGTATTTATGTATTTCATGTGTTTTCATGTGTCAATAGTGACGGGACTACATGTCTTTCTCAAATATCTGTGGAGGTTTAAACTACAGGGTTATTAAGAAGTCTTAAGACCCAATGGAAAAAGGACATAAGGATATTGCATTCCCTGTAGAAGATGTGCATATGTAGCTCCCTGTCACAGCAATAACCCCCAAAAAACCTGCTATTTCAATTATTTACACTTTTATTCACATCTGAATGCAAGATAATCCAACCACTTTATTGGAATAATATTCAGTAGCTGCCAACATTTTCATTTTGTCAAAACCACTTTCCCTGGCAAGGATTCATCAGCAGACCATTACCGAAATACAAAATAAAGAACACCTGATATCTGCCCGGATCGCTTTGTACGTAAGTCGCAAACATGAAAATCTTGTGTGTCGAATGCTGATTCTTTTCCCCCTCAGCCCTATCACAAATCAGTCTGCGCAGCAACATTAGATGTAGTGTGGAGCAGCTTTGTACTAGCTCAGTGGTGGGGTTAGCTCCATGTGACCTCATCCTCTCAGTCAATATTATCCCACTCGGGCCGCGCTCTGGTCCTGCTCCGGCCCGTCTCCTCACCTTGGTTTGTAGTTTACACAGAGAGATTTCAGATACAGACTCACTCATCACATCTGACTGACTGTAGCCCGCGCCAACTGTGTGGGCTGATCACTTACCAATTTAAGGTTTTCTACGAGCAGTAATGATGTTTTTATATTATAGTAAGCTAGGTTGTTCATTTTTTCACGATGGCATAAAGTAGGTGTGGGTCTTATTATACTTTTTTAATTACAAGAACATTTGCTTTGCTCTTTTATTTAAAAAAAAAAGTGCTTTAATCATTAAAAAATTTGGGTTTGGCTTTTTTTGGATCCAAGAAGATGATGCTACTATAGATGTTAAATTAGCGAAGGTTTCTAAATATTGAGGCTAATACCTGACTTGGCATGCTAGTGTGAAATCCTACCAAAATCTGATTAGAGGCTAGAAATAATACCTGTTTCTCAAGCTGTGAAAGGATGAAGGAGATATTTAAATCTGTTTTACAACTTCCAAGCTCTTACAAACCCGTTGTCCACTTGCACAGCTTTAACAGTTTTTCCAGACAGAAAAGTGAGATAGAGCCAGCTCTCACCCCAAAGCCACATGTAGTGATGTACATGGCTCTTTTGTAGGTTCAAAGTGTTTCTTTTACAATACACTTTATGAGAAGAAAACCACAATTCACCTACAAGAAAAATGTTGGGTAATGCAGCTTTAAAATGGATGTCACATGAGGCTGAGCAAAATAATATTTCCGATAATATTACCGATCCAGTATGAAATATCAGCATTTTGTTGAAAAAACCTCAAAATCCTTTATTTTTCAATTATTTCGCTGACTCACCGACCGGTCTTTCCTAAATCGTTGAGTCGAATACGTTTATCACACTGGTAAACCTATCTTACATCCCAAAGGACTAATAAAGCATTGTGCAACGCATGTGCGTCTTCATATTCGGTCCTCTACATGTGTCTGTAACTAAATAGAGCGCGCAAAACGGAATTTATGTTGCCTTTAACAAGCTGGTTTGCATCTTTCGGCGCCACTGAAGTGACCATAGTACATGTCACTCTCTATCACGGTGTGACTTTTTTTTCAATTTGACTTACGCAATTCATTCTGGGATTGAAACACGCCCAGCAGCGTCATAACAACGAATTTGGCGGGAACATGGCTGTGCCTATGTCCCCCGCATGTTCCCCCCGCTCGCCTTCGCTACCAAAATAAAGGATAACGGCGTGCAAAAGGTCGATTGAAATATCTTAAAATTGGGAGATTTAGTCTTTTCCGTCATTGACTGTTGAAGCCTGACCCCTGGACTGTGGAAGCCTGACCCCTGGACTATTGAAGTCTGACCCCTGGGCTGTTGTAGCCTGACCCCTGGACTATTGAAGCCTGACCCCTGGACTGTTGAAGCCTGACCCCTGGACTATTGAAGCCTGACCCCTGGACTATTGAAGCCTGACCCCTGGACTATTGAAGCCTGACCCCTGGACTGTTGAAGCCTGACCCCTGGACTATTGAAGCCTGACCCCTGGACTGTTGAAGCCTGACCCCTGGACTGTTGAAGCCCGACCCCTGGACTGTTGAAGCCTGACCCCTGGACTATTGAAGCCTGACCGCTGGACTGTTGAAGCCCGACCCCTGGACTGTTGAAGCCTGACCCCTGGACTATTGAAGCCTGACCCCTGGACTATTGAAGCCTGACCCCTGGACTGTTGAAGCCTGACCCCTGGACTGTTGAAACCTGACCCCTGGACTGTTGAAGCCTGACCCCTGGACTGTTGAAGCCCGACCCCTGGACTGTTGAAGCCTGACCCCTGGACTATTGAAGCCTGACCCCTGGACTGTTGAAGCCTGACCGCTGGACTGTCGAAGCCTGACCCCTGGACTGTTGAAGCCTGACCCCTGGACTGTTGAAGCCTGACCCCTGGACTATTGAAGCCTGACCGCTGGACTGTAGAAGCCTGACTGCTGGACTGTCGAAGCCAGACCCCTGGACTGTTGAAGCCTGACCCCTGGACTGTTGAAGCCTGACCCCTGGACTATTGAAGCCTGACCCCTGGACTGTTGAAGCCTGACCAATGGACTGTTGAAGCCTGACCCCTGGACTATTGAAGCCTGACCGCTGGACTGTAGAAGCCTGACTGCTGGACTGTCGAAGCCAGACCCCTGGACTGTTGAAGCCTGACCCCTGGACTGTTGAAGCCTGACCCCTGGACTATTGAAGCCTGACCCCTGGACTGTTGAAGCCTGACCCCTGGCGGTCACTCCTAGTCAAAAAATGGCAAAATTTGTATACATTTTTTGCCTTCAAAGAAAAAAAAAATAAGAATTTACCTACCGTCCGACCCACTTGAAAAATATTGGGTCGGGTTACAGCAAACAGACAATATATTTGGGGCCGCCTGAGTTATAATGTTGTACAAAATTGGCTCCCTCGGGTTAACCAGAACAAATACTAAGCAACCAAGAAAAATCCTGCCAAAAGACCACTCTCACAAAAAAGAACTAGTGAGATTCGAAATGGTGCTTTTAAATCCTACAGAGGAAAAGGTCTGGAATAGCTGCGTAGCCTATGGCTGTGGGGCCACTACAGCACCACTTGTCTATGTCTCAAAGGGTGAGTTTATGGGTTATACTCGTCTTATCTTCTATACTGGTGACCTTTTACAGCCATTGGCCCAGACTGGCTATTGTAGCAAACAGGCTTTATAACCTGAAAGCCTCTGCTGGACCCACCGCTGTCTTGATTGATCAAATGCCCAGGGCCACACATGTTGTCTGTGCCATAATGGTTAAACTACAGCACTATATAAACAATACTCACTGCTGTGGACAGTGTGGCTGACTGAGACTGTATCGGTATGTGTGTGTCTCTATGCACACACACATAGCTTTGCAACTCAAGGCTTTTTGTTTCCAGGCAACCACATGGAGCAACTTGGACCTAAAGTAAAATGATGTGGCTTTCTCCATTGACAACACCCCAGAATAAAATCTGCCTGACTCCACAGGGCAGACAGACAGTTTTTGTAGTTCATTGTAATGGCCTTGGCTTGGTGTGGGTTATTGGATTGATAGGACGGGGCCAGACGAATAAAATACAAGTGTGTAGATAGGATCCACTGGAGTGAAGCGGAGCATGTGGGTCAGTGTAACAGGCTTCTAGAGGGAAAGTGTGTAGGCGGCTTTATAAACCGCTCAAAACCAAGGTCTGGTCCAGGTGTAAATGCCACATCACAAAGCCTATATGGATCTCACAAATAACATATGCAAGTCAATATTAAGAGCTTTCCCACTAACCTAATGTTTACTTTCTATACCAGGCATGTCCAAACTAAGGCCCGGGGGCCAAATGCGGCACTCAGACCCTATTTTTGCCGGCCCTCCGGCTTCTTTGGTTGGTCCAAACAACAAAAAGTAGTCGTTTTTACTGTAAAATTGGAGCGATTGAAGCATTTCGATGTTATACTAACATAATATTAATGTTCCAAGTCTCATTAAAGGTGTGGAGGTATCAAAACTATGTCAAATGCAAAAAATCAACATTTTAGGGTTGTTTGTGGCCATCTGCTCCGTTTCAAAATGCAACCCTTTTTTAACTTTATTGAAGGCTTTACCATATTTAACCTGCTAAAATTCTATCTTTTGAATGTTTTCTGTGTCTGTATAATGATTTCAGTCTGATCAAACCTGTGTGCGAAGCGCCGTAACAATACTAATACTTGTTCCTTGTATCAAAATAGGGTGGTGTAGTTGCAACTGTTGTTCGGTTGTTATTGATGTAAGTAATAAACTGGCTCGACCACTTGCATTGCCGTATGTGAAAAGTAATGCATTTATACTTCTGACGTATCACGAACCATTTCATGCTGTTATTCAATCTGACTCGTGCATTTCGCCATAAATTGTTCAAAGCAATAAAGCAAATCTGAAGAAAATTTGCCCTGCAATCATTTCTTGTCTAGTCATTGCTGTTGCAGACGAAGGGTATTAAATGTAGTTCCATTAGTGTGTGAGAGATGAACAGGTAGAGCTAAGCACTTCAGGCTGAATCATAACAAATCTGAAGTCAGGCAAAATGAGACAGTAATTAGTGTGCCCTTAAAATGCTTGAAACTAGGACACTTGTCTGAAATAATTTCGAGTTATGTGGACGATTTAGTTTGCCAGCATTTCACATAGAACTGTTTGAAAAAAGGAGATTGCGAAGTATAAGGCATCATCAAACATATTGGCCTTTTTGGGGTTTTCTATGCAAAATCATAACGGCTCTCAAACTGTAATTCATGGATTTAATACTTTAGACAAGCCAAATTTTAAGTTTATATATAGCTAGATGACTTTCTTATGTGTCAAATGCATGATATTGTTTCTTGCTCATCTTTGCTCAGATGAGACAAAGCAATCAGAGTTTGTGAGGGCAGAGTTGTGTCACGTACTGCATTTACACAGAAACACCACTGATTAAGTCATTGATTCAATGTTCACTGATGTGACTCCCTCTTGGAACACTCTAGAAACACTGAAGGCTGAATCCTTTGCAGCTTTTTTTTTGCTCCATCCCAAGACAGTGGATTGGGAAACATGCCTGTGATTTGGAAATTATATTATTTTAAATTCTCTCCAACTTGCTTTAATACTTATATTCTGTAATGTATTACATTATGTGAACTGTGCAATAATGTGGATGGTGCAATAGTATGGATTGTGCGAAGATAAGGGCTGTGCAATAATGGGGAATGTACAATAATGTCGATCATGGGATCTTCTTACAGAGACCAGAGGACTGGGTTTGCATCACTGGCACTGCCCTAAATTGGTTAAAGTCCTATCTGGAAGACAGGAGGTACTTTGTTGAGATTGGTAGCTGTGTCTCAGACCACAGACTTGAACTTTAATAGCCACGTCAAATCAATAACATCAGCCGCTTTTTACCATCTAAAAAACATTGCCAAAATCAAAAATATAGTGTCTAAACCAGACTTGGAGAGACTTATCCATGTGTTTGTCTCCAGTAGATTAGACTGTAACGGCCGCTCACTGGCCTCTCCAAACGAGCTGTAAAACAGCTGCAGTACATCCAGAACGCTGCTGCTCGGGTCCTGACTAGAACCAGGAAGTACCATCACATTAGTCCTGTCCTCAGGTCTCTGCACTGCCCCCTGTGGCTCAGAGAAGAGACTTTAAAGCAGTTCTGCTTGTGTACAAGTCTCTCCATGGCCTAGCACCAAACAAGACTTCTACTCTGACAATGTTCAAATCTGAGCTAAAACCTGTTTTGTTCAGCTGTGCATATGACGGAAATTATTTAATATGCACTCTTCTCTTTTTCGTCTTAAACGGTCAAGTCTTTGTGATTTTCATGGATTTCTTCCTGTGTGAAGTACTTTGAATTGCCTTGAGTACACTACAAATAAACTTGCCTTGTATTGCCTTGCCTAATGTGGAGTGTGCAATAATGTGGCCTGTGCAATCCTTCTATATATGGAATATACAATCTGGTGGTTTCATGTCGTATCATGTCCTAATCAAACACAAACAAATAGATAAAAGTCAATATTCATGTACAAAATATAACTCACCAGGTTATAGATCTAGGCCATGAATGAGATGGCTGCACCAGAGTGTACTTCATGGTGCATAGCTGTTCTTCCAAAAGAAAAAAACAACATATTTTTTTCCTATTAGGCCTATTAAACGTTAACCTCGTGTTTTTAATGCAATACAATAAGTTTGCACTTAAAGTATGTGCTGACTCTGCCCCAGATTGTGTGATATGCTAAACACGATGCTGCCACTCATCCGTCTAAAACCAAAAACAAACCATATTGTTGGTGTTTTCTTTGGCTTGTATGAACCAGTTGAGATGGAGAGAGAATGAGTCGTATCGCGTGTATGTGCGGATCTGCATGATGGGACAAAACACGGGTCGGACTCGCACTGAACTTACGCCCTCAATTATATTCTAATCTTAGTCCCCAACTCCATTTCTCTTCACGGATGCCTTGACACACCCACAGCACGGGCTCTTTATCTGTCATTTGAACCAGTGTGTTTTTCTTGGGCAAACCTATTCCGCGATTACACAGCAAATAATTACCTCCTGCTGAATACGGAGGATCAAATCATAATTTGCCATAGTCACATTATTAATCACGACTGCAGACCTGATCACGCTCCTCAGCTGTGAAATTATTGCTCTGCCTTCTACCAAACAGCGGTGATGGAGCTAGGCTAATGAGCAGAATGGAACTGTACGTCTAACTACATGGGGCTGAATTTATTACTACAGTGTTTTAATCAGAAAATTGTAGCTCTTATGCTTGTCAATTTTCTACCAATGTGTTTTAATAAGTCAGGTTTATGTAGTATTAAGCAGTATTTATTCATTCCTCAATCATGTTTAACTATATCAGGGGTGTTGATGTGCCTGTGATTTTGCACCAGTGACCTAGCCTGGCCGACAAAGACACTTTCCTTTCCTTTCCAAAGACATAGTCTGTGCTCTGTTCTTATTGAATTACGGACATGACTGACAGATGGATAAACCAATAAGAGAAATGCTTGGTCTGTCTGTGTCAAGACAAACATGGACTGAAAAGCATTTGCAGACCACTGCGGAATCAATAAATGCTGGTAATTTGAAGTGATTGAAGTTTGATTTTGCTCTAAATGATAAATGACCAATGAGCTTGTTCGTTTCCCATGTGTCACTGAAATAATTAAGTCTGATTGCACGGCTCGGTCTGAAATTAGCCTGAGGGAGGAGGGAGTGGTGACCAGACTGTAAATCCTATGCAGAGGGTTTACCAGATGCATGTCCAGTGTGATTCACTCACATAAGGCACTTTTCACATGGTAACCAGCCCTGCATAAAGTCCACAACCTGCTCCAGATAGAGCATGTGGAATTTATCGATCATTTCTGTCAATACTCAGTATTTGAAGCGTTGACGGGATGAGGTAGTGTCCATTGAGAATTTTGCATTGGATATGTTTAGTTCCATGTGTCATCCTCAAATTAACAATTAAGATCTCTCTCACAAAGAGTTTTTAACACTTTTACTAATGTTGTTATTAACCAACGGAAACAAATTAATTTGGAAGCTTTACAGAGTAATGGACCGTCATTAAAAGAAAAGTCTCAAAATATCCATTAGGCCAATCTCTCCTTTAGTATTCAGGGCTGAACCTGTTCTAGTTGTCAGGTTTATTTTTATATGTAAGCTTCAGCCTATAGTCAGACACATTATAAAAGTCCTCACTAATTAGAACATAATCTAACCCCTAACCCTACAAACCCCAACCTTACCAACTCCGCTAACCCTAATAACCCTACTAACTCTAACTCTACTAACCCTTCTAACTCCAAGTCTACAAACCCCTCTGACCCTAACCCTATGAACCCTACTGATCCTACTAACCCTATCAACCCTACTTACTCTAATTCTACAAACCCTATCAACCCCACTAACTCTAACTCTACTAACCCTATCAACCCCACTAACTCTAACCCTACAAACCCCTCTGACCCTAACCCTATGAACCCTACTGATCCTACTAACCCTATCAACCCTACTAACTCTAATTCTACAAACCCTATCAACCCTACTAACTCTAACTCTACTAACCCTATCAACCCTACTAACTCTAACTCTACTAACCCTATCAACCCTACTAACTCTACTAACCCTATCAACCCCACTAACTCTAACCCTACAAACCCCTCTGACCCTAACCCTATGAACCCTACTGATCCTACTAACCCTATCAACCCTACTAACTCTAACTCTACTAACCCTATCAACCTTACTAACTCTAACCCTACCAACCCCTCTGACCCTACTAACCCTATGAACCCTACGAACCCTACTGACCCTACTAACCATATGACCCATACTAACTCTAACCCTACTGACCCCTCTGACCCTACTAACCCTATGCACCCTACGAACCTTACTGACCCTACTAACCCTATGACCCATACTGACTTTAACCCTACCAACCCCTCTGACCCTACTAATCCTACAAACCCTACTGACCCTCCTAACCCTATGACCCATACTAACTCTAACCCTACTAACCCCTCTGACCCTAACCCTACTGACCCTATGAACCCTACTAACTTTATGAACCCTACTAACCCTACTAACACCTACTCATCATCATGTTAAGCCTTTGGACAAATAGATGCATGTGTATGAACAAAATGTATATAAATCATAATCAAGAACTACAGAACAGAATATCTTTCACCTGAGACATCCAAATTGAGTAGTGGCGCCAAATTGGACCTGTCTCGCAATGTTGAAGAATATCAGTCAAAACATGCCACATGGTTCTTTGGCACCTTATTTATACTGAGAAACGTATTGAAATCCATCTATCTTTTCATTTTTGTAACAAACCAAGCATTACCCCAAACATCAATCTCGCCGTGACAATAAACACAAAATTACAGACCATTAATCCATTTGCACATTTGCACATTTTCACATTTTACATTTTGCCCGGCTGTATTCTGTTCCCGATCTACAGCTCTTTGAAAGTCTTTCTCTCCAGGTCCACCACTGCTGCACTGTGAGCCGGGCCCTTTAACGCCCTTTCATTAAAGCGTTAAGATAGCGCTACATGAGATGGACGGATAGATAGAGAAAGGAGGAGAGGGTAAAGGAGCTGAACAGGAATCTATAATTACTCCCTCCGTTTTCCTTTTGTGTGTGTGTGTGTGTGTGTGTGTGTGTGTGTAGCTTGGGTCCAATTCCAATTCATCTTTATAGAAGCTATTGTCAGCAATGGTGGAAGAGGAGGAGATGTACTAACTAGAAAATGGGGGAAATGGGAGCGATGTGTGCACGCCACATTCAAGGGTCATTTACAACAGCGTTTTAAAAAATACTTGATTTTTGATGTTTGCTAATAAACTATATCATACGGCATTGATCGTGATTTTACATTTCATTGTAAACTGCAATATTCTTCAAGGCAGTACAAGGAATAATTATTGTGACAAGCGATAATTTGGAAATGATTTTTTGTTTCATAGAGTAAATGTCTGTTATATATATAATTCTTCCACAAATCTTAATCAATTCATGAATCATAGAAATCCCTAAAGCAGCACTCCCTTGTTTTTATCATCTTTCCTGTAATATAATTAAACATTCGCTGACCTTTTCTTAATTGTTTCTAAAGTTAAAAACAGATCTTCTTTTTCAGTTAATTCAATGCATATCTAATGTGTAGGTGCCTATGTTATAATCTGACTGACGATTTAGAAATTATTTGATTATTTATGACAGTGGTCCCCAAACTACGGCCTGCGGGCCACATCCGGCCTGTTGGGCCTTTCAATCCGGCCCGCCAAGCTTGTCCAAGTTATATTAAAATTACAATTACATTCCCCAAATTTGAGGAATGATGAGACATGCAGCAAATGTCGAAGTTGGGATTCAAACTCACGATACTGTGGCTGGCCGTTCATTTTACCTTTCACCTGTAATGCCCACATTTCCCCAAGAGATGCCACTGATCCCTCTAAGCTGCGCCTGCGCAGCTGCGCACTGCTCGCACAAAGTGCGCTGCTCGCACTTAGCGCACTGCTCGCACAAGAAAATGGCGCGCAGAAAATAAAATTCACCACAAACGGCCACCGGGGCCAATCAAGCAGGAAGCGCAAGTGTTTGACAGACTGAAGAAGACTCTTGTGGACAGTAGAAGACTCTTGTGGACAGTAGAAGACTCTTGTGGACAGTAGAAGACTCTTGAGGACAGTAGAAGACTCTTGAGGACAGTAGAAGACTCTTGTGGACAGTAGAAGACTCTTGTGGACAGTAGAAGACTCTTGAGGACAGTAGAAGACTCTTGAGGACAGTAGAAGACTCTTGTGGACAGTAGAAGACTCTTGTGGACAGTAGAAGACTCTTGTGGACAGTAGAAGACTCTTGAGGACAGTAGAAGACTCTTGTGGACAGTAGAAGACTCTTGTGGACAGTAGAAGACTCTTGTGGACAGTAGAAGACTCTTGAGGACAGTAGAAGACTCTTGAGGACAGTAGAAGACTCTTGTGGACAGTAGAAGACTCTTGTGGACAGTAGAAGACTCTTGAGGACAGTAGAGGACTCTTGTGGACAGTAGAAGACTCTTGAGGACAGTAGAAGACTCTTGAGGACAGTAGAAGACTCTTGAGGACAGTAGAAGACTCTTGTGGACAGTAGAAGACTCTTGTGGACAGTAGAAGACTCTTGTGGACAGTAGAAGACTCTTGTGGACAGTAGAAGACTCTTGTGGACAGTAGAAGACAGTAGATAATTGATCATTATTTAATGCATTTGGAAAACAATTTGTACATTGAGCCTTGCATTTGTTGCTTTGTTACAAGTTACAGGTCAAATCTTGCGTGTAATTTATAGTAATTCATTAGTTCACACACAAACACCATATTTTCCTGGCCCGGCCCCTCGGCCAAATTTTAGAACCCAATGTGGCCTTCGAGTCAAAAGGTTTGGGGACCACTGATATATGAAGAGCGTTGGGCTTTCAATAAATGTGGTGGACAGACTGAATGTAGTCCATGTTTGTATTAATGATGGAGTAATTATTCTGTATGTTTTTTTCATTTTTCAAATTGATTAATGAAGGTAATGAAGGCCAGGGATAATGGTTTGGACTTGTATCTATCCATCTTAGATTCCTGTCACTCTGAAACCCATGATACAACTTGAGCTGAGGTAATGAACCAGTATTTTAGAAAAGGTCGACCTGAAAGTCCCAAAAACTCTCTGCTCAGGTAAAGTGACACACTCTTTGGTGTTGGTGCTTAGAACTACTGTTTTGGGTTATTCTATTCCTTATTTTTGTGTCTTTGACTGACTTTGTTTGGACTTTGTCTTATCTAAATCATATATATTCAGTACTAGGCCAAACTGCATTAAAAAACACCATTTATGAAAGTCCCACTGACGTCCCACTTCACCTAAATGACAAAATGACAAAAGGTAGGCAGAAACCATTGAGAACAGAGCAAGTAAAGTAAACACATTAGATTTGTCAGCATAATGTTAAAGACCACACTACGTTACTGTAATTTTCAGTCATGGACATGGGTAAACTTGTTGTTATGCCATGTCATCTTTGATTCAAGTCAGTTCAATTCCATTTATTTTTGTAATGCCCAAAATCGCAACAGCAGCTCCCTCAAAGGGCGACAGTGAAAAATGTATTAAACAATGTTAATAGGAATTTAGCAACTGTACCAACATCCCCCGTACTCACACCCCCTCTCTTGACAAGGAAAACCCTTTGGGAGAAAGTAGAAACCTCGGGGGGGCGGACAAACAGGCTGACGTGCTTCCATTTGCAGATAAACTGTGGAGCCAGAACCACTCAGGTTGAGACAGGGTGGCTCATCTAGTAAATTCATCCAGGCTGAAGAAGATCCATTCATCCAAAGTAGAGCGCGTTCCTCCAGGCAGTTGATGAGCATCTGGATCGACAGGTCAGCATCAGTGCCTGAAACAATACCACACCCAACTATTAAATATTAAATATTAACTTCCCCCAGCATAGTTGCTCCTGGGGCAGCGTAGCTGAAACTGTAGGTTTATATTTCTGTTCCTAACTGGCCTGACCATAAGTGATTTCAAAGAGGAACGTTTTAAGCCTGGACTTAAATGAAGAGACTGTGTCAGCATATTTAACATGGGTCGGGAGCTGATTCCATAACACAGGAGCTTGGTCGCTAAACGCTCTACCTCCTACAGTACTTTTAGAGACTCTTGGCACCACCAGAAGGCCAGCATTCTGAGAGCGAAGAGCTCTGTTTGGATGATATGGTTCTATAGCATCTTTGAGGTAGGATGGGGTCATGTCATTTATGGCTTTGTAGGTCAAGAGTAGAATTTTGAATTTGATTCTAGACTCGACGGGGAGCCAGTGAAGAGACTGGCGTAATGTGCCCTCTTCTTTTTGTTCCTGTTAGTAATCTTGCTGCTGCGTTTTCAACCATTTGAAAGCTTTTTATGGAGCATTTAGCTTTTAGGTTTTTTAGCATTTTTAGACAAGATTTTTCAGATTTGAGCTATTGACAGATGAAAAAAGGCGATTTTACAGGCTTGATTTATGAACAAGAGCTTTTGGTCCAATAAGACTCCAAGGTTTCTTACAGTAGAACTGGAGGCTACACTGCCTTTGTCCAGTGTGACTGCTAAGATAATGAGTCTCATAGACATTTAGGGCCCAGTACAATGACCTTGGTCTTTTCAGGGTTAAGAAGCAGTTGATTTCTGATAATGTTACTTACCGGCAGCATATAAAGAGTAAACAGAATTGGACCAAGTACTGACCCCTGAGGCACACCATAGGTTACTTAAGAACAAGAACACGATGGAGCGACGATGGAGCGACGATGGAGCGACGATGGAGCGACGATGGAGCGACGAGAGTTGGCTGGGTAGAGACTCAGGATGGGGGCTCTGTCTCAGGTAATCAGCCCCGCCGATTCAGAACGCCCCCTTAATAGATGGTGATGTGTTAAGAGACCAGAGACGACAAGAGATGCTATGAATAGGCTTTATAAAGAGGGCTTTCTTATAGGTGTGGTTAAAGAGTGGGGCGTGTTTACTGGAGGAGTAGAGGTTGAGGGGTGGTCCCGCTCCTGAACTCATGTTGGCGATTAATATCTCCAACCACACTTGTTGCTCGTGCCAGAAGCGCTGCTCAAGTTGCAGCGTGAGGCTCAAGACTGTCGCTGTGTCTCATTAATTGTGATCAATATTTGCCGGTTCCTCCTACTTTATATTACAATAGGCTGTCATTTGCTTTAATTACTAAGATTGAGTTACTGGGCTTGAATGAACAGACCCAGTGTTGTGTTAATGTGTCTGCATTAGACCATTAGATAGCACAACAGGCTGCACCAACACAGTGTCAATACAGTGTCACAACAGTAACACACACCTCCACGCATCATCTTCACATCACTATCAGACCCTGCAGTTTCAGTGCTGTGGGGAGCTCTGGAGCCCGACTGGCAAACTTCAAATAAGTTATTGACCTGTAAGTGGCGACAGAGCTGTTTAACCACAACTCAAGGATTTTAGAATCAAAGGAAGATTTGAAATAGGTCTGTAGTTTACCAATAGATCAGGATCAAGATTAGGCTTTTTCAAAGTGGTTTAATGACGGACTGTGCAACATAATAGAATCTTTAATTTGGTGGAGAATGTCTTTGAGGAGTCTGCTTGGAATCAGGTCTAAGATACAAGTTAAGGTTTTAGAGGACATGATGGCTGAAGTTCTCTGCTTGATCAACAGTAGTGAACCTTTCTAGAGTTACTGATGGATTTATATGGGACACTAGTTTTATAGCTTTGGCTTGCTCAGTGCTTATAGTGGGAGTAATTTAGTTTATGACTAACTGTTTAGATTTGATTGTTAAAATCATCAGAGCTGAGAGTAGCTGAGGGCTCTGCTGTGTTCTCCTGGCTACAGTGCTGAAAAGAAATTGAGCAGATTTTCCATTTTCCAAGGGAATCTTCAGAATCAGAATCAGAAAAGGTTTATTGCCATTGTCAGTGAACTTGCTTTGGTGATTCGTTGCAACAATGAAGAATAATAAAAGCAAGATACACCAAAGCACCATCCGTCTGCGGCACCGTGTGGGGCGAAGAAATGATCTTTCTAATATTCTCTTTGTTTATGTGAACACAGGTCTTCGTTGTACCATCAGAGGCACGTTTTGGCCTTGTGACCTTCTGTTTTCACGGAGCTGTAGCATCAAGAGCAGAATTCATGAATTCATTGTCAAGTCGACAAACAGATCACTTACACCGGGACTAAAGGTGTTCTCGGCAGGATCACATGACGTGTCACTCAATATTGGCTCTATTGTATTCTGCGGATAATCTTTAAGAATATGTTAGAACAAGATCCAGGGTGTGCTTGTGACTGTGGGTGGGTTTATTTACATCCCGAAGGCATCACGTTAAATCTCCAACCACCATTATTTTACCCCAGTCTGACACGAAGTTTGAGATAAAGTCAAAGAACTCTGTTAAAAACTCTGAATAGGGACCAGGAAATTGATGGATAACGATGAATAAAACCCTTTTGGATTCTCCAATTTGGACACGTGATTGATAACACAAGGCTTTCAAATGAGCGATGGGCATTATTAATTTTAGGACTGGTGAGCAGGCTTGAGTGTGAGACCCCTGCCACACCACCACCCCGGCCTGTGCTCCTGGAGGTCTGTTAACATGACATGGTGGAATCGACTCATTTAGTCTCACATAATTATGTTGTTGAAGCCACGTTTCAGATTGCGCTCGAAGATCTATGTTATAATGACTAATTCATGAATTAATCCATTCATTATCTAAAAGCAATTTGGAGGAAATTGACCTAATCTTTAGCAGTCCACATTTGACACGCTTATTTATGTATTTATTTGTAGCACGCGTGAGTCTTATTATGAGTTAATTGGTCTGACGCCTGAAATAGCTTTTCTCAGATTTGACTTTTCAGCATTATTTGCACGAGGGACACACGCAGTCCATATCTGACCTGAATCTGGACACTTCATGTGTGACAGCGGGACGACAGCTCAGTGACAGAGGAGTGTCTTACACTGCCCTTCTGCGTCTATGGGTGCTCACTTTAGACGACTAAGGCTATGGGTCAAATTCCGAACTAAAACAGACATATCCTCCGAAGTGGGATGGATGCCCTGCGTATGAGCCGGGCTTTCCCCAAAACGCACTCAGCTGTCAACAAAGACCACATCGGTTTCAGGGCACCAACAAGATGACTAACTAGAAAAGCAGCTGTACAGTTTATACAGTTTACAGTGTTTATCTGTGATGCTTTTGTTTAAACAATGTCTGCACAATTGATGGGAAACTTATAATTCTTAAAAGTATTTACAACTCCTCAATTTACGATTGCTATTCAGATTTAAAGCGATTAGAAGTAATTCATTTTCCCAGTGTGTGTGTGAATTGTTGCTGGGTCGTTTAATTGTATAAAGGTACATGACAAGTGGTGCATCCCAAAGCAATATTGTTTCAGCGCCAGAGTGTTAGCAAAAGGGACCCAGGGATAGCAGCAAGCACTCTCATTTTCATACATATTGCTTGTTTTCTTATTACATCTCAACCTGAAGATCAATGGAAGGAAAGCTCAGAGTTCTGCTAAAGCTATGGTAACATACCATAATGCATCTTTGAAGATATTTTTCTGTCTGTTTTAGCATGGCTTGGCTGTGCCCACACACCGCACACTTTCACTGGCAGAATTGATAGAGCTGCAGTTCTCTTCCCTCTCTGCTCCCAATATAGCTCGTGGAACTAAAATAACTTTTGGAAATGTGTTTTTTTGTGCATTCTCATAAAAGTATGCTGTTAAGATGGATGGTGTTATAGGGTCTTGTATAGGGCAATAACAAATGCAGTCGCTAAGACTATTATCTGTAAAAGTCCTATATTTCGGGCTACTCTTTTGGACACCATAGCTTATTATTTACTATTTAAAAACATAAGGTGCTTTCATGCATTCTAACAGTGAGCGGGGTCGCCTCTCCACACATTTTGGTGTCACCTGCTTGTTTCCATGGAGACATATAGGTTTAAAACCATACTATACTATGGAACATTCCAGGCAAACAGAAAACTTACAGTAATTGTGGACTAAATGCTGTGCATCTTTTATATTTTATAACACCATGTCAAAGGGTTAGGGTTAGGGTTAGTGTTAGGGTTAGGGTTAGTAACTAACCCTGCACACTATTCACATGGATATACCACTAATGCTGGAGAAACTGTGACTGCTAGGTTGCTCATTATTATCATCTGTTTTGGGATTTTCAATTTGTTTATTTAAAAAAAATCGAATGATTTATTCGAGATGAATAAATCACTGAAAATAATTTTCAACACTAACAATCCACTTCCCTCTGAAACTACGTATGAACTTCCTGCAATGGAAACAATAGATGGATATCTTTGAAATGCACTTTTGACCGAAGGGGTAAAAAGCTATTATGAAGAACTGGTTGACACAAAATTAATCAACTCTCAGGGATTGGGCCCAAATAAAAATGGACATTTCACTAGCAACCACGACCCCGGCAACGATGCAAAGTGTTTATTGGCAGGCGAGAAACAAAACAAATGTACAGAAGTTGATGCCGTTTTGGGGCTTCTGGCGATGGGGGCTGAAGGCTCCCGGGCCTCAATAACCCAGCTCCAGCTTTGTTTTTCAAGAGAATGACTAGAATAGAACATTGGTAAAAGGTCAAAAATGACAATGTTGCATAATATTCTCTACTTGGACTGAAAGAGTTTATTTTTCCCAATAAAACTTGTTAGAGATTATGTCCTGGACAACACATTACAGTGATACAACAGGCTGTTTGTTGTCAAGTCCAGTAGGATGTCTCTGCATAGTTATCCTTGGGAATTAAATGCTTCAAAACAGCAGCAGAGTCTAAAATCAATCCAGTAAAAGGATATTAACGGCATTTAAGGTGAATTGCACAAAATGATTCATGTCTATCATCATTTCTTTTGAAAATGAAGGACATTTAACATAAAATATTTTATCTGCTGAAATCACAAAGGTTGTTGCACTTCTATCTGGCTAATCTTTCACTGTGAGACTATCAATGTGTAATTACAACAGGAAGGGCATCTGACCCCCCCATCTCCCTGGGGTCACGCAGGTGACATTCCACCATAAAATATACATAATAAACCTTTAACACACCTTCAAAACAACTTCCAATCTGTCAGTTATTGTTATTTGCTTGGTTTGGATTGCTTCACTCCTCAGTGCATTTACAAGTGGCGTCCTTGCACCCTCTTCCGACAGTTTGTGTAGATTACTATAGTGTAGTTATACAACATGAAAACAATAACTTTAAAGGACTATTTTTTTTTAGCTTTTAACCATGAATTTACGGAAAGCTGTACTGTATATCTCTGAGGCGTTCCCTCATTAGAATTTGTGTTGGCACTCCATCTTCCGACGGCAGAGGTAATTAGAGTAACAACAATGCTGGCTTGCCCCGTAATGCTAATGCAGTTGTAATGAACATGATTTGAGGCAGAAATGCTCAGAATGAGTTTAATGATTATTAACGGACTTAAAAACGACGATCTGCTGATGTCACAAATCTGGGAAATGTTAGAGCTTTTTGAGGCTCAGAGGGAGACGACTTCATCAAACAAGCGTGAATAAAGCTAAATACAAATCCAAACATATCTTTTATGAGGAACAATTAAAAGCTCAACATTGTTCACTTATTAAAAACATAGGCGTAGTCATATAGCTTCATCCAGGCTTGTTTCATTAATCCTCTCGTCTGCTCCTTCTCCAAGCCTCAAAAAACCTCGGTTTCGGTGTCCTAGATTCATGACTAGATTTTTGTCATCGTGACGTCACTTTTACACATGTTTTACGTTCATTAAACATCCTCTGAGCATTTCTGCCTCAAATCACATTCATCACAACAGAGCGTGCTTATTTAGCATTTGTTGCGGAAACCTGCTTTTGTATTTTTTTTACCCATGTTAATTCCCTCTGCTACCAGTAGATGGAGTGTTAACACTAAATCATGATGAGGAAACACCTCACTGATGAAAAGTCATGTATGGTTTTGCAATACATACATTATTTTGAGCTCCAAAATATGAGACGCCAAAGTAAAACTACTCAAGAGCATGTTTAAAGGTCAATAACAGCACAAACAATGCCGTTTATGCTACAGAGACCGTTCTATTTACTGTACATTTCAGTAAACAACAACATCACACTCAAGGGGAACAAGTCACTTAATAAAGTTGTGGAAAGTTGCTCTAAGAAACTTGCAATCAGGCGTCTAATCAAATATGGAGCTGGCATTTTACACACGAGCAGGCTGACTTTTAATGGGCTTTCTGCTCGGTTCCAGACGAGTTGAACCAGATAGAGTCAGGAGGACAAGGGCGCGGATAAGACTGTGCAAAGGTCAGGAGGGAGGCTGCAGGTCCAGGGTGGCTCTGCTCAGCCACAACCAATCGCCCCCAGTGCAGCCGCTCTGAGGGTCTTTCACTTGAGTCCACTTTATTAGGTACAGGCTTAACCTTGTGGGATCCTGTTAGTTCTCATCTCGGCCCAGCGGTGTTGATTTGACAGGGTGCTGCAGACATTTTGGAATGTAATGACCGCAAAATGTTTTCCCAGTAGTTCAATTTTAGTCACATTTTGAGAGCTGTAGCCTCAAGTTCCTCATCCATCTGATTCAATGTTATGCATTGGTTCTCTGCGATAAGGTCACCAAACATAGAAGCAGTAGTAGTTTCACAATCTTGCCCTTACATATTTTGTTGCCGTGCTGCTGGGCAAGACACTTCAGCTATGTCATGCAACGGACATTTTTTTAGACATACTCTTCACAGTCCGAAGTGATCTGGCTCACTTTGTCTCCCCTTTTGACCATGATGATTAAATAAGAAAGAACGTTGACTCAAGACAGCAAAAAGCAGACATACACAGAAGATAAGCATTTCCGATAAACCTAGCTAAACACAGTTAGCACACATTAGCGTTAGCTGTTTGCGAAACATTATATTTCCAGTGAACAATGTGGCGAAAATGATCTGGATCCAATGCAGTACATAAAGAGACGTTAAAATGCAGTACAAAGAAGTTATAGTTGCAGAAAAAGCTGATGATAGACAGGAAGTAGTTTCTTGTTTACGCTAGCTTTAGCCACGTCTCACAGCGTGAACTGCAGAAAATGGCCTCATGATTAAAATGTATAATTCACCTTCAGTTAAGGGTTTATTTATTAAGAAAACATGGAAGCATGAAATTAACCTACGTGAGAAAGCTCTGTTAGGCGAGCAGTCGGAACAAGGCTTTAATTAAGTTCTGGTCCAGTCCTAATTTAGACTCAAGCCACAAATAAATTGAGAACGCAACTTAAAAATCGCTTTCACATGATGTGTATTTTAAAAGATGCACTATGCAAAATACTCATATAATACCTAGAAAACATCCATTCTTACTGCAAACTGTTGCTGCAAATTACCTTTCTACAGATCTGACATGTAATTTGTCATGGTGCTTGTCTCCATGGAGATGTATATCCATTTATGTTGTCTTTACAGGTGCACCTTACCTTAGAAACTGACCAATACATTTACACAACACAATCCTTTTAACAATTGAATGAACCAACATGAAAAGTCCGTCCAGGGATCTCGTGACGCACAAAGGCGATGTTCAATCAATAACATTACCATTCCACAACATGCAACACAGAACGTCTGAACAGCCCCTTACACAGATTGTACACGAAATCACAACATAATTAAGACATTCCAATTCAATTTCCCTTTTGTGCATCTCTAAGTGTGTCGCATTTGTCCTGTAAACCTGACACAAGATTCTGAATTATCCGTCAACATGTCTGACTCCGCCTGCTTTAAATGTGCTACGTGACGCCAATCACAATGAGCCATCTCTCCCAAAGATTGACTTTTGTTTGAAGGTGCCTTAGAAATCGCCCCGTCTGCTGTTCATCCTATTTTGTGGTTGATTTTTGAAAGCGCCTCACATCTTGGAGCGAGCAGCCGAGGAGGAGGAATGCTGAGGAGGAGGCAGATGAATATGGAACAGTGCTGAACGCAACGTGATCCTAGAGGACTGATGTCGGCATTCAGCACATTTTCTTGCAATGAAGTGGCAGTAGAGTGCCTTTCTGGGACACAGTATAACCGAACACTGCAAATTGGATGATGACATTTCTGTTACATGTGAAGTTTTTGTTAGATCCTGGCAGGTAAAACGCCAACGAGGCAATGATGTTGAAGATTGAGGCGTTTGTCAGAGAAATGACCTCTTCTGGTGTGAAGACGATGGGATGGAGAAGCTCAAACCAGGACTTAATAGGTAAAAGTGTGATATTACACTTCTAAATGCCACCAAACTGTCTCTGTGGAACTTTTCTGATAAAGGGTGCACCTTTTCTTAAAGGACTCACAGAATGGCATTAACAGATTATGTAAAATGTACTTTTTGGAGCTTTTAATAACATTGTTCCTTCATCAAAAACACTGTACCTGGAGTTGTATTAAGCATTCTTGCTTATTTTGTTCAGAGTCTCACAAAAACACTTAGACACTATATTTCTGACATCATAGCTAGAGCTTTGAGATCTCCTGCGCTGTTTTTTTGTCCATGTCCATTTTTTGTCACCAAACTCGTTCTGAGCATTTCTGCAATCAAGTCACGTTTATTACAACTGCAAACTTGTCAAAAGCAAGCTAGCTTTTTCCCCCATGGTAATTTTGTTTTGCTGCCGACAGATCGTATCCTGGCTCATGATATTTGTTTCACAAACTCTTGAAACTCCATCTGGACAGTCTCCTGCTGTTCGGTTTGAGTCCAACCGCTGTGGGCCTGACCAATCACAGAGCAGCGCTGTAGTGTGGACGGAGGTACAAAGGACAAACCTAAACCAACATGGCGACGTCAACAGATGTATTGACGTATACTTTGTGTATTTGAGGACGGGAAAGAAGTCTGTGCTTTTCCCTGATTGGATTTAAAAACATTTTTCGGCTTGTCCCTGTTGTGACGCTTCGGCCAATCAGATTCAAATATTTGTCCTGACGTTAGCCTTTTTGGCAAGACTTTCCAGACTGATATTGTATCGGACTCAACTCAGAGTGATAGACATATCAATCTGGCAGAGCCAGGTTAAGTAGGTCACATGCCAATACTAATCCTGACGAGGGAACGCCTGACTGATAGAAAGTCGTGTGTGGTGCTGCCCAGTGGTCAAGTGGTTGGGGCATAATATGTCTTTAATAGTCACTTTTGCTCCAAAGTTTAAAGATACAACCAAAATAATCCTGTTTGTGGGACATGTCTTTTAGACGTTACTTGGCGGAGAAAGCTTAAAGTTGTTTATTTACACATTTCACAAAAATGTAGTGAACATAACTAAATTTCAGATTTTACTTAATATTTTCCCTAGATGTCTTTGAATTTATTTGTTAAATGTTTAATTGCACTTCCTGATTGGACATGGGCAGGACATACTGTATGACATAGGTGGAGGTAATATTAAAAAAAATGAACCAAAATAAATATAATTATATATTTATAATTTATAATGATATAATACAACCAAAATATTAATTGCACAATAGTTATGATTTGACAATAAATATGACCTGATAACACCTTTATTTTGTTGAACAATGTACACACAAATAACATCATTTTAAACAAGTTTAAACAATCTGTTTAAACTGATGTTATTTGAGTGTACATTGTCTTGGTTTTGATGACTCCGGTTTAGAACTCAGCACTAGTTTCTGTAATTTAAAAGTTGTATTTTCAAATGTATTCACAAACTGCAACTTCACGGCTGTAAAACTATGATATTTAACACCAAAACAAGTCAGAATGATAAAAACAGCAGAGCCTGTATTCTGAAATCACGTATCAAATGACTCTAACATATGCCTCATAGTGCTCTGAAACATGAATAATTGCTCAAATAAAGTGGAATGAGCATAAAATGAAACTTTAATAATTTGGTCTGTAAACATAAATGATTTGTGGCCTCGGGTGGACGCAGTGAGACAGCTGTGTTTTTCTTTTTATGAACTTATTTAGCCTTTTGTGCTCCAGGCATCAAACAAAATGGACCAGAACTCATGATGCATTTGCTTGTGCATGCTTTGTGTCAGAAAATTCCATTTCAAAGGCACATTTGTATTCCGTTATCTCTCAGTGTTGGTTATTAACAACTCATTTGTTGTCAAAGTATAAGCTTAGTTTAGTAGCAGAATTCGGTTGAATATATAGCACGACATTGTAAACATGGGCTCTGTTCTCTCATTGGCTGGTGTAAAGTGATTATGGCTGTATCTGTGTTTACTGGACTCACAATGACATTTAAATGAGTCCATCAAAAAGAATGTTGTGCAAACAAACTTTCAGCCTTTAAAACTCACTGTTTGGCAGAATAACAGTAAATATCGCCTTAATAAAACTAATTTCATATTAATAGAATCTGACTTATAATTCGCTGCCTATAAACTATTTCTTTTACATTACTAAATATATTGGCAGTTATAGCGGCTATAAGTACCTTCAGCGTCCTCGGATTGCCCCCCCAAAACCCATATCGGTCGGGCCCTCAAAATATCTATTGGTGCTCTGTGGACGGACTCTTAGGGCCCAGCGGCTGCAGTGCCTAGTGGTCACTAATCGAACCGGCTGAGGGGGAGTGTATTACCAGTTCATAATATAGACCCATGACCAACATGTTGAACCCACTAATTCACTGCTCTGGTGTTGTGATGAGCACAGCGCCACCTAGATGTGAGCGGTGACCTGGCCGTTCCCATGTCGCCCTGATAAAGTGAAGGGACTTTAGACTCTGACGGTTCTGGACACACACGGAGCTGGACTGGGAGAACAGCAGCAGCAGCAGCAGCACCGTGACTCTGCTGTGGGTTATCAGGGACCAGCAGAGCGTGGAGACAGAGAGGGGAAGAAGGAGAGGAGGGAGAGAAAGAAGGAGAGGAGAGGGAGAGAGAGAGAGAGAGAGAGGGGGGGAAAGAGAAAGGGGAGGAGAAACAGATAGAGACAGGCAGTGGGATGGAGACACAGAGAGAGGGAGAGACAGAGGACGAAAGATAGGGAAAGACAGATGGAGGGTAGAGAGAGGGAGAGAGAACAAGGGGGCGAGAGAGAAGGAGGAAAAAGGGGGGCGTGGTAGAGTGAGGAAGAGAAAGAGAAGGAGTGGGGAGAGAGGAAGAGGCAGAGGGAGGGAGAGAGAACGGAAGGTATAAAGAATGACAGAGGCACAGGTCGAGAAGAAAGAAGATAGTGGGAGAGGGAAAGAGAGTGGAAAGGGACAAAAAACAGATAGTAACGGAAAAAAAACTGTAAAAAAGGGCAGAAGGAGATCCATGGGTTTCAGAAGGATGGCAAATTAGGACCGTTGCTATAGAAATTAACACATTTAAAACAAAATATGGTATCTCTTGAATAGAAAAAATCATAGATAGATAGATAGATGGATAGATAGAAAAAAAGAGGGAGAGAGAGCGTGGCTAGCTCTTGTCACTAGTGTCAGTCTGAGGGGACCGTGCCTCTTTAGACTCTTCGTTCACTGCCTGTAACCTCTCCTCCTCCTCTTCCTCCTCTTCCTCCTCTTCCTCCTCCTCCTCCTCTTCCTCCTCTTCCTCCTCTTCCCTCTCTTCTCCCTCCGTCTCATCCCCCTCTCACAGAAGACGACGTCCTCTTCCCTGTCGGATCCAGTCACAGAGCGCGGGCTGATGGGTGGACATGTACAGAGTGGATATGTTGGGCAACAACACAAGAAATATCACTATTCTTCTTCTGACACAAACGTAACTGTCACAAATACAAAGCTTGTTTCATTTGAGAATGTAGTACCCGTATTTATCACATCATGGGAATATTTTGCATTGTTATAATGACTAATTGTTTTGTCTTCCTGATAGTCATGAGTTTCAGATTGATGAGAAATTAGGACTGTTGTCATAGTGATTAAGAATTTAAAACTGAATATGACATCTTTTGAATAGGAAAAGTCCTCAAAATGTTGTGTGTAACATGAAGCTGAAACTGACAAATATGTAACATTTTGAATACAATATTTTGTTTTCAATTGGTTATTGCTATGGCAACGGCCCTTAATTCAAAACCCATGATAATGACGTCCTCACAGCCTAAATAACGGGGCTAATTTACTGTCAATAGCATCCAAAATACACATCATTTTCAATAGATTTCAGTGAATGTATTTCAGTGAATCTTTATTTGAGTGAAGATTTACAACAAATGAAGACTTTTTTTTTCCGCTTAGAGCTTGTTGTGTTGTTCAGTCCATTCTGAACGTGCTGCATTGATTTCCTGGAATTGTCTGGTATAGTGCATTCTGGGAGTATGGAGGCACAATGCATGTACCTTGAGAGTAGAAAGAGCTCAGAAATGTCTCTCGCTGTAAGTATAAGTACATTTGCACTTTCGTTTGTTCCATAGACTTAACAAAACCTTCTCATATTAATAATTTAAAAGCACTCTGGGGCTGTGTGGTAACTAATGTCCATAATGTGATTAATTAGGCAAAGCATTTATTGAAAACACCCAAAAAATTGTTGGTGAAATTAATCAAATTGTAATAAATTATCAGTCATTTCTTTTTAATGGAGCGGTCCACAGTCACTCCTCTGTCAGAGAAAGCATGAGTTTTGGAGCAGAATTCAAACATTGGAGGAAGAAATTAGACTGATTTTCATGTTCAATGGCAATGTTCAATAACATTACAAACGAAAGCCGTGTTTTAAGACCAAATGAATTAAAAATTAAAATCGAGATCAATCAATCTGGGGAAAAATATCCCCCAGCCCTAATTTGTCATGTCTTTATATTTTTGCTTTTAAAGTTTCAGAAAAATCTTGTGTGTCTTATGCTCATTAGCGGATTAGCCTCTAGCTTTACTTAAAATAAATAAAATGAATATATAGACCCTTCCAGGAGCGATGTGTCTCTTGTTAAACGATAGTCCTCCGCTCTGTTTTTGGTGCATTATTTTCCAAAAAAGTAATGTTACATTTAAGAAATACACTCAGAACTGCACTGGAATTTCATAGTTTGTGATGTTGAGGAGCTAACGCTAACGCTAACAATCCCGTTTGGAAAAATACTGCTCAGACGTTCTCGTGGGCTGAGGTCGTAACGATCGTCCACCTCTCTCCTCACATCTTTACACACTGTACTCCCGCTGCATCTTCTCTTTACATGAATACTGCGTTTAAAGTCAATGTGGGCACGGATTCCCACATCCTGCAGCTCCACACGTGAACATTCTCATGTCTCTGCATTAAATATAGATGTGCATGCCACACTCAGCACATATTAATGCCCTCTGCACTGCTGTCTGCTGATCAACTGCACAATCTCAGCATCAGAATGATCTTATTCCCACATTACAACCGTCAGCCTCTGTTTGCATTATTAAGATATATGACTTTATTTATTTACCGAACACTGGGACAAATGAGACACACTGTATGCCAAACACTTAGCTACTCTTATTCTTTTTTATCATTTCATTCTCTGTGTCTTGTTCTGCTTCATTTAATTTATTTTTATATTTAAATGGGGAAAAAAAAATGATGATAAAAAGAAGAAAAAAGAATAGAAAATGGAAACGCAACATTTTTGAACATTTGTGGATGAGCCTGGGCCTGAATTAAATGAAACCTCAATGAATTACAGGGTGTGGGCGGAGACAGGGGGTAGGTGGATACAACAAGCACCTAAGCCTTCATTTCAAGACAGTAAAGGAAAAGTCAAACATGCTGAAAATAAAATATAACTCACGATAGGAGAAAATCCTTGCTACGTGGTTAAACGTTCATAAAAATGTATTTCTGTCTCCTAAAGAAATCCACTATAGGAGCTCCTCTTTGGACAACTTTGGCACTTCACACTTCTCTAGCTTAAAATATATATTTATGTTTTTTCGTTTATATATTGAGCCCTGTCCATAGTTTCTTCTCTGATGTTGAACCATGACAGTTGTTTGCACTTGGTTCTCATACAACAATGTCTCTGATTGTAACTGATTGTAAATGTATAGACAATATCATTAATTCTATTCATTTCCACACAAATAGCTGCTTTAACAATATGATTTATTCTTGACGAAAGGGAAAATGTTAAAGATTGAAGGAGTTATTTAAAAAATGTATTCCAAATACAACAGTTGCTGAAAAGATCCACTGATGAACTGACACCTTCAGAATATTCAGATTGTTCTGGGGTGTAAAATATTGATTATTCTAGTTATCTCGTTCGACTGGCCAAATGAATGTAAGAGTTGTATGTTTTTAAAGATACCACAGGATATGCTTGAGTTCATCTTGTGCTGCCAAATTATTAATGAGCAAAGATGATTCACTGTGCGCTTATATAAAACAGCATGGCATTTGTGTGGGGAAGAAAATCTGTTGTCCACAAAGATCCAGTAGTTCTCTCCCCATTGTCCCTCCTCCAGTGCCGTGGCCCCAACTCTCCTGCCTCGCGGTGATTCTTGATTAGAAAGAAAATGGGTAAATCAGTTTTTTTAAATTGGTGAATAGTCCCATGATCATGTCGTGCCTCTGCCCCCCCAGGAGGGGCCGATAAGCACACCTGCTCTGCACACAGGAGGGTCACTCAGTGGGCTCAGGTCCATATGCACAAGGGCTGGTGGGAGGGGCCGGACACACATGAGTGACAGGTCCAACACAGACTGTATAAAGACTGTACACAGTGAGAGATGTGAGGAGCAGAGAGCTGAGCTGTACGTTACAGATGTGCTGATCATCCAACTCTGAAGGCTCAGCTGTCTCTGCAGCGTTCAGAGGTGCAGACATGTGCAGCAAACTGTAGAACACACACTACACACATGTCGAGAAGAACACACACTACACACATGTCGAGAAGAACACACACTACACACATGTCGAGAAGAACACACACTACACACATGTCGAGAAGAACACACACTACACACATGTCGAGAAGAACACACACTACACACATGTCGAGAAGAACACACACTACACACATGTCGAGAAGAACACACACTACACACATGTCGAGAAGAACACACACTACACACATGTCGAGAAGAACACACACTACACACATGTCGAGAAGAACACACACTACACACATGTCGAGAAGAACACACACTACACACATGTCGAGAAGAACACACACTACACACATGTCGAGAAGAACACACACTACACACATGTCGAGAAGAACACACACTACACACATGTCGAGAAGAACACACACTACACACATGTCGAGTCGTCGACAGTCTCAGGCACATGTCTGTTGGACAGTGTGAAGAATAGAACAGAGATGCATCAAGACTTTGTATACAGCAGGTGAACACACACACACACACACACACACACACGTGCACACACACACGTGCACACACACACACACACACACACACACAGAGCGTAGTGTATGAATCTGTAGCAGTGATCAGACTGCAGACAGGAGCAGGAGTCTCTCTGCAGTGAGCCGAGCACAGCTCTCTCTCTCCACTGGGAGAACAACATTAAACAGCTCTCTCATAATGAGGCAAACTACAGAGAACAGAGCCCAACTCCACACATGCACACTCACATGCACTGCACACACACACACACAAACATGCCTGAACGTGTGCCCCGTTACGTAAAGGTTACGTAAAATCATGAATATTAAAAAGAATGCTAGTTCTTGGCTGTCATTAAAGCAGTGCAGAGTTCCATTGACCATACAGAAGCTAATGGAGAGGCGCTGGAGCAGATGCTAGTGCTATTCAATTAGAGAGGCTAATGCAGGGGAGGGCCTGCTGTCAGCTGAGCAGTTATAGATGTGCCTTCTGCAGTCAGCGCTGCACTTAAAGCCAAGATGAAGAGACGCCACTACAATACATTCTGTTTAGATGGCACTTTACGAGGCGCACACACACACAGACATAAGGACACGGCTGCGCACAGGAAAGCAGATAGCATCACAGAGACACTGCCCAGTCTGTGCAGGACCATATGTCATATTTGACTGCAGATTTTTGTGGGTCAGTAAAAGCCCGCTCCTAAATCTGCTGCCAGCATGTGGAGCAGCTCTATGCTAACAGCACAGCGTGGATCAATGGAGCTGCTGCGGGCTTTATTGGTTAGAGAGCCGGGTTAACTCTAATCTAATAGGCCCAGTAAAAGGCATAGTGTAGTCAGAGCTCTGAGTTTACAGCGGTGCGTCTCCTGCTGACAGACTCCAGCATCACTCACCTCACTCCCCCACTCCCCCTGTCACCAGACACTTCATCTCTCAAGCAAAGAATAACAATTAGCGCCAACAAGGAACGATGTCACTGACACAGGGATATTACAATCTGTTATGAATCCTATCTGCAAGATGTCTCTCTGATAACTCCCATTAGCTAAGAATTGTCATAATTACTGTTTGCAGTGCAGGAGTAGAACACTGCACTTCCTGATAACACAGGCTTTGTAGTCTGCGCCACACAGACAACACAGAGAATGGAAAGTAACCGAGTAAAAGTACTTCATTGTTGTATTTACTTAGCTTAGAGCAACTTTCTGTACTGTGCAAATGGAGGGAAGTACAACATTGCTGTATTATCCTTGAAATGACCGAATATAAATGTTTCAGCTTTCTTCAAAATAAAATGCAAGCACAAATATAGTACTCCGTCCACCAATGGGAGGACAGCACATTGAGTACCCATTGCTTTGAAAACATATATATTTTAGGTTAAACAATAAAAAAGGGCTCTAGCGTGTCAGCGAATGTCTTACATCATTGTACCAGCTTCTTACGATGCAAAACTGACACTTTGTTGCATCATATATTTTTCATCTCTTTGACCTGCTTTTGAACAACACCGAGCTTCACGGGCGGCGGCGTTCCATTCTGACAGTCTCATTAACCCTCTGCTGGAATCCGAAACTCCAAACCTCTTCATTTCGCCGCTTTGAAGCCTGTTTATGCGCATGAGTATGATCGACTTAACATTTTCAAACGTATTCACATGTTCTTTGTACCCATAAGGGCAGCGCGGCCTCGAGCTAGTTAGCGATCAGCGCTAACCTAACATAACCTCTGTCTGTCGGCGGCGCATCAGACGACTATTAAGTCTTTTGTTGTGTATATGGTGAAGCGAGGTAAGGAATGTCTGCTCCATCACTGCCTTAGCAAAGTGTTCTAATGCGCCTGAATCAACAAGTCAGTTTAGGAGGCAAAAAATACTCTTCCAAAGAACTTTTTAATAAGATAAGATAAGATAATCCTTTATTGTCCACACATGGAGAAATTTCATTGTTGCAACGCAGGTAGATACAGAGGAAAAGGACAGATAACATATAGGAAGTTAAAAAAAAGACTCTTAATAGAAGAACTCTTAGAAACAAAAACTCTTATAAACAAAAACTCCTATAGACAAAACCTCTCATTTCCTAATAAGGAATGGAGGGGAAAATAAATAAAGATAAAAACTTAACTTCAAGCATTTCTCTCCAACCGATCTCCACCAAATTATCCCTGAAACCCATCGAGAACCATTTAATCTCATAACATCTCACTCTCCTCCATCACCAACTTAAATAATGACGTTTTTCATCCCTCTTCACCCTAGCGCCACCTCAGAAGGAATGTCTCACTTTTCTCCATCACCAACTCAAGTAGGACCTTTTGCATTCATCTCCACCCTATCACCACCTAAGCAGAAACATCTCACTCTCCTCCATCACCAACTCAAATTACGACTTTTGTACATCACTCTCCACCCTGTTACCACCTCAGCATCACCGCCCCTAGACCGCAAACATATGTTATTGTTGTCGTTCCCATCACCACCTCTAGAGGGAAGACGTCCAACTTTTCTCCATCACCACCTCTAGAGGGAAGACGTCCAACTTTTCTCCATCACCACCTCTAGAGGGAAGACGTCCAACTTTTCTCTGCTCCATCACCTCCTCAACTTCCCATCTCCACTATTCATATTAAGTCATCCAACGTTTCCTTTGCAGAACCATCTCCTTCACCAACTCGCCAAAAAGCTTTTGCCGTCCCACCTCATCACCTCCTCGGGATCAAAATGATTCCATCCAAAGCACCATCTCCAGAATCCTCTTGCACTCTTTGCCCTGTCCCCACCTCTACAGCAGCGGAAATATGTAATCACTGCCTACGGCTCACATCAATATTTCAGAGGAACTATGTCAATCTCATCACCATCACGTAGAATCACCTCACTCGCCCACTACCATCACCTCTTCTGCAGAACCATCGCCTTCTGTGCTCTCCCACTGGTCCATCTCCCTGTCCTACCTCATCACCAACTCACACTTTCTAGTACCACCACTCCAGCAGAACTCTTTAGTATCTCTTCCCAGATTCATACCTGTCCGCCACTCTCCCTCACTCACATTTAAATCCTGAAGCCTGAAAACATACCTCTTCACCAAAGCCTATGACCTACCCTACCCTTAGCCTCCTCTACCCCACTGTCTACACTTCTACCCCCCGTTACATCCCCATCTTTTTCTTTGTACTTCTTCTGTCTTGTTTATTTTATCTGTTCTTTTTTCGGACTGTGTATATTATTGTGTATTGTACGTGCTGTCCCCCCCTGTCTGTAAATACCCCCCCCTTTTTGTATATGTCAAAGCGTCTTTGGGTCATTGAAAAGCGCTATATGAATAAAAGGTGTTATTATTATTATTATTATTTATATCACCGTTTTGGAAGAACCATGTCGTTCTCTTTCATCTCATCACCGCATCGGCTGCAAAAGATCTCACTCTTTTCCATCACCACCATGTAAGATCGCTTCACTCTTCTTCTACCATCACCTCGGTTGTATAATTGCAACATTCCATGCACCATCTCACTGTCCTCCACCTCATCACCACCAAGAAGACCACATTCTCCCTTCGCTTACAACCAAAGGATCCATGGACATCTCTTTTACCTTAGCAGCCTCAACATCTCGTCTTTTCCATCCCGCACGACAAACTCTCCAGTCACTTCTTCAAGCCTCTGCAGAGAAACATTGAGCTGTTGTCATGGGAACCTTAACCCCAAATAACATTCTACTTTCATTTGATGGATTTTTAAGATTTCGATGTGAATTTAAGATGAGCTTTGCAGAAGTGGAAAAGAAATTCGTGAAATAAAACTTTCTGTCCAGCAACAACTCAAAAAATCTGCCCAGAAATCTCTTTGATTTGCGCTGCAGAGAATAAAACATAAAACATCTTATTTGTCTGGATCAGGGTTGACTGTGCACTGTGGACAGAACTAAGGAAGCCCAGACGAGTAAATAATTCAACAAAAGATGCAGCTAACATGGTTAAGATTTATGCTTTGCTTGGAATTTGTACACTTCTGACAACTTTTGAACATTTAAACAGACTCGCTGAATTCTACTAGAAAATATGCAGAGTTGTTTTTGAGGAGATTGAGACAGTAGAGCAGTCAGGGCTATAGCAAAGCAGTAGTTATTAGTCATATTTTGAGGGCTCAGAGTTCATATTCAATCTACAGTACATAGAAATGTCTTAAAAAGTGATTGCAGTGCTGTGTTACTGCATTTTGTGGCATAGCAGGATATTCAGCTTTCAAGACAGATGTGTTAAAGGAGAGGGAGTTTCAATTTTGACCATTTCTTTGCCATTCTTGAAAATTTAGCAGAATGTTTCTTACACTTTTTTGATTCCTAATCTCAGAATTGTTCCTTTTCTCTTATTTCTCTTATATTGTAAAAGGGGCCAACTCCAGTCAAGTCTCAAAGCACCAGCAGGACAGACAGAGTGGAATGTGAAGATATATGAAGAATACTGATGGGCCTCTAGTGTTAGAAGTAATGGGGTTTTGGCTGTTTTATCTCAAAAGAACAGGTATGGAACTTTATGGTATTTAACTTATCTATTGCCATGGAGACAAGCAGGTGACATGTCACCTGGTCAAGTTACTGGTCAGATCTGTGAAGCGGTCACAATAAGAATGCATGTTTAATGTCCTTATGTAGACAAGCAGGTGACAGAGACTTTCACTTTGGAGTGGATCAGATCTCTCTGTTACAAGTGAACTGTCCTGGTCCAGTTTAAGCACGAGCACGAGCTTCCAGAGCGGTCTGGGTCACCTCTGCCTCTGGAACACATTTGATCTATGATCATCGATGATGATTGGATAAGAGAGCATATCAAGTCAGTTGAAAACAAGGTGGCAAAAAGGAGATATGTACAGTATTCTATACATAAACAATAATTATAGTTTCTCACCAAACGGTGACTTGATCTTGTGATAAACCACCTTTTTCCCAGTGACTTTATATGTTTAGCCGACTTGGCAAAACAAAACTATAGCACCTTAGAATCCGCGGCTTCTTGTTTATTGACACATGACTCTTGCGCCAAGACCAAAACAACTATGTTTTAAATGCATAATTCCTCTAACATTATCCAAACCAAATGCATTACACAGATAGTGGTTAAAATGTGCTTCTAAGTTGGGATGACTAAATGTCTTTTTGTGAATTTGTCAGTATAATCCAAGTACAATTTACATTGTATTTATCAAGAAATCATGTGTTATGTTTTGGTGATTTGGTGACAGTTGCTCACGTCGCAGACTTCTATTGACCCAGAGCATGAAAACACATTCTGCCATAAAGCGAAGTGTTACAAGACTCTCCAACGTGAAGCTTCTGGGAAAAGGGCCAGTCAGAACCGTGGCTTCTGTCCAACTTGAATGAAACATCTGAATCCAGCATAATATGATTCTTTAAAGGACAAATATTATGCAGTGTTTGTATTGTTATTAGCTTTTAAACACGCTCTTGAGTACTTTTAGTGGGTACATTTAGTTAGGAATCTCATGTTTTTTATAACAAACAAAATAACTTTTGGATCTCTGCCACTACTCACGGGACTAGCTGAGTTTCGGCGACATCTACTGGCTGCAGAGCGACTTTTGAATTACACATAGTTTGAGGTTTTTCGAGCATTTCAAGCCGACCGCTCACTTTGTGGTCTCAGCACACAGTTGTACTGAGCCTAAATAGACAGGAGAAATCACAGAATGAATTGATGGACTTAAAAACAGCAGAGAGGATTCTCAGAGCTAGATCACAGATCGGAGTGTTCTTGACGGTCGGAGGGGAGAGGACTTTCTGCCCAGGATTCATCAAAATTGCACAAATGAAACAAATTGTAACTCCACTTATGTTTTTGATGAGTGAACAAAAAAGTCAATTTAGCATAATATGTGTTCTCCCCCCCGTGTTACCGTGGGTTCTCTCCGGGTTCTCCGGCTCCTCCCACCGTCCAAAGACATGCATGTGTTAGGCAAAAATTGGTGACTCCAAAATTGGCCCTAGTGAATGAATGTGAGAGTGAACTGTCTGTAATGTCTATGTCTCTGTGTTGGCCCTGCGACAAGTTGGCCACTGTCCAGGGTGTACCCCGCCTAAGGCCCGAAGTCACTGGGATAGGCTCCAGTCACCCGCGACCCCATAAGGGAACAAGCGGTAGAAAATGGATGGATGGATGGATGTGTTATAGTAGATTTCATTTTTTTTTTCTTCTGTAGGCTTTATTTGACAAGACAGTGTAACGTGGAATGGGGTAGAAGAGCAAGGAGGAGGATATTCAGCAAAATGTATGTGCTACTGCATAAACCGCTCGACCACCAGGCAGCACAGGTCTCCTTGATGTATATTTCCCATTCATCCTGGCTGGGGACTGGCGTTATACATATTATATATATTTGTTCTATATCAATTGTTACTTAGTCATTGTTTATCCCACCTTCCACCACAGCCTATTCCCGTCCCCTAATTGTCATCCCCAGCCCACTCCCCATTGTACTGCACAGGAGCCCCTAAGTATATAATAGCCCCTAAAGCTTTCTATTTAAATCGTATTCGTAAATCCTTTAGAAGCCATTTGACAGCTGAGTGACTGTGCCAGCGCAGATTAGAGAATACATTGCCAAACTAATTGTTTTGGGAACGTCAAGATGAAATTCTTTCATCACGAGGATATAAATACAGAAGTCACAGGTCAACAGTAAGCCCAGTCCTGCCAAAACAACACACAAAATCTTCCTTGAAAACAAAACGCCAGATCGTTTCTTCTTTTCATTCCCCTCAAAAATATGCCGTTGGCTCGCATGTCTCAGTTTTGTGCACAGATAGAGCGTCATTCTGCGGAACTGGAGATGATATTAAATGCTAAGATGCTTTGTGGAAACGGAGCCAAGCGCTGGAAGGAAGCACAAGTTGCCTGCTAAGTGGATTATCACGGTCAGTCAAAGAAAATGAAAAGTCTAGCCCATGCATGCAAACCCAGAGCAGCCCGGGATCACGCCAGCACAGGTGCTCCGATCCGCATCCAGAATATTTATGGATGAAAGAGATTGAAATGTGCCATGATTCTGAAATTAGTACTTAAAGGGATATATCAAACAAAATTGACGTTTTGGGGATTATTTTTCCTCCATATCATACAGCCTTGTCTGTGAGAATGTGGAGATGGGATAGAACGCTGGAAATGATGATCCGAGGGCCAAATGGCATGGATAGGCTGCCTTGCGTCCGTCAGTTCACCCCAGGGCAAATGTGACTTTAGAAATAACTTTGAGTATCTTTGAGAGGCGCTGAAGAAATCCAAAGCATTATTATTGAGAAAATGGATTACCCTTCTGTGTGTGTAGAGGGCAGCATCTGAGGCCCTGATGGAGTTGAAAAGTCCTCTTCATCCTTTTTCAAAAACACCAGGTGTGTTTGAATAACGTGACTCAGATCACGTGAAAATGTCACAACTCAAACAATGAACAGAACCAAAGAGCAAACCGAAAGAGAAAGAAGAAAAAGATATGAGGTGGAAATGATCCATACAACAACAACATAAGCAACATGTGTAAATGTTGTGGATTGTTAAAGATGTAGAATACAAGGAAAACAGGAGCCTACACAATTAAGAGGGGCCACTCTAGAATACCCTATAACAATGCAGACAGTGAATACCATGGAAGGTACAAAAAAACACTAGCAATTTACCATTTTGAACATCAGTATTCAAAAAGACAAAATGTGTGGCAAAAGGTCTCTTTTTGAGCCAGTAAAGGGATAAATAACATCAATGGCCGTGGCACGATGGACATATTGTGCATCCAGATAGTTTGGATTTTTTGCTTTTATTGCATACTTATGTTCCTGAAAGGGATTATTATCAAAGTATTGTCCTCAAAGCTGAAACTTTAGCGGCAAAAATGTGAATTTGAGTACATTAGACATGAGCCTGTTTTTTTTGTCTTGGCTAAGTGGGTCAGAACATCAAAAAATTGCAGCTCTTGCTGGGTGATTCCAGTCTGTAGTGGTCAGTGTTTGTCAAAAGTAACGCACACAAGGACTGAAGGCTAGTCCGATGTGGTCCAGTCCAACAGGCAAGAAACTGATTCTGATAGAAACCATGACACACTCCACCACAAAGCCATTACCAAAATAAAATAAAGCACTACACCTTAACGACACAAAATACACATCAAATATACTTATATAATCATAAAGTAAAGCTTGGTAACAGATATTAAACAATTGTGCCCCTATAGGTTTAGAATGGTACTAACATTCAAAGCACAAGTGGGTGATGTTTATGACATTTTGAATGAAGGAAGAATCAATTTAAGAACAGAACGTTAATGGATCAAATCTCTACACAGTAAGTATTGATTTGTTATTGGTAAGACACTTCCCCAAATGCACACGGGACACATTTATTGACATAAATGTATGCAATCTGACATATCTGTTATTTTTGTGACTTTGCTGTACATTTGACTTAACTGCACCTGATGGCGTCACTGTGGCTTTTATGGTTATTTCTAAAGATGGCCAAGACCTGAAACGTGGCCATTGGTTTTAGTGCAGCGGGAGTGAATTAAGTATAAAATAAAAGCCAGCGTGGCCTTGTTCGACCTTCATGGAAACATTTAATTCAGTGCAGACAGTGAATACAATGAGTTTAATTAACCACGGAAAAGTCTGATTTACAGGCTGTCCATAAATTTCATGTTTTATTACAGGGACATGATTTCAGACTTTGTTTCAGTTTGCATCGCCATTAACCGCTGTCCAAGAAAGTGGTGTCCATCATCCAGAAGATAGGCTTCAAAAAATGAAAGGTTGGGGGTTCGAATCCAGCCAGTTCATACAGACCCTTATGATTTTAACACCAGGACGCAGGCTACGTTCTAAAGGCTGGTACAGTTCCACACGCTATATCCAATGCATTTTAATGGGAGAGTTAGCATTAGCCACCAAACATGTCCAATTGTGAAAACCAGGGCTGTTTTGGCGACTGACAACCACTCGACCAACAGCACCAACAGAGCGTCCTTAGAACACATTACAGTGTGTGTTTGGCTTGTGTTTGGTTGATTGACATTGGGTCAGCACGGCTGCTAACATGCTAACATGTATGTAAATAGCATGTATGCTAACTTTACCTTATCTTTGTGGTGTGGTGTAATTGAGTGGGCACGGATGAACTTTGCCGCTTAGAGACGTCCACGTTTACTTCAGTGTAGTTATTCAAATAACTCTTCACTAACACCTTTCCCAGTCCTGTCCCAGTCCTATGTGAGTCCTGTCCCAGTCCTATGTGAATCCTGTCCCAGTCCTGTCCCAGTCCTATGTGAGTCCTGTCCCAGTCCTATGTGAATCCTGTCCCAGTCCTATGTGAATCCTGTCCCAGTCCTGTCCCAGTCCTATGTGAGTCCTGTCCCAGTCCTATGTGAATCCTGTCCCAGTCCTGTCCCAGTCCTATGTGAGTCCTGTCCCAGTCCTATGTGAATCCTGTCCCAGTCCTGTCCCAGTCCTATGTGAGTCCTGTCCCAGTCCTATGTGAATCCTGTCCCAGTCCTGTCCCAGTCCTATGTGAGTCCTGTCCCAGTCCTATGTGAGTCCTGTCCCAGTCCTATGTGAGTCCTGTCCCAGTCCTATGTGAATCCTGTCCCAGTCCTGTCCCAGTCCTATGTGAGTCCTGTCCCAGTCCTATGTGAATCCTGTCCCAGTCCTGTCCCAGTCCTATGTGAGTCCTGGCCCAGTCCTATGTGAATCCTGTCCCAGTCCTGTCCCAGTCCTATGTGAGTCCTGTCCTAGTCCTATGTGAATCCTGTCCCAGTCCTGTCCCAGTCCTGTACCAGTCCTATGTGAGTCCTGTCCCAGTCCTGTCCCAGTCCTGTCCCAGTCCTGTGTGAGTCCTGTCCCAGTCCTATGTGAGTCCTGTCCGAGTCCTGTCCCAGTCCTGTCCAAGTTATGTCCCAGTCCTGTCCCAGTCCTGTCCGAGTCCTGTCCCAGTCCTGTCCGAGTCCTGTACCAGTCCTGTCCCAGTCCTGTCCGAGTCCTGTCCCAGTCCTGTCCGAGTCCTGTCCCAGTCCTGTACCAGTCCTGTCTCAGTCCTGTCCCAGTCCTATGTGAGTCCTGTCCCAGTCCTGTCCGAGTCCTGTGTGAGTCCTGTCCGAGTCCTGTCCGAGTCCTGTCCCAGTCCTGTAACAGTCCTGTCCGAGTCCTGTCCCAGTCCTGCCTCAGTCCTGTCCCAGTCCTGTAACAGTTCTGTCCCAGTCCCGTCCGAGTCCTGTGTGAGTCCTGTCCGAGTCTTGTCCCAGTCCTGTCTCAGTCCTGTCTCAGTCCTGTCCCAGTCCTGTCCCAGTCCTATGTGAGTCCTGTCCCAGTCCTATGTGAATCCTGTCCCAGTCCTGTCCCAGTCCTGTCCCAGTCCTATGTGAGTCCTGTCCCAGTCCTGTCCCAGTCCTGTGTGAGTCCTGTCCCAGTCCTGTCCCAGTCCTGTGTGAGTCCTGTCCCAGTCCTATGTGAGTCCTGTCCCAGTCCTATGTGAGTCCTGTCCGAGTCCTGTCCCAGTCCTGTCCAAGTTATGTCCCAGTCCTGTCCCAGTCCTGTCCGAGTCCTGTCCCAGTCCTGTCCCAGTCCTGTACCAGTCCTGTCCCAGTCCTGTCCGAGTCCTGTCCCAGTCCTGTCCGAGTCCTGTCCAAGTTATGTCCCAGTCCTGTCCCAGTCCTGTCCGAGTCCTGTCCCAGTCCTGTCCAAGTTACGTCCTAGTCCTGTCCCAGTCCTGTCCGAGTCCTGTCCCAGTCCTGTCCGAGTCCTGTCCCAGTCCTGTACCAGTCCTGTCTCAGTCCTGTCCCAGTCCTATGTGAGTCCTGTCCCAGTCCTGTCCGAGTCCTGTCCGAGTCCTGTCCAAGTCCTGTCCCAGTCCTGCCTCAGTCCTGTCCCAGTCCTGTAACAGTTCTGTCCCAGTCCCGTCCGAGTCCTGTGTGAGTCCTGTCCGAGTCTTGTCCCAGTCCTGTCCCAGTCCTGTACCAGTCCTGTCTCAGTCTTGTCCCAGTCCTGTCCCAGTCCTGTACCAGTCCTGTCTCAGTCTTGTCCCAGTCCTGTACCAGTGCTGTCCCAGTCCTGTACCAGTCCTGTCTCAGTCTTGTACCAGTCCTGTCCCAGTCCTGTCTCAGTCCTGTCTCAGTCTTGTACCAGTCCTGTCTCAGTCCTGTCCCAGTCCTATGTGAATCCTGTCCCAGTCCTGTCCCAGTCCTGTCCCAGTCCTCTCTGCACATGGCCTCAGTGGAATCCTCCTTTCTCATTGTAAGTTCAAAATCCTGTTCTACATCAGATGCAACAGAAAACTTTCTGTGACTGTAACGACCTGCACTAAAACACAAGCTCGTCTGAGCTCAGAGCCACTTACAGACTCTGGTGTGTGATCCTCTTTTGTTTCTTAAGTCTGTGTAATCATGTGTTTATTGATTTGGACTAAAACACTAGTGTTAGACAAACTGGTGGGTTACAAAAACTAATTGTAACATTGTAACATTGTTATTCATTCTTGTACTGTACAAAGGAAGTACATTTTAAGTTATTGTACTGTAAGCTAAAATGTTTTAAAATAGTACAAGTACAGGAGAATGGTACAATGTACAGAACCAATACACAACTTTATCAAATGTAAATGAAATTGAAAATGAAATGAATTGACACATTTTTCTAGTAACCTTTATATGTCAAATCTTAGACTTTAGTCTTTAGTCTTTAGACTCTGATGGTGGTGGTGAGGAGGAGGAAGAGATGCAGCGATTGAGGAGGTAGATGTCTCTGCTGCTGCGGTGGGGACAGGACAGACTAAGGTTCAGGGGAGAGATTGCATTGTGGAATGTTTTGAGCACAACATGATGCTCTGCTCTGCTCTGGAAGTTGTGAAAAGCTGCTAACACTTTCCAATGAACTAGCTCTCTTATTAGGTTCATTATCATACCATGAGAGTTTGAACTGACCTCTGCCGCTCTCCTCAGAGTCACTGGTGTTACTGTGGCGTGTCTGGTCAGCTGATTCAAACAGATTTTGATGCTGTTGTCCAACTTGGAGAAGAAGGATGGTCAGACCACACACAAAACCACAGAAGTTGTTTGTTCACTCCAAGGACAAAATAGACCCAGGCCAAAAATGCAAATGTATTATACGAAATCCCTTGTTTATCCTGCAACATGACATATATAGAATATACCGGTAGTCGTAACCGGCAGAGCATTTAAAACATGGAAACACAGAACTGCAATCTCAGTCCATTGCAGGAGGGAGAACAATCTCATGGACTGGAACAAGCTAGTCATAGGTACAAAGAGAAACAAATATCAAGTCCACCGTTGGATCAGGGAGGTCTGCAGGACACACGGATCCGAAAATATGCTCACCAGACTGTAAATCGGGATGAAGGGCAGTATCAACTTGATCAGACACACCACAGTAACACCAGCGACACAGTGAGGAAGGTGGCAGAGTGCAGCTGAAATGGTCAAGGTATGATGAGAAACCAGTGTACAATTCTGTTTTTCACATTTTAAAGAAGGTAAACATCAGTTACAGCACCTCTAACATATAATGACCTAAAAAGTAATGCATTTTTTTTGTCCTAAAAGTTTAAATTTGACCCATATGAAATCTGTGCTTGCCTTCTCCTCTTTATATGATTTAACATTGCAGTCAAACACCAGCCATGCCTCGTCCCCCATCGTCTCTCATCAAGTCAGAATGAGTGGAATCCATTTTGTCATCAGCTGTCTACATGTGGCCGGAGCAGACGCTGGCTTGTTTGTATGGAGGCTGGGCCAGCGGGAGGGCTGCGAAGTGTAGAGCCCCGCGGAGTGAGGGAATGAACAGGGGACAATGAAATCAGCACAAGCTCCGAGGGGCGGCAGGATGCATTTTACAAGCACAATTCTGCACCTCTCATACACACCTTTGGAAGTAGCATAATACCACCTCATCTATTATGCAAGAGCGTGCGTGTGGTGGAGTGCTTTTCTTGGATGTCAGGAGGATCCGACAGCGTTGTAAATGAATCTTTTTCCAGAGGTGGCTAGATTAGCACTTGCCTACCAGCCAAATGCTGCTGGAGTGTTATTTTGGCGTCTAACAGCCGTTTTGAATTTATATAAAATATATTTTACAATTCACTATTTTTTACAATTGTTTATTTACATAATTAGTTAAGCAGAAGCACAAAATATTGGAAAAAGCTCAAAGTATAGACAAGATTTGTTCACAAATTGTAAACAGTGACAAGAAGTTTAAATATTCTAATTGGATGTTTGGAAGTGAGAATATTAAGACTTTTTTTAAGTTTTACTTGAGTCTTTTTAAAAATAAACATGAATCAGTTTTTTAACCTTGTTACAAACGTGTTTCCTCATCATTAGTTTCCTCACAGTTGTAATGAGAATGATTCCTGCAGGTTTGAGTTAATCCTGGAGTGATCTGACCCTGTTTGTTACAGTGAAATGTCACTGTGATGATTTTTGAACAGGAAGTTAATGATTACATTTAAACATAATTAAGTTAATTAAATCATTTAATACATTTAAAAAAAAAAAAAAAACTTGAGGTTTATAGTTCAACACTAAGTACTGTCGGGTCCTAAATATCTAAGAAAACAAGACAATGAAATGGTCGTAGTAAAAGAGTTTATTTCCCTGACAATGACAGCTAATACAAATTGTGAAGCGTTAACCTGTCCCTAACACACGTGCTGACCAGCCTGGCATCTCTCCCTCACGCTCTTAACAGACACAGGAAAAATGAATATTAATGAAGGTTGAAATCTGGCCGCTCCTCCGTAGACCTCCTCTTCTTATTGATCAGCCCAGTTTTCCTAATATATGGTCTTGTGAGAAAGAAACAGTCTAGACTTGAGGAAAGAATGTTATTCTACCGAGACTTGGAGACACAGACTGCATGGTACATATAAACACAGGATACATATATCTTTAAGTGTTAATCCTCTATGACAGGTGCACCAGGGAGTGTAAGACATGACAATGAACAGACAAGGAACACACAAAGAAGCAAGCAAGAGGAATATATATATCTGCAGTGTGCGGGTGAAGTTATATCCATATTAAAGGTATATTAATGCATTATAATAGTATAAGTTTATTAATAACAACAGTACCTAAAATCCATAATTTAGATGAAGCCCAATGAAAGTGACTTCAGTGAATATATAAGCAGGTAAATATAGCTGCACGTTGTCCCTTCCTGTGAGCACCTGGGACAGCCTGAGGTGGCTCTTGCTGAGGCGTTGGGTTCAGGACAGTATGTGTCTGATTGGTGATGCTGACCACAGAAGAGTGTTAAAGGGCTCCCAGTGCTCCGTGAGGCGAGAGCTGTCAGCAGGACCACGTCAAGTTTACATTGTAAACAATGAGGTCATCCAGAAGCAACACACTGGAGAGAATGTGAAGCCACTTCCTCTCTCTGTGGAACGGGGTTTGCACAAAGGCAGACGAGTCTCTTTTTCAACAATTGTTTTCATTTGACAGTGTTCACACCCCAGACACTTCAGCTCCTTCAGGCAGACTCAGGGCACTCCAGTGTGTCCCATGTCTCACCTGGGACCAGGACATTTTTCCCACGAATACCAGAGCCAAGTCAAGTCAAGTTTTCATCAATGAGGAGCAGAAACTCTAGTCCAAGTTCTCCATATCTCCAAAGAAGAGTCCAGGCACCCTGCAGGGGAGACTCGCTCTGCCTGCATCTACTACTTTGCCCATTAAAGTATTTTGACTGCCACAAAGTTTGCTTTAGTGATGTATATCAAAGATCAAGCACTTCACTCTTGAAATCATTAGGTTCATTGGGTTTGACATCAACAAAATGTGTTAAATGGCCCTGTAAAGTTCTCTGTACACTACATTGGACTTGGATTCTTGTAAATGATTTTTAAGCAGCTGATCTCCTCCTGAGGGTGATTCTGACTTGCTCTGTGACATCATAATCATAAAACTTTACTGATACAGCAATAGCTCTTGTAAAGCTATAAAGTTAAACTGTTTAGTGCATCCACGTCCTTTTATCCATTTGTATTTCTCTGCAAATTAATGAGACCAGTCCATGACACAATGTTTCCAGCCAGTTTAAAGTGTTCTTTTAAAGAAAAGAAAGGGAGACACACACAAGATCTTCTTTTCCAGTGTTAGGACACTGTGTCCTGTCTAGTCCCCAGCGCTCTGTTCAAAACATTTATCGCATTCACATTTTATTACAAAATAATAACACATTTTTGACTTGCTTCTAAACTAGAAGTGCAATGCTTTGATCATTTGAACACTTTAGTGTCTCGGGTTAGGGTTTTCTCTGAATGTGAAACAGCTGACACTGAGGTGTGCTCGCTTTGTTAGCGTCTTAACTACTGACTTGTAGTGTGTGCTCTCTTTTCTGCAGGATTGTCTTTGCGTTTAGGCATCATAAGACTTAAAATCTCATGGAATTCTCCTCATGTCTGTGGTCCGTGCTTTTTGTCTCAAATTTAAGACTCCTGAAGTTTGCATTATACTGTATGAAAGCAGAGTAGATTTGTTAGCCAGCTATAAAATACAATGAAATAAAAACGTATTCAAGAATATAGGTGATCAAAAAGTCAGCACCCTGCACCTTGAATGTGACCCCGATGCATTCTGTAAGGATTCACCTTTCACCACTGCTTGCTGTCTGCCCTCCTTACATCCTCCTGCTGTAATTTCCCACCACGGCATTTGCTCCCTCACTCAGCCCCGAATAAAGACAATGTCAGCAAGACCGTCCTTCAAATGTGTGTGTCCAAATGCTGTTTGCCTTGTACTGAGGTGTTTGCATGACCGACTCTGACCCAAACCCAATCCCCACTGCTCCCTGGTACTCTTTCTGTAACATCCTCATTAATCATCCCATTCACACAATACAACAATCCACCGGCCAAGCCCCGCCCACCAGCACCCCGTCCCGTAATGGGGTCACTGCACCCATTTAGCAGGCAACATTGAGGAGAGAGGAGGCAGAGGCACTAGGGGATGGCAGTAAAATGAAGCAAGATTAAATAAAGACGTAACAAAGGCCCGAGAATGGCAGTGGGCGTCGGTAAGTGAGCGGAGAGTGAAATTACAGCGAGGTGTCGAGAAGTGGTGATTAAGATGAGATACGAGGGTAATGTGTTTTGAAAGAGGGACATGCTATAAATGAGTGAAGTGGCAAAATATTGTAGTGCGGCAAGGAGAAAGTGATGATTAAAGCATTTGTTTTCATCGCGTCTGGGTAATATGAGTGATGGAACAGGAGCGTTTTAAGATGATCATGCAGTATTAACTCTGGGGTTTTCAAGAGAGAGGCGGAAAATGTGAAAAAAGGGGTTGGAGTTAAGTTTAAAAAGCAAAAGATCAAATTTGTTCCCATCCCTCATGAACCGAGTAACTGAGTAATAAAGCACAGTTCAAACTTTTGCCGGAGTATAAGTCGCACCAGCCAAAAAATGCATAATAAAGAAAAAAAACATATATTAGTCGCACTGGAGTATAAGTCACATTATTTTGGGGAAATGTATTTGATAGAATCCAAGACCAAGACAGACATTTAATCTTAAAATGCAATTTAGAATAATAACAGATGAGAGAACATGGTGAATAGGTGTACGTATGCTAACGCTAACACCTTCAGCTACATGACGTATGCTAACGCTAACACCTTCAGCTACATGACGTATGCTAACGCTAACACCTTCAGCTACATGACGTATGCTAACGCTAACACCTTCAGCTACATGAGGCACAGACAGAACTGTGGTAAGTGTCTGGTATGTTAACGTAACATATGAACAGTTATTCAGATAACTATAGCATAAAGAACATGCTAACAAGTTTACCAAAGCATCAGTTTTACCCCAAATCACTAAATCCATTGAATTCTTCTTCCTCTGTGTCACTTCTAAACAACTCCACAAACTCCAGAGGAAGAGGAAGTGCAGATTCTTCTTAGAGCCAAGAGCTCACAAACAAGTCACTCCGGAGTATAAATTGCACCCTGGCCAAAACTATGTAAAAAGCAACTTATAGTCCGTAAAATACTGTAAACTGTTGAACTGTGGTTATCATCATGCAACGGAACCATTTCACAAAGTGTTTGAACCTTTAACATCCAGCATATTAGACCCATCCCACTCAGCACATAACTTGTATCCTTGGACTTTAGAATAAATAGCCTGCTACGCTCATTTCAGCGCAGCGCAGCGCACATGGGCGGAGCAGTGCACATGGGCGGAGCAGCGCACATGGGCGGAGCAGCGCACATGGGCGGAGCAGCGCACATGGGCGGAGCAGTGCACATGGGCAGTGCACATGGGCGGTGCACATGGGCGGTGCACATGAGCGGTGCACATGGGCGGTGCACATGGGCGGTGCACATGAGCGGTGCACATGGGCGGTGCACATGGGCGGTGCACATGGGCGGAGCACATGGGCGGAGCACATGGGCGGAGCAGTGCACATGGGCAGTGCACATGGGCGGAGCAGTGCACATGGGCAGTGCACATGGGCGGAGCAGTGCACATGGGCGGAGCAGTGCACATGGACGGAGCAGTGCACATGGGCAGTGCACATGGGCAGTGCACATGGGCAGTGCACATGGGCAGTGCACATGGGCAGTGCACATGGGCAGTGCACATGGGCAGTGCACATGGGCAGTGCACATGGGCAGTGCACATGGGCGGAGCAGCGCACATGGACGGAGCAGTGCACATGGGCAGTGCACATGGGCGGGGCGGCGCACATGGGCAGTGCACATGGGCGGAGCAGCGCACATGGGCGGGGCGGCGCACATGGGCAGTGCACATGGGCGGGGCGGCGCACATGGGTAGTGCACATGGGCGGGGCGGCGCACATGGGCAGTGCACATGGGCGGAGCAGCGCACATGGGCGGGGCGGCGCACATGGGCAGTGCACATGGGCGGTGCGGCGCACATGGGCAGTGCACATGGGCGGGGCGGCGCACATGGGCGGAGCAGCGCACATGGGCGGAGCAGCGCACATGGGCGGAGCAGTGCTGGGCAAACAAACCGTAATGGAAGAAATGATGAGAATCATTTGCTTTCATTGTCAATGCAGAAGGATTGCCTGCAGTTTTGCTTTGTTATTTCAAGTTGTCAAATAACGAGTCATTTGTAAAGACAGGATGAAATGAAGTAATTGCAGCAAAGACAATGAAGGAAAGGGACAGTAAAATGGCAGGCAACATCACCAATCGGCAAATCAAGGACATTAATTCAGCTCGAACAACCTCAAGTGCCTGTGATGAGTCGTGTGACGTGATCGATATCAAACAGGCAGCGCTGTTGACTTTGAAGAAATGATCAAATATATAATTGCAGGTTGTGTTCAATTCCACTGTTGCCCAGATACGGGTTATAAGATATTAAGGTTTGAAGTGGACTGCGTTTTTGTTTTTTTCTAATCCTCAAAACAAAAATGACACAAAAAAATCTGATTTCTTAATTGTATTTCTATATTTTCATCAATGCAACAAAATATGATACATTTACATTGTATCACCTGTATAATCTGATCCAGACATTTTTGTTGGGGTAGGGCCTAAAAGACTGTGCAATCTATACGTTTAAAAAGTTAAAAAACAAAGTAAATTTGGCTCCATGCGGGGGTCAAACCCATAGTCTCCAGCGCCACGAGCCGTGTCTTTATCGTGTACTTTGTTCAACTCCCAGGTGTCGCAGAATGGGGTGCACGTCCTGTCCCTAACCGCATGTTACATTGTAATGGAAGTTAAACTTAAAGCACCAGTCGTATACGTCACGTGGTGCGTCACGTGCGCTGCAGGGGAAAAGAACATTTCATCAGGAATGCTCATTATTGTAGCCTAGTCATTTTGATAATAGGCAACTATAACTAATATACACTTACAGCCTGTGTTCCCTTCATATAAGGCTTATATAAGGCTTTTGTTTTTTTGCGGCTCCAGACAGATTGATGTTTTGTTTTTTTGGTCAGATTTGGCTCTTTGAACATCAAAGGTTGCCGACCCCTGTATTAGACCCATCCCACCCAGCACTTAACCTGTATCCTTGGACGTAATAGACTCCCTGATTGTGCAGTTCACAGAAGGAATTTAAGGACTCTTTGATTGTCTGAATCCGATAAAAAGAGGTTTTTTCGTTTTTCAAACCTGAAGCTCAAATCCTGGTTCAAGGACTGTGTGGAGCATTCTGTGCCCAGGCCTCCAGGACCTGGTTTAGTCTTGATTTAGTCTGGGCAGACACACTCTTCATTCCCTGGGGGTGAAAGCGAGTTCAATCACAAAACCACGCTCCGAGGTTGTATTTCAATATTTAATTTTCAATTTAGGGGGAAAATGTAAACACAGAAAATCAAACCATTTTCCTGTAACACAATTTATCTTGTGAAAATGTATCTTTCTGTTTTTTTTTATTTATTTTGAAATCGAAAATATATTGAACGAATCATATATTAATGTTCTTTCTCACTGTTTCACTTGTTGAACGACATCAAGCGTCTCCTCCACAGGAACTGTACATGAGGCATGACTGCAAACACCTCTGCCACAGGAGGTACTTTTGAATGCCACAGTTTTCAGTCATTGGTTCAAACACTGTCACCAGATATGGACTGGCATCATCCCACTCCAGCCTCTCTACGCCAGCGTTAGGGTCAGCTAGGTAGCAAAGTAGCACCCTGGAACCGCACCCTGCTAAAGGCTCCCGTTAACGCTAAAAATACGGCACCAAATATGACAGAAGACGTTCTAGAGGAAATAGCACATTGACACAACAGAGTGGAGGAAGTAATTTTTTTATTTAATTAGCACCTTTCACAGACAGAGGTCACGAAGTGCTTCACAAAACACAGAATAAAACAATAAAAACACAAAAAACTTACGGTGAACAATACATATACAACAATATACAGTAAAATCAGTCTGTAAAACAAGTGCATTTAAAAGTCTTGACTAAATAAAAAAGGTTTTAAGCTGACCCTTAAAAGCAGTAACTGAGTCCAGTGACCGCAGGGAGAACGGAAGATCGTTCCAGAGTCTGGGGGCAACAGTCTGGAAGGATCGGTCTCCTCTGGTCCCAAAACGGGTGCGAGGAACCAACAACAGTTTCTGGTCCAAGGACCAGAGTGAGGCGTACCAGAGGGCTCTCCTGTTGTGTCTCCAGAGTTCACCTGGCTCCTCCTGGACACTGCTGTGATGCTGCAGGACACAGAGGAGGGACTCTTTTGTCCTGAGGGCTGTTACTCTCCGCTTGACACTACCTGACAAGTCCTAATGCAAAGCTGTACTGAGACCTTTGTTTGAGTTACTTTATTATTATTATTATTATTGCATTTTTACACAATGTGCTTGAATTGCTGCTTGGGGATAAAGACTGATTGACCTTCAGTATTAACTCCTCCCATAGTACCATCCCAACCTCTAACAAAAATTGTTCACAGCCCTTATTTCAATTATTTAGTCAAAAGATCTTCCTGCTATAGAAGAACGGTGCAATAAACTACTTTGCTGAAAGAACACTTTTAAATCCATTGGATGAAATTAATATGACAGACTCATTTTGCAATAAGTATACATTTAAAAAGCATGTCGCCTGCTAAGTCCTTGTAAGACTTTGACTCTGAATCATGTCTTTGGTTAATCCTGCATTCAAACGTGCCACCGTGGCCATCACTAATCAGGGAATGTGTAAGGAGCTGTTGGGCATGCCTGAACCCCAAACCGCCCGCACCAACCCACACAGAGATATATATATATACACACTGCAGACTACATCCCTCTACTGCATTATTCTCTTTGCAAACTCGTGTTATTTCCTGGCCTGAGCGTATTGCCTGGCCCCTGGTTATCTCTGGCGCTCACGCATACCGCAGAGGGCTCGTACTTGTCCCCGAACCACTCTCTGGAAAAGCGCCTCAGACAGATGCGAGAGAGCCAAAATATCACAAAAGCGGAAAAAAAGTCTTGCTGTCAGCCCATCCTCTGAGCTTGCATCCAAAAGCTTCCCACAATGCACTGCAACATAATATAGGAGTCTAGGCTGTAGGATTGTCTGACGAAAAGATCTAAACAATTACATTTGGCTTTTGTGATTCAGAATGACTGGCTAAGATGAGGCTGAGGAGGCTGATGGTGCTGCTGCAGAGGAGGTTTTGAGCTGAAATGGCAGAATGTCTGTGTGGAGACAGCAAGAGTGACGCGAGAGGTGATTGGCTGAGAAGCAAAGATGGCATGTTGGGATTTGCTGACAGTGACAGAAAAAGGGACAGAGGGGGAAAAGATCCCCACCTTCAGTGAAGCTGTACCTAAAGAAGTGACACTGATTGATTGTGTCCATGCAGGTCATTTTAATGGGCATTTTTCTGGATGAGAACCATTAAGAGGCAACACATCTTTTGTCCTGTTATTGGATGAAATTTGAAAACATTTGAAAATTTACGGGGTTGAAATTTCTGTTTATTTGCATTACTTTTACAAACTTTTTATGTAATAACACTGTTCCCTCATTAAAAACCTTCCTGCAGTTGTATTTAGCGCCATTCCCGCTTGTTTGATGAATCCTGTTGTGATAAAATGTGAATATATGAGTATATTTCTGTGATGTATTTTATCTGCATAATAGTGATATATTATCTGCATCATTAGTCTAAGAGAAAAACAGCATGTGTGACAGCATTTGTTTGTGAAGGTGTCGTAAAGATGGAGCAGGGAATGCTTACCCCCAGGGAGGGGTGTAAAAGCCCAGGAGTTTGGATAAACATTACCCAAGGCGTTATCTCTACCAGCTGTTGTAAAAGACAAGTGCCTTGATGTGAAGCTGACCAATGAGAAATGTGACCCGCCTATTCCAGAATATCTAATAAAACCAACCAGCATGAGAAAAAACGGTGTGAGACGCAGGAGGGTCAGCCAGGCTCCTTACAACAGCCTGCGTGAACCCGTCCCGGCGTTTTTCCCATGCATGCCATACAAACGTCTGATATTTCTGCGTCGTTTCATATTCTAAGTTGAATTGTGTTTTCTGTGTGTTAAGGAATAGCATTGGTGTATGTCTCATTCCATGACACCTGTTTAGTAAGTCCTCCACCTCTGAGCCTCAAAAACAGTTTAAAATGTCTCAATTTTGTGACGTCAGAGGTAGTGCTCTGAGATCTTCTGTATTGTTTTTAAGTCCATACATATTGAGACTTTGTTGAGCCTTTCTGCCGTTAAATCGCGTTACGTACAATTGCGTGCCTGTTAGCATTAGCATGACGGGGGGAAAGCTAGATTTGCTTATAATGTTTCTTATGCTCATAAAACTGTGATGCACAAAAAGTTCAAACAAACTTAAACTTGTTAAATTTACAATAAAACACAATTATTCACAATAATTCAAACAGCAGGTCTGACTGGAAAGCACCTGCCTCTGAGTAGGAGCTAAAAAAAGACCCCAAAGTGTGACCCAAGTACTTTCTCTGTGCAAAAGCACTTCAAATGAGGACTGGAAGTTTAAAAAAACCCTATAGTGTGCTTTTTGTAGACCAATTATTTTAAGTTCTAAAGTATGAGAGGCCAAAGCAGAGGTGTTCAAAAGCAAGTTTAAAGGCCATAACTACACAAATAATGCATAATATGTGCTTTAAATCTAAAACATCTACAGTATATTGAAAATGGTCTCCTGGGCCATTCTTAAACTCTGTTGTTCAGAAAATCCTTTGTGTTTCATCTAAAAAAAAGAATCAATCGTCATCAGGATCTAAACTAAGGAGGTCTAAAGTACGTCACTTACACAGTTCTTCCTTTTCTGAATCATGTGAGACGTGTGGCTGGCCCCCGTCCCGCAATCGACTAAGGATGGAAATAGTCTTGGCTACAATTCCGCACATTTATTGGCACGTTTATGGCATTTTCCTGTTTCTAATTGTCCTTCTAATAAATACATAAAATTACAAACCAAATGCATTAAACAAAAACAGCATACAATTCAACACGCCAAACCATAACAGCGTTCAAATCAGGACATGGCAGCGACTTAACTGAATACTAAATGATAGTTTGATCTGCAGAAATGTATGTGTACAGCTGTCCATATTAAACATTGGCTTTGTTTGCGTACAGTAATTAGCATTATCTTCTTGGACCAGAATATTGTATCACAAAAACACATTGTGCTAATAGTGAATTCATTGCTGCTTTTCCCCCCCATTCCTCTAATAACCCAGTGTTGTGGCAGAAAACAAAAGAAAAACAAAAAGAGACTTACTTTTTTCATGACATCCTTTTTCTTCTGGCACAAATGAGACTTTCATCGTTTGCGACTTCATCCGACTCTTTGCTCCGACAGGCCACAGGAGTGCGTGCCAAAGTATAGAAGAATGCAGGCGCGTGGATTAAGATATTACAGGCTCTTATGGAATCCTATAATGGGTTTGATGTAGCCTTTCTTCTGCCGGTCTCACTGGAGAGAACTGCACAGTCCGGATGGCACAGAGCACCGCCCGGGCCCTCTTTGAGCAGCACAACAGAGGAACACTAATGTGCATGTCATCTCTCATGGCCACGTGCACAAAACACAGCCCGACTATGTGAGATTTTACAACGTTTTGTTTTTGTTGCACACTGTGTTTTGTACGCCGCCGCTGGAAAACAAGGAGCGGTGAAAATCATCAAACAGAAAACAAAACGCACCGTGCCGCTAATGCCGGCTTATGTGAGACAAAGTACACTGCCACAAACCAAATGGGACTTTTATGCCACCTTTAAGTAATTTCCTCAGTTAAGTAAGCACATTCTGTAACAAGTGCTTCTGCCAAACAGCCAAAACACAACTTGTGAATGACATTATGTTAGTGTGGGGAAAATTGCCTGCAGAAGAGCATTTTCCACAGGTCAAATACAGAACGTTGCTAAAGGTCAGTACGGATATGGATAGTAAATCTGGGTGCAGTTTAGTCAGGATTTATGCAGTGTACGAATGTAACATAATGCACTGTGATTGTGTTAGTGAGATTGTTTTAGGTAGAGAAAATGGGTTCCAGGAAATAAACGTATCAGGTTTACAAGGAATAAAATAATTTGTTACTACATGCAGCAGCTGATTTTGTTATGTCCATATTTTTACAAAATAATATGAGAGGAAGCTATATTTACTCATTTTACAGTAGAAAAATAGGTGATTTTAAACTCTTTGCAGCAGTCCAGATGAAACGCTCATTTACCTAATGCATTCTGAGCGTCCTAATTAGTCCCTGTGATGAATTTATTTGCCTTATTCTGCCCTGCCCACGTTTTCTCTTTTTAAAAAAAATTGTAATGGCACTTCCAGTCGAGCGGGAACTCCCTTCACTTCAGTGCGGAACAAGGTAAAAGTCTTGCAGCTGAAATACACTATAAAGTAGATTGATTTGTGTAAAATGTCTGGCTTTAGAATGTAGCCCATCTAAATTGTTAAACCAGCTTCCTACATAGTCACATATGAATAACAAGCTAGTGTTTTCCCCTTAATTCATATGTAGCCAATACAATTACTTATAATTCACCCACCGCTGTTTCCTGCTTGATTAAATTACTCTGCTGACATATATACAGTGCAGTGACTTGAGAAATGCCACTGAACCATTACGCCTTATACATTCTGCACTTTAAGAGCCTCTAATTAAGACCATTTTTCCACTTAATATAAAGCTATTGACTGGTGTATACATCAAAATATTGATCATTAGCGTTGTGGTGTGGCCTTTCCTAATCACTATAATAATGATGATGGATGTGTTAATAAAGGCGTCGCATGCTAGCTTCCTGTGTTGTGTGACTTCTTAATAATAAGGCGCTGCAGGCTGTAATGACTGGAGAGGCTGAGGGCAGGGTTAATCTGCTGAGGTGGCTCTCCTCGACCGCGCTTAGCTTCAGGGACTACGTTAAAACATGACCCGCTAGCACTTACGCCTGTGATTGAATGTGGCAAATCTTGACACGCTAGCACACTTCAGCACTAGCCAGCATTAGCATTAGCATGGGTAATTCACACATGTTCACAAATGTTTCTTTATCCTGTTTAATTGAGAGTGTGTCTTGGCAGTGCTCTTAAAGGACACGTATTCTGTATTATAACATATTGTATTGTTATTGGTCTGTAAACTGACTCATGAGTCGCTTTGCTTTGACATATCGTGTTTTAGAACTTAAAATAAAGTGTGTATTGTGTTAGCACGCCATCTACTGGCAGCAGAGGGGATAAAAAAAGCAAAAGCTAACTTGCTGCCTGCAGTTGTAATTGGATTGGAGGCAGAAATGCTCACAATGAATTTGGCGATGATTTATTGACTTAAAAAACAGCATAAGAGACCTCCAGATCTCTGCCACAAATCAAGGACATTTCTGTGAGGCGCAGCGAAGACTATCTAACATTTTATACATCAAGTCCGAATGTGGCCAAACACAACTCCATGTACATTGAGGATGTTGGGGGGCATATGTGTCTTTTAAATGTTGTAACAGAGGCCTAATGTTACATGCCCAAAAAGCTTACTCTACAGACACGTTTGCAGCACGAAAAACCTGCATTTATCCGTTTTGAATGCCATCAGAGATAATTGTCGGTGTAATCACTCAGTCCATAGAGCAAAAGAAGGTTGAATTCTGACAAACAACAAAGACGTGTGTCAGTGAGTCAGTCCTTTATCCAGAGCTGCGTCAGAACTGCAGAAGCTGCTCACTATTGTCTCAAACACTTGACAGAACTCAAATGTCGTCATTGCGCGGTGTCGGTTCATGGGCGCGCTGTAGCAGGAGATAAACATGTTCTATATAGCGGTTACATGACGTGAGAAGCTTAAGCGGCGCATAATAGAAGTGCAGAGTTTACACTACACGACTCTTCCCCCTGTATACACTGTGTACAGTCGCTCTGGCACAGGTGAGTGTGTAAATCCAGGGGCCCGCTCGCTCCTGAGTCCTGACATGGACTGACAGCAGGAGACAGCTTAAGGCGAAAAAGCCGTGCCATCAGGAAAGCAACTTAAGCGGTAATAGGCTGTGATGTTTAAGTAGGTTTAGACTCAGAAGCGTATGTTGAGAGGAGCAGACTGACCATGAGACAGGTAAACAACATCAAAAATGAAGGGAAGTGAGATCTTATTTTGGACTAGTCCCATATCAACCAAGAAAAACTGCAGGGTACAATTACAACTGCATTTATGCTTGAGAAAAATGAAATAAAAGTGAATACGTAAATAAATAATGAAAAGGGGAGGATTTGAGTTTCTCTGAGTGGATGTATATTATATTTCCTATTTTCGGAGTCGCTATTTCCTGTTACGCTACATTTTCTCCTTTGTTCCACACTGGAGATCAAACATCACACTTTTTCCCCAGACAGAGGAAAATAAATAAAGCAGAAGATGACAGTTAGAATCCACTTTTAGAAAATGGACTTGTGTGCCATTATAAAAGTTAAAGGTCCTTTTTAAGAGATTCAACTTGACGTTAAAATACAGTATGAAAAACAAGAAATGGTTTCTGAGTCGGCAAAACAACACAATTGACAGTGAAGTGTGAAGGCGTTTAAAGGAGGCTAAACACAATAGTACGTATAAAGCAGGCATGTCCAAACTACGGCCCGCGGGCCAAATGCAGCCCTCATACCAATTTTTGGCGGCCCTCCAGTTTGGTCCAAACAACAAAAAGTAATACTTTTTACTGTAAAATTGGACTAATTCAAGCATTTTGATGTTATAACAACCTATTATTAATGTTCCAAGTATTATTAAAGGTGTGGAGGCTCATCAAAACTATGTCAAATGCAAAATTTTGTAGAATTCACTTTCAAATTCGATTGTGTTGTTTGTGCTCAAAATGCGGCCCTCTGTGAAAAAAGTTTGGACACCCCTGGTACAAAGCATTTATACAAAGAATGTATTTATATTTATAAATACTTTATTAATCATTGACAAAAAAAAAATCAGCTGATCATTGGCAAAATATAAACTAATCATTGACACATGTAATTTAATGTTAATTATTTTTCATGATTAGTAAATGATTAACAAACTATAACTAAAATTATAAATGTTATGTGTGTATTTTAGAAAGTTTTACCAGGTGCATGAACTTTATAAAGATGGACGAGCACTTCCTGGATTGTAGTGACATCACAAGGTGGATTTGAGTGTTTCAAAGAAAGAGAACTATTTGAAAAAGCAAAGATGACACAAAACATAACTCCAGGTATGTTTGAATAAAGAAACATGTCTAAAAGCAAAAAAAAAGTGTGTGTTGTGTGTGTCATGCGCATGTATTTAACATAACATGCGCATGATAATTTGGACTTTATTTGGTGTATTTATACTTGTTGTACATATAAATGAAAGTTTTACACCAATCGAGTAGGTATTTGTCAGTAGAAAATGACAGGAAGTGACATCACACTAGGGACACTCATTCCAGTCAAAGTTTATACAGAATTTACACAAAATAAACAACTTTTTTGACTCTCTAATCATTAGTTCAATAAAGTAAACTAGCTCTCTTATATTTTTATTTGTCAAATTTAAAAAATGTGCCTAGTGTTTTCTGGGTAATTTCCTAGTAGGAAAACAGAAAGTGACATTATAAACCTAAAAAATGAGCTATTCTGGGAGAAAAAACGTTAAATATCTAAATCTTAACAGCATTTTAGTTCAACAAGTCGTCCAACCTGTCAGAGGCACTTTAAATCACACCCAAGCCAACAAAATGACAGTAATGTTTTTTACGGCTGTTTCCTCAAAGTACAAAAATCCAGATTATCCCAACAACAGCGACTTCATCTCGACACGATACTCTCCGTTTGTTTGCCTTTGTGATCTGTGTTGAGTGGAAAACATGCTGGTGCCCGTGTGAGCCATGTATGCAGCCGAGGCGACGTTAAGGAGCGAGCTGTGTGGCAGTAATGCTCCTGTCGATCCCTGACATCTTAGTGTCACGTCGGCCTACTGTCAGCCCAGCACACTTCAGAACAGGCTAAATCAACCGTGGCAGAAGTATGTTGCAACTTCACTACAGTAATTCCTACACGCCATCCAAACCGTACATTTGAAACGCACTTGTAAATGATAATAATGATGCCGCTTCTCTCCCAGTGGTTCACAGCCTTTTTTGTCTCGAGTTTGCCCTAAATTTTGTCTCACAATTAACTTTTGTAATAGTAATTCTTTAGCTGGTATAAATTTGCTCTCTTATTGTCAATTATACTATTTTACTTTAAGTTTTTAGATATATAAAATAGAACATGTAAACAAGCAAGACATGAAATGCCTTTTACATCTTCTTAGTGTCTTTGTATTTTAATGCTAGTGTTTGTAAAGGCCTATTTATAATGCTAACTTTTATGTTAATGTTTTATCCTTTTTTCTGTTGTTGTGATTGACACATTTCAGGGTTGGCATGTATTGTTTTCTCCTGCCAAGTAAATCTTTAATGAAGCAAAATCTAACAGAAAACACAGCCAGAGAGAAAACAGGATCTGTTTCTAAAGGCAGCGAAAGACGAACACTAAGGCACCGAAGTAAACGTCCCATTTGTCAAATTTGTCACATTTCAAATAAGTCCAGGTCTTGATTGTTGGTTCAGTTTGTGTCATCCATTTCTTTGTGATGACCTTCTCTACTCCATGGCAGGAGTTTGATATACATCGCTCTGAAATGGAGGTAGTGTTAACCTCAATCTAATATTATGGACAACAGAGCCGTCCCAAAACACATGAAAATGATGGACCACTACATTTTTTGCCAAACCATTCTTAAAGACAGTCATTCCCATGCTTGGGGTCAGGACCCAAAGATTCTCAGGGGGTCTCCAAGTGTTTTTAGAAAGGAGGTTCAAACTAGATTGTGTGGTGGCAGGGGATGGCATGCTGATTGCCTCTTTAAAGCATTTTATAATCAATACTGTTCCGTTACATCTTTATTAACCATCATCAACATATCCATGTGTAAAAATAGTTTGGGAACAACTGCTTAAAGATATTACATTTTAATAAAAAAAAAGAAGAGGAAGTAAACAAATCATGATTTTAACTCTAATTCCAATTAGCCCTTGGTTCATTATTGCTTACCTCCCCTGTACTTCTGGTGAATGAATAATGCAATATAAAGAGATAAACAAGATAAATACAAGATAAATCAAATGCATTCCATTTTTAAATACCGTGGGGGGGAAAGGATTTGAATTGTTTGCCAGTTTTGTTTTCATGTGGTTTGGGCTAGAAATAACAGAGATTTTAACAATATACAGGGGAGTAGACAAGGGGGGGTCAAAGAGGTCTGTTGTCTGGGCCCAAAGGTCTTAGGGGCCTGAAATTGGACCCACTTCCTGTTCATTTAGAGGTGTAGAGGTATGTGAGGCCTCTTGCCTTTACGCCTCTAATGTGCTTTGATGGGCCGGACTTTATACCAAGACAAAACATTTGACCTTTTATCTGCATTTTAACCATTGAAATTCTAACACGTTTCTGTTTTTCCTGGACACCACAGCTGCCTGGAGCTGTTTTCAGGTAATTAGACAAGTTTTCATGTAAACCTGCTCTGCCTTGGTCAAATACGCACCACAGTACACTGCACACCGTACATCATAGTCAGTGTAAGAGGCAACCTGTGAGTAATACGCTTAAAATATGCACCAAACCCAGCATAATTCTTACTTTCCCTCCAGCTAAACCCAACCTATTGTTACCCTTTAAAAATGTACGGTTAGGTGTATAATTAACTCAATTCAAACATTAAATTAATTATAAAAGTCCAACAGAAAATTCACCAACACAACAGCAGCACAATGATATATTCATTTTAAAGGGTGGCAGTGGTGGGGTGATTTAAGCATGAATTCAACCTTTACACATTTGAAGCCGTCTACAAGCCCGGTGTAGTTTAAGAACACTTTGCCTTTCCATGTATTTCCACTGGAGCTAACAGTTGAAGTTATGCCAGTTTGTAATTATAATTTAGTGTTTTATCACAGGGAGAGTCTTCAAAGAGACGAGTTAAAAGAGAAACTTGTATTTGAGATTTAAGGTTCCACACTTGATCTATAATAAATCACACAACAGGAGACGCATGGGCTGGCTGTGCATCCTAATGGGACCAGCGTGAAATTAACTCGCACTAATAAAATGTAATAAAGGTGGTGTGAAGAAAACAGCTTTTCAGTCAGGAGTCGGTCGTTAGGAAAATAAAAATGGTGCATGACATTTATGAATGTTTCTCAAAACAAGAAGCTATTGCTGATCTGTTTAATGTTCGACAATCTACTATTGAAATGTTTATGATCTGAATATTGTGATTAATTACAAAATAAACATGTTGAATACAGCAGAACAGGAAATGGATCAAATGTCAGTGGTTTGATCCCAGCTCGGACCAGGGCAGACACAAACTCCAGTATCTACCAGACTACATGAGACACAGGGACTTGAGAATCCCCACCAATCAGGGACCAGACAGCAGCAGCCAACCAGGAACCGAGCAGGAAAGAAGCAGTCAGGGGACTTTTTAATGAATACACACACACAAAAGTAGAGGAACTGCGTGCCAGGGGCTGTACAAGAAGCTGTTAACGTCGACTGAAAATATTGTTGGATGGTGGAGGGAATGCTTTGAGGATCTACATAGAATATCTAGGCGCAGTCAGGAGCCGAAGGATGTCCAGTTTGGGCACCACAGGATCTCATCTCAGCTGTTTGAGGATTATGTTGTCCTCATGGCTCCATCACAGTTTGCAGCCGAGTGTGAAGCGGCCGGGATGAAGATCAGCGCCGCCATATCGGAGGCCCTGGTGCTCGACCGCAGAAAAGCGCTCTTTGCCCCTCTCCGGGTGGGCGGGGAGTCTTTGCCCCAAGTGGAGGAGTTCAAGTATCTCGGGGTCTTGTTCACGAGTGAGGGAAGGATGGAGCGTGAGATTGACAGGCGGATCGGACCGTTGTGGTGAAGAGGGAGCTGAGTCGAAAGGCAAAGCTCTCTATTTACCGGTCGGTCTACGTTCCTGCCCTCACCTATGGTCATGAGCTTTGGGTAGTGACCGAAAGGACAAGATCGCGGATACAAGCGGTCGAAATGAGATTCCATAAAAAACAAACCCGGCTTGTCTTCATGTAGAGCTACTGCCATACCGCGGAACATTCCAGGCAAAGCAATAACATCTCCACAGTAACAAGTAGCTGACGAACCCTTCATCAGAAACATTATTATTATTCCTGAGGTTCAGTTGTAGAACATTTTCCTACTTTTGGATGTTTTTTTGAGAAAAGAAATACATTTTGAATCATTAATAGTGCAGTCTCAATCTTTCCCCCCAGTGAAACCCATGGATATTGACCAGATATTGACCAGAGTTACTCGTTATTCTCTTTTTAAATTCCAATGCTTTTGTCCGATATCCACACTGTCAAGTCCAAACACCACAACAACAGAAATGTCTGAGTGTGAGTCCCTGATAAATTGCTCCAGACCTTTAATAGTGAGTGAAGACATGGCGAGGTCTCGGGACGACCTTGAACACAGCATCCTCGACTCCACACTCGTCGATAGTGAATGTGTTCATCCAGCGGAGGTGTAAATCTCTGTGTCTCTATTATGAGCAAACATATGTCTACATTTGTTGTTGTCTCAATGTCTTTTTTCTCAATTCAGAAAAAAATCCATCAGAAAATATGCAGCATCCCGTGACAGGGAGACAATCACTACGAACAGAGAACTCCGATCGCGCTAAAACGATGAAGTGGAAATTAAAAAGCTGTCAGAAAACTCCCGGTCTACAGAAGGTAAAAAAAGAACGATTTTGGTGCGACGGGGGCTGAGAAAGAGGTTCAGGGGCTTCCAGCGATATCACAGATTCAGTTAAATAGTCATCTGGACAAAAACAATGTCCAGATGATGCAACTGAATCTTTTTCTATGATGGAACACTGCTGGACAAATGAGGGACCACACCCATCTGTCAGGGGCTTCAGGAGTAGCTAGCTTAAGGGTTTTAGGTTGATGAAAGTAACTCATTCACGTTTTTTATATAAATTATGAAACATTGGCTAGTTCTTGATCATTTCTACACAGTAAGTATATTTTTGCAGCTTCTATGACTGATTAAAGTGTTGTTTTTTTTCTTCTAAATCTGTCTAAATAGTGCCTCACTCTCATAACCGTTTGCCACATCGTAAATATCCACTGGCGTTCATTTCGGGGGCGAGTGCACAGCTTTAGAATAGCTTTCTTGGCAGTGAAGTGGGCCGCCAAAGCTCAGCCAATCAGAGCGCCGCCACTTATTACACATGCAGACAGTGTGCAGCGGCCTCTTTTTTGTCACAAAGTCCTGCATTTACCATTTGATCAAAGTTAGATAAACTTCCATCACCACTTTTTATGTTACGACAGGGCTATAAGGCAAAAATTTGTATCTTATTTTCGCCTTTTCTTGATCAATCACAATTTAAATCATATTTGTTCCACTTAATTAAAGTTCATGAACATGGACTAGACAAACTTCAGCTTGAATAGTCCATTAATGCTTTACCCTCCAATAGCACTGAAACGATTCATCTATAAATACCTATATAACTATAAAAAATAAGTAGTTGTAGCTGTATTTTGATAATCATAATTGTTATCTGATTAAACAGACTATAAAACACATACAAATAAAGGCAGTGGCATTTTTAAACCAAAAATATTCTTTATCCAGACGCCCACCATAATTCGATCTTTATTTGGTTAAAAAACTATTTAAAATGTCTCTTTAGATTAGTTGACAAATTGCAAAAAATAACCGCCGACTTATCAACTACTAATATAATAAGACCTGTCGCTAAAATGCCCCAAACAGGCCACTGACCATTCGAAGCGCTGCAGTCGCCATTAGACGTGAATTCTAATCACTGCGCAGCGTTATTTGTGCCACGCTCAGACTCCTCTCTTCCTGTGCATCTCCTCCAGTGCATCACCTGCTTTCATCTCCTCGCTCTTGGCTCACATCTGCCCTTCCCCCCCTGTGGCGTGGAGGTATTTCCCTGGCTGATGATGTCCACCGGGAGCCAGCGCTTGTCTGAGGAGAAGAGAAGGGGGGAAAGGAGAGGAGGAAAGAGTGGTGCAATGCAGACGAGCTGAGCAGAGCAGAGCGGACCAGAGCTGCAGCACACACGAGCTGAGCGGAGCCAGAAAGAATCCCATCAGTGTGCTAACGACTATAATGAGGGGGAAAGTGCAAACAAGTCAATACAAATAAGAGCAGGAATCTAGTCGCGCTGCACTGCTGAATAGGATTATAGGTGAGGATTTTAACTTCTTTAAGTGCATATGAGAGGTTTTCATGTGTTTCTAATTATGACTGGGATTAGTTGGAGAGTCGTTGAACCGTAGTTACCGTACTTTACGATCTGTCTCACGGTAAACTCACAGTAACGTTTAGTCAAAGTGCTCAAATCACGTTAATTGTCTCCTCACAGCAGCTTTTGACCCCTGTTCTTTCCCCACTTGTGCGAGCGTTCTCGAGGAGCACAGGAGGAGCAAGATGATTTGACGAATAATAACTGAAAACACTTAACTGGTTCCTGGCTCTCACAAACCCTTTTATCGTTGCCTAAAAAGCTTTGGATTGGCATTATATAGACAGCAAAGCATAGTTAATCAGAGCGCTGCGTTCATGTCTTACTTCCAGGTTTATGAGAGATAAAAGAGGCTGAAAAAAGGTTAACTTAAAAGACTGAAGTACCCCGGCTTTAACATATCAAAAATGAATAACTAATTATGTCCGTTGTAATTTAGCACGAAAAATACTTCCCAAGCAACATGCTATTTCTGTGTTCTCAAACAACAAAGATTTGCTAACGTAGAACATGTCTTTGCTCTGATGTTTGATTTTGCGTCACATACTTCTCCAGAGGACTGAGTCATGGACTTAATGTTTGTCATCTACAACACTATGCAAATGAAAGGCTCTTTCACACTCGCCATGTTTGCTGGAGCCAAATGGTTGCTAGTTAACCGTAACGAATCTGCAATTAACGGTCAAACAAGAGCGCAAACGGGTTCATTCTGGAACATTTGGGTATAATTAAGAAAGCTAAAAATAGGATGTACTATTAGAAGAACGTTTGGAATACAGGGCCCCCTATATTTCCCTCTTTAGTTTGAGGACATTTAAACTAGGGATGCCCCGATCACGTGATCGGAAATCGGGCTCGATCACGTTGTTTCAGACTCGATCGAAATCGGATGTTGCGTCCCGATCAGTGATCGAATATACATTTTACTCTTATCAGTTTGATCAGCGCTATACATTTCTAGCTCATTATTAGACATGAAAACCCCAGTAGAAGTCTCTCACCTCCGTATAATGCATGAATGGATCATGACTTTTACTGCCGTAAAGCCCACACTTTACAGCAGTAAACTCTAGTTTTGTTTTACGCCGCGTGTCCCTTCATGCCCCGGGAATTTTGCGGATCCCGCACAGCAGAGTGCGTCAAACAGATTAAGTAAAAAATGCTGAATAACTGGGGCTTCGACGGTGGATGTAATTTTGCGCGACAAACGCTGCTAATACGAAGAAAGCCATGGGTGAGACGGGGGTGCGGAGTGTGGGCTGTGGCGCACATTCTTAACAACCTTTTTCAGTTCTGAAAAGTACATTACTGGCCTTACTTTATGACATTGTTGCACTTTCATTAATACGCACTTTGCTTATTTGTTTACATGCCTGCTGAGTATTTTAAGTTCAGCTGCTATTTTTATTTAATTCAAATTATTTCTTATTCAAGCTACTTCAAAGAAATGTGCTCTGTTAAAGTGTTAAAAATAAAATAAAACCTGGGGACAACCTGGGGGACAACCTATTTGTGCATTTTTCTATGTGTTACGAAAGTATCGGATCGGGACTCGGTATCGGCAGATACTCAAAATCAGATGACTCGGAATCAGATCGGGGCCAAAAAAACCTGATCGGGACGTCCCTGATTTAAACAGACGTAAACTAATAGTTGTGGCACTTGTTGCTTATGCTATTGTCACTTTGCTAATCCGGTAAGAGGCTGTGCTAACAGCCGTTAGCACAGTCATTAGCACAGCTGTTAGCATAGCCGTTAGCACACGTTATGAGAATATTCCAGAGGGTTTGGGCTGGTACAAACTCATCGATCACATTTAGCGCAATGTGCAGAGAGAGAACGTCTCTGTGAGCGTATATGCATTTAACCAGTGAAAATGTATATTTTATTTTGTTAAAGGTGCACTCTGTAACTTTTTGGCTGTGGGGGTTAGGTATTGCTTTGCCTGCAATATTTTACAATATGGCATTAAACATATACAGCATGTACTGAATTCAAAAGTAGCTTGAACAACATGCATTCCCCACAGTTCTAACCTATAGCTTGGCTTATGTGTTTAGAAAAGTCTAAAGTTTAGCACTGCAGGAAACGCATTGACATCTCCATGGTGACAAGCCCCCGCTCCCTCTGTACATTTTTCAATTTGACCTCTGCATTGAAACTAAAGCTAGTGCTAGATTGATGTTTGTTTAGCTTGAATACCTTTTCTGTTGACTGTAGCCATATATATACAGTAATGCCAGTCTTATACTTCTTATACTTTTTATACTTCTTGACCTATTGACGACAGGGCGCTTTATTCACCACACAACTCAGAGTTATGTTGATTTTTATATTTCTGTTGTAAATATTGGTCAAATTGCTTTTTCGTCAACTAATGATACAAGTTTTATTGAACATGGATCACAACAGACTGTGATCATATTTAACAGCTCATGCTAAGGTAAGCAGCTAACGTCAGCCACTTTGTAACTTATTTAATGATTTATTCATATTCACGGGTCAACAGTGCGGTTAAACAGCTTTTGTTTGCGTTGAGTTGTGTCCAGTTAAAACCCTGCAGCTGTTCGATCTTGTTTTTCCGACTCTCCCAATGCATTGTGGTCTATATTGACTCGTATGGTGAGCAGCGCTGGACACTACTATTCATTTTCTTCCCCTTTCTTTTTTCATTTCAGTTTTTAAATATAAAACCTAGAATACAAACACACACAGAGAACAAACAAACTGAACACGACCATACAGAGTAGGAAACATAACCAAAATTGAAAGAATAAAATAAAAGGCAGTAAAAGGCATCAAACAAAAATGACCCATTTGTTCCAAAGCCTGTCAAATTGTCTGAATGTGATTTTTTTTTTTGCCTCCATTTTACGTATGTCAATCATGATGCGAGTCCAGCCCTTAAGTGTCAGTGCAGTTCATCCATGTTTTTTGGGGTGTTAACCACTAAAAATGGCATGGACAGACGAGTTTCCTTTCATCAAATATTCATAACTAAGTACTGGGATATGGGCAGGGATAGGGGGTAGGTGAAAACAGGAATTTTCTGAACACTGAAGCTTCAGTTGCAGGACAATACAGGATTAATCAAACAGTAATCAATGAAAAATACAACTAAAGCTCATGAAAGTTGATTTTGCATAATAAGAAAACGCAATAAAACAAACAATGACATGGAAACAAGAGAAAACGTAGCCTCCACTAGAAAAGTTTAACATTGTTCTGACATTGTACTGCTTTGGCTCTTATCTTGTAACACCGCGCCTCATACATACACAAGTTCATCCTCTGCAAAGTCGGGATAAAAGCGGTTTTGACTGGTGGTTTTGAAATACATGCTGTTCACACAGATACGCCGCGCTTACTATTTGTATGTTAAGAGTGTGCACATTTTTCCTGGCAGATAAAATAATGTCAATGTTTATCAGCGCGTGCTATACGGCCGCGCTATTTGTCATGTCCACACAGCCCAGGCCTCCGCCGCTCTGCACCCTGACTCCTAAGTAGATCTGCATTCGCTAACATCCAAACCATGTCCAAGCAAAGTCGTGTGCATTTTGTAAGACGCGTTTATGCGAGGGAAGAATTTTGTTTCACGCTTTCAGACGGAAATGGGCGAAGCGGCTGCCGATAAATTATGCAAAATGAAAGGGTTTAAATCTGGCAGAATCTTCGCAACTCCATTTTTTAGGCGTACTTTTTAAATTCAGCCGACTGCTATGAATAAAATATGCTTGGAGTTTTTAAAGTTTGGTTCACTTTATTGCCTCTGTCCTCTGCATTTGACCCAAACTTCATTCAGTGCTGTTTGTTTGTATTTATATATTTTTGCTGCTACTGTGATTGCAACTACACAATCAAAAACAGTAGATAAAAACTAAATGAGAAATATTTCAAAGCCAACAACATATTCTTACTTCACAATCTCATTTAATCTAATAATATTGTTTGCTTTGATAACAGAAGGTCATTTATTGAGCTGTATAAAGCGCTATTCTCTGGATGGCACATGTTGTCTAGTGGAGTTACCATGGCTATAAACAGTTTATGAAGAATTAAAGCTTCTTATCTAATATTAATGAAAAGAAGATTGTTCAATGAGCCGGTTGAAGGTTGTTAGGACGTGTTGGACAGCGCAGAGCTTCATGTGCAGCTTTGTTTTGCTGCACCGAGTTCATGAATATCTTTCTTTGAAGACATGAACACAGAGCTATAATCATAATCATAAGGTGAGTTAACACTAAGGACTGTATGATTGTTGTTTAATGGGGAAAACCTGAAGAAACACACGGGAGGAAACACGCAAACTCTGCACAGAAAGGCCTGGTTGCTGTGAGGCGAGAGTGCTTTCAAATGCAAAATTGTAAAAGGAAAAGTCTTAATCAAACAGATACATTGAACTTACATCATGTCCAAACCAAGTGTGTGAATTTGTATTTTTACGAGCGGAAATATGTCTCAATCCTTCAGACAGACAAAAACAGATGCAAGCTCTTCAGAAAAGAAGGAGGCGGCAAGGATCGTCCAATCACGCCTCCCGGTGACTCCATTATGCAAAACGACACCGCTTTAATCAGGCTAATTGTCCAGCTCTGCGCCAAGTTTCTGCCATCACGACTTAAGCACTCCAGATCCTTTTTTTTATTTGTATTTTTCCGCTGAGGGAAAAAAACGACAGAGGCTGTTGGGGAGGAAGCGCGAGAGGCAATCTAAGCCTCATAGGCCCGGCAGCGTTTGATGTCTAAAGACTCTTTCATCCTCAGCGAAAAGAACGATTTTTTCAGTGTTTTTTTTTTTTTCATTTTTTCCGCTCTCACTGGCGGTGACAGGACACGGCACAGACAGGACCCAAACACATGAACCATGGAGGAGCTGTCAGAGACGAAAACACACAAGGATATCAACAGTAAGTCCAGGGAAGGAAGGGAGGGAGCGAGGAAGGAAGGAGGGGAAGAGAGAGAGAGACAGAAGAGAGGGGGAAGACAGAGATTAGAGAGCAGACCAAGAGGGGAGGGAGAAAGAGGGAATACAGAGAGATGGAATGGGCAGAGTGATGGAGAATGGGTGGAGAGAATGAAAGCAGGGGATGAAGAGAGAGAGAGAGAGAGAGAAGGGATAGATAGAGGCTGAGTAGGGATGGAACGGATGGAGAAAACGGAGAAGAGAAAGAGAAGGAATGGAGAGAGAGATAAAAGGATGAAGACAGGGAGGCGAGGGGAGGCAAGGGAGGAATAGAGAGAGAGAGGGACTAGGGATGGAAAGAGATGGAAAGAAGAGATGAAGAGAGAAATGAGAGAATGAATGAAAAGAGAGGGGGGAGAAGGGATGGAAGAAGAGACAGAGAGATAAAGTGGGGGGAGTAAGAGAGAGAGAGAAGGGATGAAGAAAGAGAGCGAGGCGGGGTGAAGAGAGAGAAGCGATGGATCAGCGGAGAGAGAGAAAGAGAGCAAGAGATAAATACAGGGTGGGGAAGAGAGAAAAGAGAGAAGGGATGGAAAGAGAGAGCGAGAGATTGAAGGGATGGATGGATGTAGAGAGAGAGAGATTGAAGGGATGGATGGATGTAGAGAGAGAGAGATTGAAGGGATGGATGGATGTAGCGAGAGAGAGATTGAAGGGATGGATGGATGGATGTAGAGAGAGAGAGAGAGATTGAAGGGATGGATGTAGAGAGAGAGAGAGATTGAAGGGATGGATGGATGTAGAGAGAGAGATTGAAGGGATGATGTAGAGAGAGAGAGAGAGAGAGAGAGATTGAAGGGATGGATGGAGAGAGAGAGAGAGAGATTGAAGGGATGGATGGAGAGAGAGAGAGAGAGAGATTGAAGGGATGGATGTAGAGAGAGAGAGAGAGAGAGAGAGAGAGAGAGAGATTGAAGGGATGGATGGAGAGAGAGAGAGAGAGATTGAAGGGATGGATGTAAAGAGAGAGAGAGAGAGATTGAAGGGATGGATGGATGTAGAGAGAGAGAGAGATTGAAGGGATGGATGGATGTAGAGAGAGAGAGATTGAAGGGATGGATGGATGGATGTAGAGAGAGAGAGAGAGAGATTGAAGGGATGGATGTAGAGAGAGAGAGAGATTGAAGGGATGGATGGATGTAGAGAGAGAGAGATTGAAGGGATGATGTAGAGAGAGAGATTGAAGGGATGGATGGATGGAGAGAGAGAGAGAGAGAGAGAGATTGAAGGGATGGGTGGAGAGAGAGAGAGAGAGAGAGATTGAAGGGATGGATGGAGAGAGAGAGAGATTGAAGGGATGGATGGATGGAGAGAGAGAGAGAGATTGAAGGGATGGATGTAAAGAGAGAGAGAGAGAGAGAGATTGAAGGGATGGATGGATGGAGAGAGAGAGAGAGAGATTGAAGGGATGGATGTAGAGAGAGAGAGAGAGAGAGAGAGAGAGATTGAAGGGATGGATGGATGTAGAGAGAGAGAGAGAGAGAGAGAGAGAGAGAGAGAGAGAGAGAGAGAGAGAGAGAGAGAGGGATGCTGTGATTAGTGCTGCTGTGGTGAACAGGAAGTCTTTGTCTGCAGACACAATGGGAGCGATGTGGCACAAGTGAGCTTTACAGGATTAAGAGCCAAGATATACACAAGCATGAAAAGAAGTGCAAAGAACATTAAAGAGGCTCTAAAGTCATAGTACGGAGGCCTGAGGGGGTCAAGATTAAACACCCAAAGAACTTCAGGGTTGAACTAAAGGTGAAGCATAAATAGTTGGTATAAGAATTGTTCTGGATGCATTCTTTTCTCCTCCACACACCTCGCCATTGATGTGACACGCCACTGCGGTCCTTTGTCCCATCGTTGCCATGGCAGCAGAACCACTGAGCTCCATATCTCAAACAACTGTGGCCTGAAAGAGTCCAAATGTACCTGCAACACCTGAAGGTCAAAGTCAATTTTAACAGCGGCTTGGCGAAAATTACAACAAAATTAGCCGGCGGCGATGAGCGGTTTGTCACATTTCAACAGCGGTTTGATCAAACTGTAGTGGAAAGAGCCAGACGTGGATGAGATACAAACAGGGACAGAAGAACACCAGACACACACCATTTAACCGGTCCAAACTCTATCATTGAGGTTCAAGTGTTCAAATATAACAGCCGGAGTGGATCAAAACTCAAAGTGAAGCTGTCTGAGAGGGTCAAAGGTCAAACTACGACTAAACATGTCAAAAACGAGTGATTTGTATGTGATGTACAGTATGTAAGTGTGAGAGCGAGCGATGGTGTGCTCACTGGCAAAACACAACTCCTTATACTCTGTTCAAATGTTTTTACTAACAAAGAGGGTCAAAACACCAACTACTGCAGCCTAACAGGGTCAAAACACCAACTACTGCAGCCTAACTGGGTCAAAACACCAACTACTGCAGTCTAACTGGGTCAAAACACCAACTACAGCAGCCTAACAGGGTCAAAACACCAACTACTGCAGCCTAACTGGGTCAAAACACCAACTACTGCAGTCTAACTGGGTCAAAACACCAACTACTGCAGTCTAACTGGGTCAAAACACCATCTACTGCAGCCTAACATGGTCAAAACACCAACTACTGCAGTCTAACTGGGTCAAAACACCAACTACAGCAGCCTAACAGGGTCAAAACACCAACTACTGCAGCCTAACTGGGTCAAAACACCAACTACTGCAGCCTAACATGGTCAAAACACCAACTACAGCAGCCTAACAGGGTCAAAACACCAACTACTGCAGTCTAACTGGGTCAAAACACCATCTACTGCAGCCTAACATGGTCAAAACACCAACTACTGCAGTCTAACTGGGTCAAAACACCAACTACTGCAGCCTAACATGGTCAAAACACCAACTACTGCAGCCTAACAGGGTCAAAACACCAAACTACTGCAGCTTAACAGGGTCAAAACACCAACTACAGCAGCTTAACAGGGTCAAAACACCAACTACTGCAGCCTAACTGGGTCAAAACACCAAACTACTGCAGCCTAACAGGGTCAAAACGCCAACTACTGCAGCCTAACATGGTCAAAACACCAACTACTGCAGTCTAACTGGGTCAAAACACCAACTACTGCAGCCTAACAGGGTCAAAACACCAACTACTGCAGCCTAACATGGTCAAAACACCAACTACTGCAGTCTAACTGGGTCAAAACACCAACTACAGCAGCCTAACAGGGTCAAAACACCAACTACTGCAGCCTAACTGGGTCAAAACACCAACTACAGCAGCCTAACAGGGTCAAAACACCAACTACTGCAGCCTAACATGGTCAAAACACCAACTACAGCAGCTTAACAGGGTCAAAACACCAACTACTGCAGCCTAACTGGGTCAAAACTCAAATGTATTTAGGTCTATAACTAAAACATTGACCACAAAAGTTGATCAAAATCTAGTAACGAGACTGAGAAGAATCCAGCCTAACGTCTTTGTAAAATATATAATATATATATAATAGTTAGAAAGTGATAAATGCTGGAAAGTATGCTCCGGAGGGACGGTCTGCTGTGATTGGTCGTTGCAAGTGATGTATTTTAGACTGGTTAAGATTAAGTTTAGGAAAATGGGCCGGCAGTAGTAATTAAACTTTTTTTTTTTTTTTATGTCCTTCTAGCCTCATCTCATCTTACGCCATAAATAAAAGAAAGTAGTCAAAAAAAAACAAAAAACAGTTTAGGTTTGTTCATAGCAATAGATATAATAGATCTATATAAAAGACAGTCAGCATCCGAGAGAACTCCCACTAATGGAAAGTTGGAACACGTCCACAGAGGAAATCACATTATTCATTTGAATGTAGAAGTGCTCTATCACTCACTGTTCAACAATTACAAGAGCAAACTTCAGGATATACATTGTACCAAATACAGGCACAAGGAAACGGAGAGAAATAAGATGGCAGAGATTTGAGAGGAGCTGGTGCAGGGGCGGAAGGGGGACTGTAGGGGCACGAGGCAAGAGGCAAGGGGCAAGGGGCAAGGGGCAAGGGGCAAGGGGCAAGGGGCAAGGGGCAAGGGGCAAGGGGCAAGGGGCAAGGGGCAAGGGGCAAGGGGCGAGGGGCGAGGGGCAGGGCTAAACTAAACTTATAAAAAATATCCTAAATATTTGAATTATGCTGAGAAATACTGCATTATTATTGCTGGAAGGAACTGAACTGCTCAAAATATCACCAAAATGCACAAAATCCCACATGATTTGTTCCCAGATCTCAGCGGGAGATCCCAGAAATCCTAGCGACGCCTCTGAATAATCCATGTACATTTCTGAACAAATCCCATGTCATCACTGTTGTGTCTCCACTTGAATGAGTTGAAATAGTGCTTAAAATACGACTAATCCACCAGGAAACCTCCTAAAAAAAGGGGTGTTTTCTCCCACATCAGACCTCGGGGACCCCATCACAGCTGCTTCACAAGGTTCTCCCTTAAATCCTGGGCTGAAACTAGCTCCATCTCCAGCTTAAGCCTGAAGTCATGAACAGAATCAGCCTCGCTCTGACCAAAGCTAATTCAGGCCCGAGGTTTAAGCTGCTCTCTGAGAATCTGAGGAGGCCGGATCAAATAACGCCGATGTGGATGTGTAATACTGACCGACGAGGAGTGAGAGAGGCGGGTCGGAGGATGTGATCAGCCCGGATTGTCCAAATAAACCTACATCTATTGAAGTTTGCATCTCACCATGGCAACCAGAGCAACGTCATCCCTTCCATCCCTCCGGAGCCAACTATCCAGCATCAAACCTCAACCTTGAACTTCCTCGCAGGGTCAAAATCACGCCGCGGCTTAAATGTAAGTCAATTACTCGCTTCTGTTTTCAAGGGCACAAAGGGGCCAAAGTGACGTGACTGAACGGCTCGAACACGCATCGTAATTTCTTTAAAACACGTCCGACAATTTCCCACACGATTCCTGCCCCCCCCCCCCCCCCCCCCCCCCCCCCCCCCGTCCTCCCGGGGGATTATGGGAAGCGTGTCAACCATCAACCTGCATCGTTCTCTCTCCTCTGGAATTCTCCCGGCTCCTCTCCGCGCTCCTTCTGAGATAAATAATACACATCCTCCACTGCGCGCACCCAGCACCCAGGGGCCCTACGGGAGAGCTCGGCTGAAGGAAAGGAGACACCGAACAGCAGGGGGTCCACGAGCTTTGATGGGGGTGTTTTTCCAGGGTGATTCCAGGTCGTTTCATAGAATATAGGTCGTTATAGAAATAAAAGCTTGTCTTAAATGCATATTGTGTCTGATTGTGCACGTTTTTGCTTTCTTTCCTTGTGTTTTCAGTGTGTTTTTGTCTTACTTTTTTTGGTGGATAGTAGCCGCGGTGAATTATTTATCATAGATTTACACCATTGGTAAGTTTTTGCAATTCAAGGTTGTGAATAAAATTGGAAAATAAGTTGAAAATGACAGAAAGTGGAGCTAAAACACATTCCTGGGGCTAAAGGGCGACTCAGGATTCCAGCCAAAAGTCAGGCACATAACTAAATATACTCAAACTCATGAATAATGATTCATTTTGATTAAAAAAAAAGAAAGAAAACATCATCATTATGTAAATTAGAGGAGGTCATCCTTTCTAAACACAAAGTCAAATTTCAAAACATAAAAAGTCAAAATGGGAAGATTTTGTAAAATACTTTACGAGCACAAAAGTCAATACAACTAGCTGCGTTTGAGTGAAACGAGTCGTCCTTGTTACTTTAAAGAGTTGAATTTGAAGGCTACATACAAGCTTTTATAACAATGTTCTAATGCTGTTTACAAGTTATATTTGGATGTCAGGGCGTGGCACTCTTCTTCTCTGTCTTTTGAAAGTCCAAACTCACCTGGCTTCTTCCAGTATAAAGATGTGTTATAGCTAACAGTCCATAGCCTTGTCAACAATGTAAGAATCCTTTCTCCTTTATTAGTCCCTTGGGAGGGAAGTTCATTCTCTGCATTTGACCCATGCTTCAGTGACGCTGCTTGTCAGGTGCAGTGGCCCTGGGGACTCAGCTCCAGAGCTTTAGCTGGGCTTGGACCTTCGCTAGAGGATTTGAACTATTGTGAACTATTGTACACACACACAGACACACACAGACACACAGACACACAGACACACACACACACACACACACAGACACAGACACACACACACACACTCACTCACTCACTCACTCACACACAGACACACAAACACACACACACTTACACACACACACACACACACACACACTCACACACAGACACACACAGACACAGACACACACAGACACACAGACACACACACACACACACACACAGACACACACACAGACACAGACACACACACACACACTCACTCACTCACTCACACACAGACACACAAACACACACACACTTACACACACACACACACACACACACACACACACACACACACACACACACACTCACACACAGACACACACAGACACAGACACACACAGACACACAGACACACACACACTTACACACTCACACACACACACACACTCACACACAGACACACACAGACACAGACACAGACACACACAGACACACAGACACACACAGACACACACACACACTCACACACAGACACACACAGACACAGACACAGACACACACAGACACACAGACACACACAGACACACACACACACTCACACACACAGACACACAGACACACACAGACACACACACACACTCACACACACACACACACACACACACACATGCAGGATCCACACAAAGTCAAACCTTCTCGCTTCAACTGGTCAAAAACCCAATTTCCTCAAAGTGTTAGAACAAATACTGCAGCAGCTTTAGAGGGTCAAATCTGAAAAACATATGGTATAATAAACAGTTTGCAGTTGAACAAACAAAAAACACTGAAAGTCACGACGAAAATATGACAGCTACATAAATCACAGTGAAACTACAGAAGCCTCAGAGGGTCATAAAAGCAGCAGGAATGTAAGGAACAAACATTCTACCAGCGAAACCTCAGAGGGTCAAAAAGCAAAACTACAATTGCCAGTTTACTGTGCTCCCTAAAAGCATTTCATCCGCATTCTATTATTTTTAATACATATATTTATTTTTGACAGTATAAATATTTATCTTATTTCTGAGAGGATTTGGGTTAGAATGAAGTTCATGTTTATTTTTCGGAATAATTTGGTTATATTTGGTTAAGATTAGGGTTAAAATGAGGTCTTTGGGACATGGAATGTTAGAATTCTATTATATTGCCTTATTTTTTTGTCTTATATTTCAGTCATGATAAAATTAGGGTTAAGATCAGGGTTTGGCTTGATATGAAACTGTTCATATAGTCAAATTTGAGTTTGGGGACATGAAATGCTAGTGCCAAACCCTGGATGAATTGCCAAACTTTAAGGTCGCCCCAAACCAGGAAGTGTGCCGTTAGCATGCTAAAGTTTGTGGGCTTTACGGTGCCAGCAAAAGTAGCTCTGGGCTCAGAGAGTTGTAAAAAGCGCTCATAAACTCATTGCGGTGAATGATTAGGATGCTCAGAAGTGCATTAGGTCAGTGAGCTGTAGGCCTATGTGGACTGTTAACGATTTAACATGAACTAGCTCTGTTTTTCATATTTCAAGAAGGAATCACAATCTTAAAGTTTAAGTACTAAATAGAATATGTAAAACGTTATGAATATTTCTTTAAAATTCATAACATTTTACTATTTTATTCCCTGGCTATTTTCAGGACCCGGCAGTGGAGAGCGAAATCATTAAACACAATCGAGGGGCAGCCGGAGATTGAGAAGATAGACGGCGCTCCTCATCTGACCAGGCCCCGGGGCCACTGCCACCAGCTCCCTCACGAGCCCCTCACAAGCCCCTCACAAGCCCCTCACAAGCCCCTCACAAGCCCTCTGTTTCAGCATGACTCACATTGATTTGAAGCATTCATGTGGTGGACGCAACACTATTAGTTTGTGCCTTTAGGCTGCTTTCTTTCTCTCTATGATGACTTTAGAACAAACCGACCTAAGGCCATCCCCTTCATGCACCATTACAAGTCGCCATTTGAAACCAACGCAACCAAAATAGTAGAGCGAGTACAAAAAAAGACTGCATTAAAGCGTGGTTCTATACTCTATATGTGCAATGATGTTAATTAGCGCGTATAGGATAGAGTGCATCTTTCTCTCACGCTGTGCAAATCACCAGAGGTATTTATGTATAATGATGCAACGCGAAACACATAAGAGAACATGGTCGAGAGCTAAATCTGTCTTTATATATTTGTAAAGCTGAACCAGTTTTGTGACAAATAAGGATGCGTTTTGTGGAAAGCTAATGTTGTTGTGATTATGTTCAGAATTCAAGCCGCTACAAGAAAGAATAGACTCGTTTTGGAAGATACACATTTTTGTCATCTTTGAGCAAAAAAATGAAAATAAAAAATGTTTTCCATCCTTGAATCAATACCACACAATGCTGCCAAAACAAAAAGCTGAGCAATCACTAAAATAATATGGTACAGTGCACAATTTTGGGAACTAGAAGAGGAGGAAAATCAGTTTTATCCTCGAGCGAAAATACTGCTATATACTTGCTTTTGAAATTGTGGTCAACGACTCTTTTAACACTACCACGGACAGTTACTAACCCACACAAAGGCTTATTAAAGCTTAGGATAAACAGCAGTGCACCCTGACCCGCAAATAGTTTCATTACCACTACTGCTACTTTAGAAATCCTGATTTAACCATGTTTTAATGTTGTTTCTTGTTGTATATTGCTTCCTTCATGTCCTGTTTACGAGGTTGTCTTCTCTGAGCGCTCAGAAATGACTCCATAAGCAACTTTCTCTGATAGTTACTCAACAGAAACTAAACTAGAAGTCTCACGTACAGTTTTGAAGCCCAGGAACTATCACTGGACGTGTTCCGAGCAGTTCTGCGCTCAAAACGAACCGATAACGATATATTAGCATTATCAGCATGCTGGTCAGGTTGCTAAATGGCTGCTTTGGACTTTGAAAAGACATGGTGAGTGACAAGACAGATATAGAAGATGCTTTGTAATGAAGGCATTTTAAGAGCTGCAACATTAAATATCAGGGCTGCACAATTTATGGAAGAAAAATCCAATTGGTTTTTTTCTGGCCAGCAGTGCTATTGCAATTAGATCTGCAATACATGTTTAAAACGTTGGATTCTATACAAAGTGCACATTGTAAACTCCTCCAGCATTAACATTTAAGAGGAGACTGAAACATAAGCTGATAAACTATACATGACTCTTATTTCAGAACTTTTAAATAACTGCAGGCTGATAATTGCACCAACTCAAACTGCATTTTTGTATTTTATTCCCTCATGAGAAGTGAATTTCTTGAAAAGCACGAAGCAGATCACAACCAGCATTATGCATGGAATAACAGCTCCAAACGTTGTTAATATCATCACCTTCATATCTCCTTTATGTCTTTTTGCATGTGCTTAAAATTCTGCACTACAAAGAACAGTGCGCTCGCCATATTTTGTTGCTGTCTCTTTAGCTGCCAGAACATTTTTCGAAAAACAAAACTTTTCATTCTTGTCACACAGGTATATGCCAAGACGACAGTGAAATGCTGGCTGCTGTTTTCCTTTTTCTGACATAAATTGTGGTGTTCTGCGGATGCCTGGTTCATATCACCGTCCCTTTCTGAGGTCCCCTGTCTCTCAGCTGCTGCCAGAGGAGGATTAAAACCTCTGCATTGTCTAATCACAGCCAGCACTGGTGACTTGAAAGAGTGAGTCGCCCAAAATGTCAAAATGTTTCAAATTTATGAAGCTTCTCTTCTCTTCCCCCTTTTTGGAACGTCAAACAAGCAGAGACAATGTTCATTTTCTCTGCACTGCAATGCACACAAGACCTCATTTACTGGTGACTTACGTCTTCATATTTCTACGTTTGCTTAATAGGATAACTAGTGTCAAATGAAGCTTGGCGACGAGACGTAAAGACAAAATGTCAAACTTTTTTACATAGCACCCTTTATTGTATTTCGTGGGTTGGCGGTAAGAAGGCTGAACCAGATGCAGGATCATCCTATACATTATAACATGATCCCATAACAGGAGAGCTTCAACACGCAAAAACTATGAATAAATATATATTCACAACTGCTTCTACAATTGGTAGGAGATGAAAGCATAAAAAGGTACCTCCATAAAAGATAATAGTTGATAGAAGTGTCTTTTTTCTGAAGTAAAAGCCTTTACCCGTTCTGGTTTTGTCCTTTTTTTTTTTCTTTTTCTCAGTTTTTCTATTCAATTTCCCCCTCTGAGAGATACCTCAAAATCAATACAATAACCTGTGTGTCATTGTCCACAAAGAAAAGATGGATTGTGGGGTCAAGATTGCCCCGTTAAGTCTGGCTGATTAAAACATCCGAAAGGCATCCTTTGTCATGAAGTCCCTCTGCATCTTCCCCGCTCGCATTTCTGGGGGGAAAAGTTCTTATCAAACAAATAAAATGGAGATATTCACAACAACCGATAATTCCGGTGTGGTCTGAAAACGTCCCTTATCTAACTCCGTGACGGTAACATATTCAAACCTCAAATCAAGCTAACAATATGAGATGAAATAAAGTGATGTGCATACAAAGAGGTCCGATATTGACTGGGGTATTCTTATTTTTGGCTCATCCAGGGAATGCAATTATTCTGCTTTGCTTTGATTGTTTTCCGTCTCTGATTCCCCACCAGCATCTCGTTCATCCCGCTCCGTAGTCAAACCTCTGTTTACATAAATAGATCTGTATTCGTAGAAAAATAAGCATTGACCACACTGCTGGCTGTTCGTTGCTATAAGGCACTTGGCTATTTTCCTTTTTGAGTATTGTATGTCCCCTTCCCAACAATCTTTCTTTCACACGAGGATCGTTCGAGGTCCCGGAAGATCTGCACATTTTCACAGATATTTCGATGCCAGAGGTGGGATTGCAAACTACCTCCTTAATCCAAATCTTTTAAAAACGTGAACTCGAATTGGCGGTTTAAAACTGGTAGGAGCGATCCAAAACTTCCATATAGTCGGGCGTTGTCCGCAGCCTTGCCCCGTGCTCGCTACTGCCCCCTGTGGAGCTGCTCGTCGTCACCACCAGCGCTGGCTCCCCCCTAGCGTCCTGCATGGCTGAGTCCGGATGGTGCGGGTATCTCGGGGGTGGCCTAGCGTAGCCGCCCGGGTTGGGGATTCGGAACAAGCAGTCAACGAGCTCTACTTTGGGGGTGGGGCCTTGGCTGTCAATCACGGTCGGACAGAGGATGCCGTTTCCGTGGAGGCCGGCGAGAGGTCCTACCGCTCCCGTTACGGTGCTGATAGGAGTCAACGCGGCCTCTATGGACCATTCCTTGTCGTTTTCGGAAACGGAACGATAAGCTCCTTCGGTTTCGCTCGCGCCTTCTTGCGGTAGGGTTCTCTGCTTCACCGCCGGGTCCTGGTCCTCCTTGTAGATGCGCGCTGAAGCTTCCGGCGGCAGGATGGTGTCGTAAACGTGGCTGTGTTCGGCGGCAGGTTCAGGTAGTCCGTGGTGATGGTGGTGGTGATGGGACTGTTCGGTGAAAATCCCGCATTCCATTTGGATGCCGGCCAGATCGACTTCCCCTTGACGACGAAACGGAAGCTTGTCGCGGCGTCTCAGCGCGTACGCTATGAGGGCGGCAGCTGCGAAGAACGCCGACACGAAAAGTACCAAGAGGCTGAGCACAAGTACCGACAGAGGGATGGAGTCTTTCGTCGATGGGCTGACCGGACCGGGAACCTCGCTCGAGTAGTCCGCCGAGATGCCTCTTTCTGGAGTGGTGGACGTGGGTGGTTGTCCCTCTTCCTGCTGCGTCTGGTCCTCCTTCACCTCCAGCTCTTCCATCTCGGGGCACAGCAGCTCCATGGAGACCGAGCGGAGGTCCACGCCCTTGGTCTTCTCTGGAGAATGGCAGACCACCTCGCCCATTACCACCACCGCACTGAGACCCTCCAGCCAGCGCTTCAGCGAGGTGGCCCCGCAGTCGCACTCCCAGGGGTTCTGCTGGAGGTCCACCTAGAAGACACAAAGACACAAAACAAAGACTGATCAGTGGAGGTCGTTTTTTTCGAATGGATTTCACTGAAGCCCAAAGGTCCGAAGGCTTCACTGCACAAGACGGCAGCGTCGTGAAAAGGAAACACTCGGCAAACAGTTGTGGCAGGAAAGAAACGACATGTACTTCATCAACTTGTTTGCCGGTGATGAAGTTGACGCCTAATTATTAAACGGAGAAGGCTCAATCTCATAGTAGTTCCTCATGCGGTCCTGTGTGTTGGAGGTTCATTTGCTCAACTTTGTGTATAGCTTGAAATTTTGATGGATAGTGGAATGTAAATTGTGTATTCATTGTATTCTATCTTATGGCAATGAACATCTTCTAAAATGCACCATCAAATGACATATATTTAATTTAATAAATACAGACAAAATGTGCGGGTATAGATAGCAAAGTATCAACAATTTTTGAATGTATTGGATATTTTTTAAGATGTTTTTCCTTTTATTTCATCTTTTCGTCTTATTTGTGTTTAGATGCTTAAAACGTACTCAACAACCGGTGTAGGTGTACTATAACCCTTTGCTTCTGCCTACGCCTTTAATGGGCATGTTTAATGTGTGGTTTTCTTTACATTATCGATCTGTTGCACGTATTGTCTTCTTACACAACACAAATAATTAATGAAAGAAAGAAAGTCACAAATTGGAGAATAAACAGGCATAATTAACGACGTTATTATTTAGACAATACAATGTCCTCTGCAGACAACAAGATATAATGTTTCTAGGACCTTTAGATGTTCAGAAATGCTTGTATTAGTTGAGAAGATAACGTTTCTGTCTTCTCACTTGCTTGTCTTCTTGGATGGGTTTAAAATGTGCACTGTGAACGGAACCTTTATTTGAAAGATACATGTTTGTCGGAAAAACTGCAATTAAGATGGCTTCCGAAAAGGTTCATTACAGTGATTCAAAGTATTGTTTCTTACAATCTGTTTGTGAGACACGCCTTAATTGAGTCCACTGGTCCAAATCTATTTTCCTCAACAACTCTTATCGTCTTGATTAGCATGAGAAGTGTTTATTCATTGAGCTAATCTGATGTTTCTACACACTTTAAGGCTAACTTATTTCAATTGAGCACAGGAGTTTGATTTAGGACAAATTGACTAAATCCGCACTTAAAGCTGTTGCAAATACAAAAAGTACTACTACAACTACTACAACTACTACAACTGCAACTACAACAACTACTACAACAACAACTACAACAACTACAACTACTACAACTACTACAACTACTACAACTGCAACTACAACTACTACAACAACAACAACAACAACAACAACAACAACTACAACTACACTACTACAACTACTACAACTACTACAACTGCAACTACAACAACTACAACTACACTACTACAACTACTACAACTACTACAACTGCAACTACAACAACTACTACAACAACAACAACAACAACAACAACAACAACTACAACTACACTACTACAACTACTACAACTACTACAACTGCAACTACAACAACTACAACTACAACTACACTACTACAACTACTACAACTGCAACTACAACAACTACAACTACACTACTACAACTACTACAACTACTACATCTGCAACTACAACAACTACTACAACAACAACAACAACAACAACTACAACTACACTACTACAACTACTACAACTACTACAACTGCAACTACAACCACTACTACTACTACTACTACTATTAGTACTACTACTACAGCAGCTACTACAACTGCAACTACAACAACTACTACAACTACTACAACTACTACAACTGCAACTACAACAACTACTACAACAACAACAACTACACTACAACAACTACTACTACTACTACTACTATTAGTACTACTACTACAGCAGCTACTACAACTGCAACTACAACAACTACTACAACTACTACAACTGCAACTACAACAACTAGTACAACAACAACAACTACACTACTACAACTACTACAACTACTACAACTGCAACTACAACAACTACTACAACTACAACAACAACAACAACAACTACACTACAACAACTACTACTACTACTACTATTTGTACTACTACTACAGCAGCTACTACAACTGCAACTACAACAACTACTACAACTACTACAACTGCAACTACAACAACTACTACAACTACAACAACAACAACTACAACTGCAACTACAACCACTACTACTACTACTACTACTATTAGTACTACTACTACAGCAGCTACTACAACTGCAACTACAACAACTACTACAACTACTACAACTGCAACTACAACAACTACTACAACTACAACAACAACAACTACACTACAACAACTACTACTACTACTACTACTATTAGTACTACTACTACAGCAGCTACTACAACTGCAACTACAACAACTACTACAACTACTACAACTGCAACTACAACAACTACTACAACAACAACTACACTACTACAACTACTACAACTACTACAACTGCAACTACAACAACTACTACAACTACAACAACAACAACAACTACACTACAAGAACTACTACTACTACTACTACTATTAGTACTACTACTACAGCAGCTACTACAACTGCAACTACAACAACTACTACAACTACTACAACTGCAACTACAACAACTACTACAACTACAACAACAACAACTACAACTGCAACTACAACCACTACTACTACTACTACTACTATTAGTACTACTACTACAGCAGCTACTACAACTGCAACTACAACAACTACTACAACTACTACAACTGCAACTACAACAACTACTACAACAACAACAACAACTACAACAACTACTACAACTACTATTACTACTACTACTACTACTACTACAGCAGCTACTACTACTGCAGCTACACCAGCTACTACTGCTACTGCTGCTACTAATACTTCTTCTACTACTACTACTCAACTGTTAGAAGACATTTTGTTGGATAAGAACCATAAGGAAGCAACAGTAAGAGATAGACATTGAATCCAATCAGAGTTGTCCTTGGATAAGACAAATGAAGAAGCCGCCTTGACTCCCAGACAGTTCATGGTTCAACAACTGTGGGTGGACTCACAGTTCATCCCAGCATGTTCTTCACTCATGGTTGAACTATGGGTATGGGCCCTGTAAATTCTCTTTTATCACTGGACTGAATGAAGTTTTCTTAGGAGAAAGCGGATAAGTGATACAGATTTTGCATTAATATGTAGTCAGCAACAGTATTTCCTCGCAGATGAAACTTGCCCATGCGCAGGGATTAGAATGCAGCGTGGAACTCCTGCGCTAAATCTCACAGAGCCTCATCAGCACCGCTGCAGATATTCTGATGATTTGAGAATATTCTACAAAGGGCTGATCACTTCTTTCCTAAAATCGTGTTAAGATGTAATAATGTACTTTACAGTAGTTGTGCTTCGAAGTAAAGTCTGATTTCTAGGAGAATGAAGAAATGCCTAAAATAATACTGTCTTTGAATGCACTCTAACAGGCACGACTTTACAGAGACTTAGCTTAGAGAGCTTAGAGATGGCTAATAAAGATGGCTAATAAAGATGGCTAATAGAGATGGCTAATAAAGATGGCTAATAGAGATGGCTAATAAAGATGGCTAATGAAGATGGATAATAAAGATGGCTAATAGAGATGGATAATAAAGATGGCTAATAGAGATGGATAATAAAGATGGCTAATGAAGATGGCTAATAGAGATGGCTAATAGAGATGGCTGATAAAGATGGCTAATAAAGATGGTTAATAAAGATGGCTAATAGAGATGGCTAATAGAGATGGCTAATAAAGATGGCTAATAGAGATGGCTAATAAAGATGGCTAATGAAGATGGCTAATAAAGATGGCTAATAAAGATGGCTAATAAAGATGGCTAATAGAGATGGTTAATAAAGATGGCTAATAAAGATGGCTAATAGAGATGGCTAATAAAGATGGCTAATGAAGATGGCTAATAAAGATGGCTAATAAAGATGGCTAATAAAGATGGCTAATAGAGATGGCTAATAAAGATGGCTAATAGAGATGGCTAATATAACAATACAAAATCAAATGCTACAGCCAAATAGTCAATTTGAATGGATTGTTATATTGAGATTAGAGTGACAGGTGGTTTTACCCAATCACAGTGAAGTATGACCTCTTTCAGTTAATATTAAATTTACATACATTCTGCCTTTGGGCCCAACTTTTCTGAACACGTCAGTCCTGGAGGGTCGACGCACATTTTTGTGACACAGAATGGCAATAAGAACTTCAAAAGCCACTTGATCAAAGAGTGAAATGTATCTACATATGGACAGAGTAATACTAACACATTCAAGTCAAATCAGCGCTATTGGGCCCCTGTGCAGCGCTAAGCTAAATCAGCCCTTGACATTTAAAAGGTCATGTAAGGTAGTGACTCCTAATGCTGCACTGTGCTCTCAGGCATATTTAGTGACTAGGAAATGTTTACGCCGTCCCCTGTCAGCTTATGATTAAACTTTTACAGAGCTGTCGATTTGATCTTTTTAAACGCAGCCCGGGTAGTCAGCCATTAACCTCTATTGACCAGACCAGACCTTCCAAATCAAAAGCTCTTAACTCAAACTATTGAAGAAGCACCAGCCATTTTATAGATTACCTTTAAAAGTAGCCACGAGCACCGAAGGGATTATTTCACTCCACTGCAAGATTGGAAGTCTAAAGTGTGAATTTACAATTTGCTCATGATTCTCATTGAATGTGCGCCGCATTACACCGCAGTTAGTGTATCAGGCAGACTGCAAGTATCCCACTCAAAATACATGATGTCCAAATATCAGCCTGATCTACCCCCAGTGTTTTGGCTCCTGCTGAGATCTTTTCTCCATCATTACACTCTTACTTTGCATTTCTGTACCTGTCGGGGGCCGGTGCCAATGCCCATATTATACAATTACTCAAATAGACTCAAATGTATTTCTTGAATGAACCCAAGTCGTTGTTTTTGTACTCAAATACATTTTATTTACATTTTTGTACTTGCTTCCTTGAAAGATGCATCAAAATATATGATGAAAATCCTACAATCATTCAGAGTTATTTTATAATGATGATAATAATGCATACAACTTATATAGCGCTGTTCAGGACACCCAAGGGGGCTTTACATTGCATTATTCATTCACTCCACAGTTGGTGGTGTTAAGCTACCACTGTAGACGCAATTATAAAGCAATATTTTCACTCAATTCAATGTAAAAGAAAAAACTGTTCACATAAAACAAGCACAAAAATAATACAGTTACGTAAATTCACTGTACAATAAAAGCATTATTAAAAAAACTGGTTTGTAACTGACAAAGCAATAAGTATAAGGAAAACCATTGCTCGAACGTCAACTACAACGCGAAAAATATTTAGATTTAGAACTTAATTTCAGGGTCCGCGCTTCCTCAGATGAAGCCGCAGCCAAACAACAGGAAACCAGCGCGGCGCGTCTCCGGCTCTGTGCTTATTGTGCTTACTCTATTACACATGGACGCCTTCAGTCAATGAAAGTGCTATGTGGAGCTTCAATGATATGGAAATAGATGTGTCCAATTCAATATCCTAACTCCCACGAGAGCCCTCCACAACGTGTAGTACAGCATCTGACAATACTGAGCTCATTCGCGCCGCGCACCGGAAAAACTCCACGGAAAATATCGCCGCCGCGTCTTTTTAACGAGTTACGCAATCCGATCGGCGTGTGCAAATCCACTTCTCCTCTCTAAATATTGATTCTCCGCACAGACTTGAAATATTCAGTCAAACATGAAAAGAATCACTTTGCCGTCTATTGTCTGAACAGCTCTTCTGACTCACAGGTTTAGCCTAGCTTGTTAGCGGCGGCGCACTTTCAGCGAGCTAGCCAGCATCCAGTCACGCTAATTTCACTCATGTGCTTTGAAATGGCGCGAGCTGTATGCATATTTTGGCAATACATAAAATGAATCAGTCAAAAATGAAGCGCAAACACGGCGAGAACAAGAGGATGATTGTAAATGGAAACTGGGTGATTATGTGTAGGCTGTCAGTGAGTGGGTGGGGGACATTAGCCAGCGTGTTTTCGTAGTATTATGAACAAACACCAGCAAAAGTTTAAAAGCTACAAATTGTAACATGTTTGGTACAAATTGAGTTATTACAGGGTTAGATAAAACTAGCAAATGTCACTAATCAGGACTCGCTAAGAGGCTATTATGTTGTTTGTGATGATGTGTCAGCGAGAATATTAGTGTTTATTTCAGTCATCTGGACACTGATTTTGAAATTCAGACGTTTTGACTTCTATCTGAAGGTACTTTTCAATCTGAAGGCACTGATTCTAGTAGACTAGTGACTTCAGATTGAAAATGACTTGCAGATGGGACCTTTATTTCAAAAACTTTAACTACACCAACTCCCTAGAGCTTTTGACAGCAGACCCGGAAATCTTTTAAGACGCAGCTGATGCAATGCTAATATTCTGTAGGTCTGTGAGTTGAGACAAACGTTACAGATGCAAAACCAGCTCTAATTCAAGATGGGGAGGAAGAAGAAACCGAGTCAGAGCCTTGTTGTTTAGCTCGACTACATATGAAGCAGTTAGCCTATTCAAACTGAGCTATGTTGAAACATTTGTTCCACACCAAAAAGAACAGAAACACCCTAAATGTCCATCATTTCATACAGGGTGGAGCTTACGGTTATAATGTATTTTATTTTTATTTAATGTTGTGCTTTGTCTTTCCTTTGCACTAGTGGCAATGCTACTAACTGAATCACAATCAGGTTAGGATGAGGTTTAGGTGAGCATTTGTTACTATTATTACTTATTTACTTTTGTTACTATTATTACTTATTTACTTTTGTTACTATTATTACTTATTAACTTTTGTTACTATTATTACTTATTAACTTTTGTTACTATTATTACTTATTTACTTTTGTTACTATTATTACTTATTAACTTTTGTTACTATTATTACTTATTAACTTTTGTTACTATTATTACTTATTAACTTTTGTTACTATTATTACTTATTTACTTTTGTTACTATTATTACTTATTAACTTTTGTTACTATTATTACTTATTAACTTTTGTTACTATTATTACTTATTAACTTTTGTTACTATTATTACTTATTTACTTTTGTTACTATTATTACTTATTAACTTTTGTTACTATTATTACTTATTAACTTTTGTTACTATTATTACTTATTAACTTTTGTTACTATTATTACTTATTTACTTTTGTTACTATTATTACTTATTAACTTTTGTTACTATTATTACTTATTTACTTTTGTTACTATTATTACTTATTTACTTATTACTTATTATGACTTATACTTATGTTGAGGGCTTTGGGACAAGTTGCATCCAAACAAATTGCTAAATAGTCCAAAAAAGACAACATGCTGAAAAGGTGGTTTTAGAAAATGTTGCTACTTAATTACTTGAGATGGCGTTATATATTTACACACTGATGGATTTAGAGAATGTGCTTCCCTCAAGAAAAAACAAAGTGAAACTCAAAACTGCCATTTTGCAAAACACCAACATGGGAAATGAATATTGATATGTAAAAATGGCAAAGGCACTCATGAATTCACAGGCTCGGCTTCATTAGCGGATGGTTAAATGGATGGACACTTATAGACATAACTGTCCAACACGTTTGCCTCGGGTGCTTCCACACCTAATCTGTATTAGGTCATATTAACATCAAAAAGTGTTGACATAGATTTTACGTAAGTGCAGGTTTAGCAGTTTTTAGCTGGTGTAAGCTAACGTCTTTAGGCAGATCTAGGCTGAGCAGTCTTTGATCAGTACGTTTGGAGTAAATGACTACATTTTCCCCATGTCCAGGAAAAGCAGGCAGGGCAATAAGGATGATTCTAATTTCAAACTTGTCTAGAACATTTTGTCTTGTTATTCTGATCAAAGAGATTCAAATGCAGATTTTAATTTTTACTTGATATATTTATTCCAATTTGTGCTCATTGCCACGAGAAAAAAACTGCAAATAATTTCCCCTTGAGTGAAAAAGAAACAAGTTTTATCATTCAGCACACTCGGATCTCGCAGTCATTTTAACACCACACAATCTCACTTGTGTTCTGTGAAGCTACGAGGCTAACACTATTGTACAAGTACAGTATCCTCGTCTTGAAGTGTTCTCTTCTACACTGCCTAAAATATTAAGGCTTTTGATCAAATATAGTTCTATGTTTTAAGAAAACAAGTAGAGGCTAAATTAATCCAGCTGTGATTTCTAAGAACAATGCCCTGAAGAGTGAGGTAGTTCAAGTCAGGCTACACACAGTAGCACCTAGCTTCAAAATTGAGATGTAAGTTTAAATTTGTTGTGTAAAATCAGAATGAGACCAGTAAAGGTGATGGACTTTAAAAACATGGAAGAGCACTTTCTACATTACTTATAGATTATTAGTAACACACATTCAAACATGTTCAAATGGTAAAAACAACATTATAAAATGGTTAAAATTCCCCAAAATGATGAATGCTTTATGCTGGTTCTGATATGAAAGGGTAACATGAATGAATCGTGCCTGCGAACTGAAACTTGAATTTAAATTCTGCATGAGCTGCTTCACCATGACTCAGCTGCTGTTGTTTGCACACAGTCAGAACGACCATATAAGGGCGTGTTTAAGTCTACATTACAGGATAGACTACACGTTTCACTAAAACATAGTAAACACATGTTATATTTCAGATTTCAATCAACATTTTGCCTATTTATCCCCAGTTTTATAGCAAATATGATATAGGTAGAGGTAATTCCACAACTGTTACCTAGCAACCATACTGTATACAAGAGCCAAAATCCATGTAAATGACACAATAGTTATGATTTGACAAACAATAATACCATTTAAAAAGTTAGAAGTTAGATATTGACTCTTAATACTTGTTGGCAGATGTAATAAACATATAAACAACCATTTAACTGCGCTGTCTAATGTCAACGTTTGACAGACACGGGCAGAACAAGCAAACCCCCAAACCAAAACACAAACCATCTCGAAATCTCACCGTAGTTCACAGAAAATCCAAACCGCTCAGCCGTTGTGCTGCTGTGCTCTTACATCGCTACAGGAGATTAACATATAGCTGGTTATTCTGAGTTAAACAAGTCGGTGACATTTCAGTTAAAACACTCCTAAAATGCCATCCTTTTTCATGACTCACCAACTCTTCAACATCTGCTGAGAGCCGCTCAAGTGTGTTATCCTCAGTTATTCTTTGCTTTTATTTCAGTCCCAGAGGAAATTCCACCTCTGCCGGTTTTGTGAGCATCTGTCGGACACATTTCTGATTTCTACGCCTGGCCACCAAGTGTGAGATCCGCAGTCAGCTTGTCAGTCAAAGCACCTCAATGAAAGACGGGACTTGCCTTGACAGATGTGAGTGCCATGTGGGATATTTATGTATTAAAAGATGTCCAACGTGGAAGTGATCAAGTAAACTACCGGCTATTATCCACACCTCTCCTTTGAAATGTAGCTGAAATTAGGTTCACTGCAGAGCTGAATGTGGTCAGGAGTACCTGGCAGGAGGATATGCTTGCATGTCTTTGGTTGCTAGGGAAATGGAAATACCAGGCAAACTCCACCCTCAGCTTAGGGGGAACTAGCTACTCAGCCACTGCCTGAAAAGGAAGCTGACAACTTAATTCAATATTTTTTCTCTCTTTCTTTGCTGTCAGCCTGCTTCCATTGCCCCACTTCCTTCAAAAAAAAAGAAATCTGGTTCAAAGGTTTTATTTGACAGGACAGTCGTGAAGTGAAATGGAGAGAGGCCGGACATCAGCATTCAGCAAACGGGCGAGGTCAGGAATCGAACCCACAACGCTGCGGTGGCAACAAACACGAAAGTACAACAGCTTAAACCACTGGAACAACGAGGAATTTCCACAGCAGCAGCAGAACCTACAGCCTCCTCATCCTCCTCATCCTCCTCAGCCTCCTCACCTCAGCCTCCTCATCCTCCTCATCCTCCTCAGCCTCCTCAGCGTCCTACACATCCTCTGTATTATTATTTGTTTATTTGGTGGGGACAGAAGGCAGTAAATCTCCATCTTTTGTCCTGTTCACTCTCACAAACACACAAGAGGAGAAGTGGGTGAGATGTTTTACCCAAGGACACAATGACGGTCTGTACTACACTTCATCCTTCATCCTGGTACTCCCATCCAAGTACTAACCAAGCCAAACCCAACTTCTTTTCTGAGATCTGATGAGATTCTCAGTAAGCTGTGAGCTCATTTGCCAGCTTGATTTTCCCCCAGATTACAATATGGTGTAATCATTGACTTGGCTTTGTGTTGGGATATTACTACAGAAACATGGCAACTGCTGATATAGTACTTAATTTGGTTGCCTATAAAAAGTTAATTATCTGCATGTTAACAGAATTATAGACTCATTATGTGAATGCCTCTACATTACACAACATGCTGTGCTAAAGTGCCAGTGTCTTTAAATACAACCTTACAAGCAAATGAAGAGCACATTAGATCAACTTAAAAAGGCTTTGTCTGTGAAGTGGTTTTGGCCCATGTATTCATGTTGTGTTTTAGGCTTAGTGGAAAATATCATATCAGACTGATGAGGGAAAATCCAATATGCAAGATACTCCATTAAAACATATTTATTCATAATACCAATGTCAAATTTCTAGGTTAAAAATTACACAGCCACAAATGTAAAATGTAACCAAATTTACAAAGTAGTATTTTCAGCCAACTCCAAAAGATCAATTAGAAAACCCACTATTTTATTTCATATTTGTTGATTCTCAAACTTAATCATCAGCCAACTTGGTATATTCCATAGAAACAAGCGGGTTACACCACCAGGTCAAGTTACAGGTCTGATGTGTATGTTTGTTTTTTTTACTCAAAACACCATAAATGTTACATAATACACCTTTAACCTACAATTTTAAGTGGCTTTAATAGAGTAGCCATCATATTGTCGGTCATTAATTCACATTTTATGAATAAACATCTGAAGTTCTCTTTATTTCATTGTTACTTAATTTCATTTTTAATTGATATGTCCTGAAAGATCTATAGGAGACTCAATAGAATGGTTTTAAATAGAATTCTAGTAGCACCGAACAACTGTAATTTACCGGAGGAGGCCAGGACTACCTTTTAAACCATGACAAATAGCTAGAATCGACTGTGAGACCAGACACACCGCTCTGAAACAAACAAAACCGCAGCACACGCATTGTTTTGCAGAGAGCACAACTGTCCAGGGAGGAAAAACAATTGTAACCTTATGTCCCTGCCAAGCGCTGACCAGAAATCAAGATTAACTTATAAATATAAATATAGTGAGTATTGCCTACAGACAGCAAGCAGGGCAAGCACACAAACAACACTGCACTTTACAAGAAACACTATGACTAAGACACTGTAGGCTACTTGATTATGAATAAAAGAAGAATAAAATATACATAGTAATAAATATAACATTTCAGAACTGGAGAAGAGTAACTGACATTGTACAAAACATGCAACAAAACAGACAAAACATGCAACAGAACAGACAAAACATGCAACAAAACAGACAAAACAGACAAAACATGCAACAAAACAGACAAAACATGCAACAAAACAGACAAAACATGCAGCAAAACAGACAAAACATGCAGCAAAACAGACGAAAAATGCAACAAAACAGACAAAACATGCAACAAAACAGACAAAACATGCAACAAAACAGACAAAACATGCAGCAAAACAGACGAAAAATGCAACAAAACAGACAAAACATGCAACAAAACAGACAAAACATGCAACAAAACAGACAAAACATGCAGCAAAACAGACGAAAAATGCAACAAAACAGACAAAACATGCAACAAAACAGACAAAACACAAAACAGACAAAACACAAAACAGACAAAACACAAAACAGACAACAAAACATGCAACAAAACAGACAAAACATGCAACAAAACAGACAAAACATGCAACAAATACGTAATAACCTAATGTTGTGGTTTGCACTTGAAGCTCAAAATAACATTTCAACCCGGAGACAGTCAAATGAAGATGATATGGGTTGAAATACAACAAAGAACGATATACAACTTGATATAATAACACACCTGTCTAATAAAGCCTTCGGGCCAAAAAAAAACTGTAACTTGGCCTAGTGGTGTCACCTACTAGTCTACAGTCTAAAGGTTAATGCCATACAATATTGACTTTATTACCTTTTAAACTGTCACAAGTTATTGACAATGAAGCCTTTTTTACGCTCTAAGTTGCCACAGGCTGCTCCGCTCCGATAGCGCTTGCAGGGCTGCGGTGCATTTTACAGTTCCCCGTGTGGCGTAATTTACTTCCATAGTTTACCCGCTTGGCCTTGCCTTGTCGATAGTGGTTCATAGTGATTTCGCATAATTCCCAGGGCCACTTCTTCTTCACCCCTTGAGAACAGGCGTGAACTCCCCTATCCAGCGTGTCAGCGGCGGGGGTGAGCGAGAGGCGGTAATAGCTGGGGAAAGGGTCCGTTCGGGCTGTGAGAACGGAGGAAAGTGGTGTGTCTCGCTGGAGTGATGGGTAAACAGCAGCGCACTACACGGAGAGGAGCCGCTGCAAAGAGAGGAAACAAACTCTGATGGTCTTTTAGGTCTCGTGTGAAGCAGAACATGAGATAAAAGGAGAATAATAGTGGGTCAATACTGATTATTGTATTGTCATTGGTTGAGGAAATCCATAAAGTTAGTCTGTGGCTGTGATCCACCATCATAGATACAATACTTTTAGGTCTCATACATTAATATTCACTCAAAAGACTGGCAGAAGCTCATGCACGATTACCGTATTTTCCGCACTAGTCGCACCGGAGTGTAAGTCGCATTTTTGGGGTGAAATGTATTTGTTAAAATCCAAGACCAAGAACAGACATTTCATCTTGAAAAGCAGTTTAAAATAATAACAGCTAACACCTTCAGCTACATGACGTATGCTAACGCTAACACCTTCAGCTACATGAGGCACAGACAGAACTGTGGTAAGTGTCTGGTATGTTAACGTAACATATGAACAGTTATTCAGATAACTATAGCATAAAGAACATGCTAACAAGTTTAGCAAAGCATCAGTTTTACCCCAAATCACTAAATCCACTGAATTCTTCTTCCTCTGTGTCACTTCTAAACAACTCCACAAACTCCAGAGGTAGAGGAAGTCCAGAGTCTTCTTCTGTGTCGCTTTAGAGCCCTCTTGTGGTTGCCAGTGTGAAAATAACAAATAACATCATATATAAATCACACCCTGGCCTAAACTATGAAAAAGGTGGACACTACGGTATTTACTTTCACTGTAGAGAGCGACAGTAATGCCCTAGAAAAACACATATTCTAAAAGTAAACAGAAGGTAAAATTATATTCTGCCTCATTGTTTACGTATAAATGCCCATTGGATTAAAGAAAGGAATACAACACAGTCACAGAGACACAAAAACACTGCAGATGTCTGTTGAATCAATGAGCCAAACATAAAACTAAACTAATAAATGACTAATGAGCTCCTTGGTTTCATATTCGTCACAGAAATAAACTGATTGCACGGTTCTGTTTGACAGAGGAAGTAGTGACCAGACTCACGCTTTGTAAAAGTGTATGCAGCACTGACCCTATCCCGCAATAGTAGAGATTGTGTGACCCAAACAGGACAAGCAGACGTTCTTGTTGGTTACGATTTGCAAACCCCAAACAAGACCAATAAACTAAATTTGTGTGGCACCTAACAAGCTTTACACGCTTTTTGTTTCTTACTTTCTTATTTTCTAATGAGTTATTTGTCTGTTTGCGCTGATTTAGTTTATTGTTCTTCAAAGTCCCTTCATTGTGTCTTAGCATCATGTGTGGTTTGCCCTTTTTAATTTGGCCCTGGGGGGATCTCGAGCTGGAGATAGATGCAGGCAGAAGCTCTGAATGCACTTTTTATGTCATCAAATCACTAAATGGGTTTTGTCCTTTTCGCTGGAGCAAAGCTCACAAACAAGTCCACCATGTCTTTTATGTGACTCTTAATCATTACATCAATTATTCAACTTACAGTGCCTCAAAGGTGCAGATGCGTTTATATGAGCTGACTTAATGGCAGCATGTAGAGGTTGAACAGAAGGGGTCCCAGGATTAACCCTTGGGGCACCCCACTGGTCAAGGCCATGTGGTCTGAGACACAGTTACCAATTTAAATTACAATTACGAAGTACTTGTCAAGTCAATCCAGGACTTAAACCAATTTAGGGTAGTGCCAGTGGTGCCCTCATTTGTCACCTTGACACGAGCAGTCTCAACGCTGTGATGAGGTCTAAAACCTGACTGGAAAACATTGAATGAGATGTTTATTAAGAGGAAATCCGTGAGCTGTTTTCAAGGACTTTGTCACAAAAATGGCAGATTAGAGATGGGCCGGTTATTACTCAGTACTGCAGTATCAAGACTGCTCTTCTTTAGGAGAGGCTCCTCTGGCTCTTCTCCTGCGCAGCCAGGGCAGCTCAGTCACCTGTCTGAAGTGGGACAGCGCATAATTAGCGCTTCATTGCAGTGAATACAGCGTTTCAAGGAGAAGACGCACTCGCGTTACTTCTGGTCACTGTGGGTCACTTTTACCAGCGCGGGTCCAGACATACTATTATTGCCAACTGTGCGATCAGAAGCAAAGCAAGTTTATAAGTTAAAATCGAAAGGGGAGGGAGGAACCAGGACAGAAGCGCGCACAGAGAAACAGAGGGCAGAGCCAAATGGGCGCGCCCCCCACTTTGAGACACTCTGGTCTAGGTGATTTTAGAGTTTTAAGGTTATTTGAGATGTGGAACTTATGGCATTTTAATGCCTTGAACTTTATAATTAAAGAATAATGCTAACTCATTAGACTTTTATTCGTTCTAACGGCAGTTGAGCTGGAGGGTTTGTTCATCTGTTCACTGTGGCGGGACACGCGAGCTGTTACTGCAGCTTCCAAATATTTCAGAAAAATATCTTTCCCTAGTTCTACATAAAATTATGTTGTACATGTATAACTTCTCTCTGTAAATCTCTTTTTGAACCTGGAGCTTTGACTTGCACCATTTCCGAGCCCTGACTGAATCTCCACGGCGCCTTCTGCTTATTTTTAACCATTTTGGACTTAATAGGGGCAATGGCGTCCAGAACATTCAAAACACTAGATGTAACAGAGTTCAACAAATCATTTACATTAGAACATGAGACCTTTTCAAAGTTTATCATTTCCATAAACAGTGCACATGTGCCATCATTTTGTGAAAAACAGACCGAAATGAACAGACAGAACAGCATCGACCACAGTGACAGTGTATGAAATATTAACCCTCTTTGTAATTAGATCCAGAGTGTAGATCTGCAGTCTCTGGCAGGTCAGGACAAGAAACTACATAAAACACTCTACACACATTCAATACAATTGGCATTATAGTCAAGCTACACTTCAGAATCAGTGAATACAGACACGGTTCCTCTTTAGCCAACATCTGAAGTTTGTCCTAAATGTGTTTAATGTGAGACTGTCTGTGGTAGCAGCTGGGAGGCTGTTCCAAGTCTCTGTGCCTGTGACTGACAGCTCTTGTTGACTTACGGCTGTGTGTTTAAGAGGAACTGCACTGTCACCTCCAGTACAGCCTCTGGTTACTCTGGCACTTGGCCCAGATCTGAACTTAATAAACTCATTCAGAAGTAGCGGAGAAATACCATGTAAACCTTTATATAATAATATAATAATAGAATAGAATAATTGCTTTGAATCTAACGAAATAGTTATATTTCTGAAGTATCAGGCATTGATTCTGTAAATATGTTTTTGAATCTTATATTTTTAAAGCTCTTTTCTATTGCCATTCAATTTGTCGGCTAGTTTGTCATCTACCAATTTGTAATGCAATTTTAAATTACACTAAAATGTGAGCTGGACAATAAAAAATGCATGTTTTTTTTGTTTTGTTTTTAAGCGGGGGGAAAGCGTGAATAGGTTCTCTACGTGGGGGGGTAGAGGGTAGAGACATTCGGCAAATGGTTCAAAGCCGGGATCGAAACCACAGCACTGCAGTAGTCGTGACCACACAGGTGCAATCACCACCCACTACACTAACATCACCATGGAAACAAGCAGCCAGTTGAATCGCCACCAGAAAAGTGACATATCGCACCTTTAAAAACATTATAGTTGCTCGAGTAGGAGTGAAAACGTTGCTTATGCTTTGTATTCTGACAAATAAAACATTAAATTATATAAAATAAATAATCATGACTGAAGCTTTTGCCAGATATCCAGAGGGAGCAAAAGTTTTACATTTGGTCATATTACCAAACTAAATGTATTCAAACTTACTCTGCCAAAATGAGTTTACTTTGCCATTCATAAACAATTTCTTTACAAATCAAATTAACAAGATTATCCATCCATCCATCCATCCATCTTCTGCCGCTTTATCCGGGGCCGGGTCGCGGGGGCAGCAGTCTGAGCAGGGACTCCCAGACTTCCCTCTCCCCAGACACTTCCTCTAACTCCTCCGGGGGGATCCCGAGGCGTTCCCAGGCCAGCCGAGAGACATAGTCTCTCCAGCGTGTCCTGGGTCTTCCCCGGGGCCTCTTCCCGGTGGGACATGCCTGAAACACCTCCCGAGGGAGGCGCCCAGGAGGCATCCGGAACAGATGCCCGAGCCACCTCAGCTGGCTCCTCTCGACGTGGAGGAGCAGCGGCTCTACTCCGAGCTCCCCCCGTGTGGCCGAGCTCCTCACCTTATCTCTAAGGGAGCGCCCAGCCACCCGGCGGAGGAAACTCATTTCGACCGCTTGTATCCGCGATCTTGTTCTTTCGGTCACTACCCAAAGCTCATGACCATAGGTGAGGGTAGGAACGTAGACCGACCGGTAAATAGAGAGCTTTGCCTTTCGGCTCAGCTCCCTCTTTACCACAACGGTCCGATGCAGCGACTGCATCACTGCAGCCGCTGCACCGATCCGCCTGTCGATCTCACGCTCCATCCTTCCCTCACTCGTGAACAAGACCCCGAGATACTTGAACTCCTCCACTTGGGGCAAGGACACCCCACCCACCTGGAGAGGGCAAGCCACCTTTTTCCGGTCGAGAACCATGGCCTCGGATTTGGAGGTGCTGATTCTCATCCCAGCCGCTTCACACTCGGCTGCAAACCGTCCCAGTGCATGTTGCAGGTCCGGGTTTGATGGAGCCATCAGGACAACATCGTCTGCAAACAGCAGAGATGAGATCCTGTGGTCCCCAAACCGGACACCCTCCGACCCCTGACTGCGCCTAGAAATTCTGTCCATAAAAATTATGAACAGAACCGGTGACACAGGGCAGCCCTGGCGGAGTCCAACATGCACTGGGAACAGGTCTGACTTACTGCCGGCAATGCGAACACAGCTCCTGCTCCGGTCATACAGGGACCGGACAGCCCTGAGCAAAGGGCCCCGGACCCCGTACTCCCGGAGCACCCCCCAAAGGACACCCCGAGGGACACGGTCAAAAGCCTTCTCCAGATCCACAAAGCACATGTGGACTGGTTGGGCAAACTCCCATGAACCCTCGAGCACCCGATGGAGGGTATAGAGCTGGTCCAGTGTTCCACGACCGGGACGAAAACCACTCTGCTCCTCCTGAATCCGAGGTTCGACTATCGGTCGGATTCTCCTCTCCAGTACCTTGGAATAGACCTTACCCGGGAGGCTGAGGAGTGTGATCCCTCTGTAGTTGGAACACACCCTCCGGTCCCCCTTCTTGAACAGAGGGACCACCACCCCGGTCTGCCAGTCCAGAGGCACGGTCCCCGAACGCCACGCGATGTTGCAGAGACGTGTCAACCAAGACAGTCCTACAACATCCAGATACTTTAGGTACTCAGGGCGGATCTCATCCACCCCCGGAGCCCTGCCACCGAGGAGTTTGCGGACAACCTCAGTGACTTCAGCTTGGGTGATGGATGAGCCAGCCTCCGAGTCCCCGGTCTCTACTTCCTCTTCAGAAGACGTGACTGAGGGATTAAGGAGATCCTCAAAGTATTCCTTCCACCGTCCGACGACATCCCCAGTCGAGGTCAGCAGGCCTCCACCCGCACCGTAAACGGTGTTTGTGAGACACTGCTTCCCCTTCCTGAGGCGCCGGACGGTTTGCCAGAATTTCTTTGGTGCCGACCGATAGTCCTCCTCCATGGCCTCCCCGAACTCCTCCCAGGCCCGGGTTTTTGCCTCTGCGACAGCACGAGCCGCGGCTCGCTTGGCCTGCCGATACCCGTCGATGACCTCCGGAGACCTACAAGCCAGAGTGGCCTGATAGGCCTCCTTCTTCAGTCTGACGGCATCCCTTACTTCCGGTGTCCACCACCGGGTTCGGGGGTTGCCGCCACGACAGGCACCGGAGACCTTGCGACCACAGCTCCGAGCAGCCGCATCAACAATGGAGGCGGAGAACATGGTCCACTCGGACTCAATGTCCCCAGCCTCCCCCGGGACATGGGAGAAGCTCTCCCGGAGGTGCGAGTTGAATACCCTACTGACAGAGGGCTCCACTAGACGTTCCCAACAGACCCTCACAATGCGCTTGGGTCTGCCAAGTCTGTCCGGCTTCCTCCTCCGCCAGCGGATCCAACTCACCACCAGGTGGTGATCGGTTGACAACTCTGCCCCTCTCTTCACCCGAGTGTCCAAGACACGCGGCCGGAGGTCTGATGACACGACAACTAAGTCGATCATTGACCTCCGGCCTAGGGTGTCCTGGTGCCACGTGCACTGATGGACACCCTTGTGCTTGAACATGGTGTTCGTTATGGACAATCCGTGGCTAGCACAGAAGTCCAATAACTGAACACCGCTCGGGTTCAGATCGGGGAAGCCGTTCTTCCCGATCACCCCTCTCCAGGTGTCACTGTCATTGCCCACGTGGGCGTTGAAGTCCCCCAGTAGAACAACGGAGTCCCCGGTCGGTGCACTGTCCAGTACCCCTCCCAAGGACTCCAAGAAGGCCGGGTACTCTGCACTGCTGTTCGGCCCGTAGGCCGCCACAACAGTGAGAGACCTGTCCCCCACCCGAAGGCGGAGGGACGCGACCCTCTCGTTCACCGGGGTAAACTCCAACACGTGGCGGCTGAGCTGAGGGGCTATCAGCAAGCCCACACCAGCCCGCCGCCTCTCCCCGCGGGCAACACCAGAGAAGTGGAGCGTCCAGCCCCTCTCGAGGAGATGGGTTCCAGAGCCCAAACTGTGCGTGGAGGTGAGGCCGACTATATCTAGTCGGTATCGCTCAACCTCCCGCACAAGCTCAGGCTCTTTCCCCCCCAGCGAGGTGACATTCCATGTCCCCAGAGTTAGTCTCTGTGTCCGGAGATCTGGTCGCCGAGGCCCCTGCCGTCGACTGCCGCCCAGATCTCTCTGCACCGGCCCCCTATGGATCCTCCTGCGGGTGGTGGGCCCACGGGAGGGCGGCCCCACGTCGCTCTTTCGGGCTGTGCCCGGCCGGGCCCCGTGGGGTAAGACCCGGCCACCAGGCGCTCGCCATGGAGCACCCATCCCAGGCCTGGCTCCAGGATGGGGCCCCGGTGACGCCGATCCGGGCGACGTGAACTGCCTTGATTGTGTCGTCGTCAGAAGAGGCTTCTGAACCGATCTTTGTCTGACCCGTCACCTAGGACCTGTTTGCCTTGGGAGACCCTACCAGGGGCATGAAGCCCCCGACAACATAGCTCCCGGGATCATTCGGGCACTCAAACCCCTCCACCACGTTAAGGTGTCGGCTCAAGGAGGAGTTAACAAGATTAACATTATTGATTTCCCAGATACCAATACTGTACTTGACTGTTCTCATTTAACCTCCTGGATATCGATTTATCCTCACCGAAAGCCGTTATCAAATTAGTCCTCATCCAACAGTGAGCACACATTCGCAACCAGGAGCTCTGAAAACAATCTTTTTGCAGTTTGCTATTTTTGGCGCCGGTTCATTTCCCTAACGGGGCCTTGTAATACGATAAAAGTGTATAATATTTCCACGGCGTTGGTATTTGTGATGATTCGGCCTGTGCTTTGTGCTCCTCTATGCGACGCAGATGCAGACAGGAAATTTGCATAGGGTACACAAACATGGAGGCAAACGTGACACAGAATGGGGTCATTGTGAGGCGCGGCAGGGAGCTACAGCCAGGGCCACATCGCTCACCCTGCCACGCAACAACACAGAGGAAATGCATTTACTAAAGCAGAGAGGTTGGGTTCGTGTCACATCGTAAAAACTGACTGTAAATTGAGGGCAGGACAGAATTGTATGGAAGAATTAGCTTTTTAACCAATCAAAATGTAGAATATTTAACTTTGTCCCTGGTTAATATCTTTGAAATTGCTCGGTCCATCCAAATAAAACAAAAAACAGGACAAAGTTCAATGGCGTAGAGTGCAATTAATAATCTACATCCCTGTTTAAGAGATTATGCATTATTTTAAATGGGCAGAAGAAAGACAAAACAGATTTAACAGACTGTAGAAAGTAAAATCATACATGAATTACCGTATTTTCCGGACTATAAGCCGCACCTTTTTTCATAGTTTTGGCCAGGGGTGCGACTTATACTTATATTTATACTTATGCGACTTATATGTGATATTATTTGTTATTTTCACACTTGCAACCGCATTTCATACTCCAGTGCAACTTGGAAAATGTTTTTTTCTTCTCTATTATGCATTTTTTGGCTGGTGCGACTTATAGTCCAGTGCGACTTATAGTCCAGAAAATACGGTAAGCGTCGATAATGATCTAACTTTTGTCTCATAACGGTTCAATAGCTATTAGGGTTGTGTGTATCGGTTCAGTCATGTTTTAAGTACTGTGTAAATGCTAGTGTTGTCATAAATGCGGAACTGTATTATACTACACTAAAACTAACATCGAAACTACTGTAGATACTCATTTGAACATGTATCACTACTCACATACGGAACAAAAGAATGTGACCTTTCCGGAGCTTTAGCAGAACCACAGGATTTCATGTTAACATTAAGAAAGTAAAGCATCATTTTGTGTTAGAAAATGTGAATGCAAAAAGAAAAAGAAAAAAGAAAGCGATTATGATTGTGGTTTTTAATTTGTATTGAGTGTCAACCCCATTTCTACGTATGAACATGTTATTAGAACTTTTAGTGCCGTGACAACACTAGTCTTTATTGCTGTGATATTTCTAATTATATTTATTTCAGTGAAGTAAGCAGTAGCCCAACCAAAAGCAAATTAAAAACCAAAGCCTTAGAGCAAGGATGGGGACATTGTTTTCTCCAAGAGCTCAATATCCTTGACCTCGCAGTGTGAAATCTAATGAAGTCCCCTCCATGTTTTAAATAATCTACACACCTTCACCAGACTCTTTTCCATCCTCAAATTGCCTTCACAATAAGCCAACTTCACAGAAATTGTATTGTTTTTAGCCTCGTTTCAAGTGAAAACAGGAAAATTTCACAAATATATGATGCCTTTTGAAAGCTTTGCACGTTTTTCTTAAAGAGGCTGTATCTGTACCCAGAAATATCGTAAAAGCATCTATTCAGGTGAAAATGAGTCCATTGTGCGCTCTTTGCATCTAATTATAGAGCGTTTTACTCTCCGTGAAGTGCACCATTAGCATACTAGTTGTTGTTAGCTTCACTGTGACAGTAAAACTCACTCTGGCCTCAGAGAGTAGTGGAAAATGCTTTTAAACTCATCGCAGTGTGTAATTAGGATGCACGCATTAGGTAACACATGTGGACCGCTGCAAAGACTTTTCTCCTTTTTTAGACAGTAAAAATCAGGCACAGCGCCTTTAAATCACTTTAAATCGCTTTAAATCGCTTTAAATAGCTTTGCATGAATACATTTTCTGTCACCCCAGCGACCACATTCACAGTATGCAATGCTAGTGGGAATCGGACTGGCAACCTTCAGGTAAGTGGCCCTTGACAAACAAAATAAATTCTTACATTGGCAATTTTATCATCAATAAAAATCATCCTTACAATGTTAATAATTTCTCACAGAAAATGCAGAATGTCTTATACTTCCTTGAGCACACCAGCAGATGGGGAGTGCACTTTCTGAAGCTCCAAACACGTCTTTGATTAGCCATAGGTGTACGTTACTTTATAATATGCCCTTGAACACAACATCTGGTCGGAAGAAGTTTTAAGTCAGTTTGTTTAGACCTGGTGCTGCTGTTGCGTCGCTTCTCCTCTGCACATGCTCAGTTAGGGCAGAACCTACAAACATCCTTGATTCTCTCACAGGTTTATTCAGAGTGGTTTGACTTTAGATCCATGTGTTTGAGGCTGTGGTCCTCAGAGCATGTGCAGAGCTCTAAAAGAAGCTGCTGTCCGCTCTGGTTCTAAAGCTCATGTTAGAGAAGAAGAACCAAGCTTCCCGCAGTACTGCACAGCGGCCTGTAGAGGCCTGTAATGACAGTTACATTCTATTGTCCAAAAAGAGTGTTTCTTATTATTGATATAATTAATGAATGTGTTAAATCCAAGTTTGAAATGTTACTATTGTGATAAGTAGGCTCCATAAGACTAAATCCATGGAGACCCGAGTTATGAGAAATTAGAACCATGGCTATAGCTGCTGCACAAATTTTACCATTAATCCATTAAAATGCAATGATACAATTAACTCCCATTGTTACTGTTAATACTACTAATATTACTAGTAGTGTGTTCGCATTCTTAATTTCTTATGGAGCTATCAATAATAAGTCATATTTCCTACAAGTTACCAACATCTGAGCTTGAAAACTGAAGTGAACTATTAATGATTATAATCCCTTAGCTTTTTATTTATGTATTGCCTCTTAACTCATGTTTGTACACGTTGTATTTGCCCCACTTTTCCTCCTCCATTGTCACGTTTCACATGGGTTCAATAATATAATAGTCAATGTTTGTGAATATATTGCCTATACTGTACATTTTAAAGGGACAATTCGATCCAATCAAAAACATTCACTTTTACTTCTAACCACTACGGATTAGCACTTCCATTGTTCGGCATTTCTAACATTTAAAGGGGCTGTACCCATTTTTTTGAAATGTAATGAAGTAAAATCTACTTTGCACCAGCACAGATATATTACAAAAGCAGCTCTTCCATCAAAAACGAGTCCATTTTGTGCTGTCAGCATTTAATTACAGAACGTTTTATTCTCCGTGAAGCAGGAAGTGCGCCGTTAGCATGCTAATTGAGTGAGAAATACATGTGCACAGGTACAGCACCTTTTAGCGGGAATGAGAGAAAAGTCTTGCAGCTAAAGCATTATGTAGAGTCAGTTGATAAAAATGTTCACGTGTACCATCAAGTCAACACTGCCCCGTTTCCCTGGGCAGCTTGAAAACGGAAAACAAATTATTTTCTGTTGAGCTCGGCAACCATATGCAAAATAATACATGCGGAAGGAAGGACGCAATTAATGGCGTCGCCTGTGGCAACTGCAGGAATAAGGTAAATTGAATGAGACCCGTGCGAAAACAACTGCTTGCGACAATCCCGCGACGGCCGCTGAACGCGCGGGCTGAGCTAGCATTCTGAAACGTGCTCTTCACTCATGATCGTGTAGAGACGCTTTAAGTCAACTTCTATTACTCTTTAAGTCAACTTCTATTACTCTTTAAGTCAACTTCTATTACTTTTTAAGTCCACTTCTATTACTCCTGCTGCTGAAACATGCACGCGCTTCGTTCCCTTGACAATCAGCTAGCGTTCGAACGTGACGCTAATGCTATACACCTTGCTGCTTTTATCAGTCTTTCAGAGGGAAGCTAGCCTGACATTAGCCAAGGTGATCCAAGCCAAGGCGAGGTATTTAAAACACACTTTAAAATACTATCAACCATTCGCGTTCCGGATTCTTCATCAATGCTCAGGTACAATAACAAATCAGGTGTAAACTGTAGATTTGTTCAAGTCTGGGGTATAAATGATGCACTTGCTGGAGGTGTTTCTGGACAAGTGGGCGGTTGAACCAAACTTTGTCCATTCTCTTAACTTTTGTGATTGTTTCCCGTGATTGTCCATTTTTCTCAAATAGAAAATATGCAGCGTTCAACAATCCGCAAAGATATTCAAACAGCCCTGAAGTTACGTCGAACTTTTTACATGTAAATGATGCTTGTTTCTTAAAGGTTGGATATTATGTTAAACTGGCTTATTTACGCTTTTAGCCACGTTGTAATGCTGTGTTCTTATTGTGTTTTCTTTTGCGTACCAGTTTGTCGTCATGAGGACGTTATTGTTTTGAATGGACAACGAGGGATTGAAATGATCTATCTTCCATTTATTCAATGCAAGGTGTTGAAAAATGTTCAGATCTGACCTAAAACTATGACTTTCATGTCATACTGTTGAACATTGTAGGCGGAGAAATGATATGGCCATGGAGACAAGCAAGTGACGACCATTCCAAGAGACTCTGGGTGCCGACCCCCAATTCATATGATCTGCTTAAGCTTCAACCAGAAGAACCTCTACCAACAGGTCAAACAATATGTTTTATTAGTTTATCGGTAATCTATAGAAACACCTTAATTACTTTTTTTTATCACTTGTGGCCTTTGTGGCCTTTGTGGCCTTTGTGGCCTTTGTGGCCTTTGTGGCCTTTGTGGCCTTTGTGGCCTTTGTGGCCTTTGTGGCCTGTCTAGTAAAGTAAAAAATTGGGGATAAAAAATTCATTGAACATATTACATTTTTTTAGAGCGAAACATTTAATCACATACATTTATCATCTTGAATAACCAAACTTAGTGTTGCCTCTGCTTTGCTTAGAGAAATTAGCAGTTCCTCACTCATTTTCACAAACAAAAGGCATAACCGTCAAGATGTATAATGGTGTATATAGCAGAGGCCAATTAGATGTAGTCTGTACAGCCCCCGTGTCTGCTTAAGATATAAGCACAAATCTGCAACAGTTAAAGGTTGAAAGGAGTCTCCTTTCCTCGTGGCGTGGACAACTGATCTATTCTCCCACATGTCAATCATTCCCGGCGTATTAGTGCACACCTGCTCGTTCCGGCTCGTTCCGGCTCATTCCCCTGGCTGCGCGTGCATGGTTTTTATGCCGTGTAACCAAGTTGGCAATGAGTTCTTTCAGTGTAGCTCCACACTTCTGCCCATGAACTACAAAGATGGCTGAGGGACCAAAGAGGGAGAAAGAGAGTTTTCGAGCTTCCTCAGAAGACATGGAGGTTTGCGGAGGAGAGACACAAAACTCGAGTTCACGCGCTGCCATCGTGGAAGTAGAAAACTGCGTGTGTTCCGACCGATGCCTCCGATGCAAAGTTTCACCTCGACATGTAACTTTGTAGCTTATGATATAAGTCAAACTATTTCTGTCTTTGAAAGTTTGTCGAGGCTCTGGGTTCACAAGTGAAATTGCTTGTACAGTTACTCACACACATTACTTCATGATAAACTAGTACAAATATCTGCGAGTAAAATTCTATTTGAGAAGACAAATTCATATGTCAAATAAGACACAGACCTACAGATTTGTTTATGTACAAGTACAAGAACATATCTATGCTGTGTACAGAGAAATGGTCAAGATGAGGTGTCGATAAGGTTATTAGTGTATTTGCATAAAACATACTTTCTTCTATAGGATTGACTGGGGTGATGACGCTGGACCTTGGAGAGGGAGACTCGTCCTCTGAGGAAGAAGAGACCAGGAGGAGAGACCCAGACTCTGCCCCTGGTGTTTGCCTCAGGTCAGTGTAATTAACTCAACTCACATTTAACTCACCCAAAATGCCAACACTAAAGAAGTACACAGGGTAAAAATGATGTTCTCTCAAACTTGTTTTTCTTTATTATAGATGAGCAGAAGAATGACTCACTATATTGTTACCAGACGATGTGACAGCAGTCATGAAATGAATCCCAGGCACTCTGCAGTGTGAAATTAAAAGTCCTTTGCATGACTGCTGTCACATCGTCTGGTAACAATCTAGAGTCTCTCTTCTGATCATCTATATTACTGGCCACGTCCTTGTAGCACCTGTAAATCACCTTTTTAAAAATTATATTTTGAAATAAATCCGCTGCAGAGGCGATCCAGTCGTGGTAATAAACAAACACGTGTAGCAGCGAAGCAATGGTGTACTCAGGCTGTGGCGTGCTCAGGCCGTGGCGTGCTCAGGCCGTGGCGTGCTGTGCTCAGGCCGTGGAGTGCTCAGCCGTGGCGTGCTCAGGCTGCGGCCGTGGCGTGCTCAGGCTGCGGCCGCGGCGTGCTCAGGCTGCGGCCGCGGCGTGCTCAGGCCGTGGCGTGCTCATGCACAAGGTTTGGTGGTAGACGGCATCTCAGGAGGAGCCGTAGAGGGAGGGGTGAACTTTCACATGCGCGTTTAAAAAAAGAGACCAATAGATTTCTCAAATCCTCCATTCAATTTTTAAGATTTGGGCTTATACTTTAGGCTTGGATCACCTCGATGTCAGAGAAGGTGAATGCAGCTAGCTTCCTTCTGAAAGGATGGTTCATTCAGTCCTCATGAGTCAAGATGAGTCTTACCCAAAGACACAACAGTGGGCAGTGCAGGCAGCATAGAACATCCATGAATATATCACAGGTAGGACACGTGCAGTGACCATCAGCAGCACATATAGTCGTGTGTTGTGAGGGGACACATTTGGGTGCCTGTTATGTAGGCCGGCTGACAGCACGGTGAACGGGTCAGTGCGACTATAGGAGCCGCTCAGTGTAATGAGTGTGGAGGGCGGCTTTATTTGACACCAGCATTCACACTCCTGGGACATCTAAGATACTATAGGTGCCACAATGTATTTCAAGCTTATCTTTATTCATTGTATATCAGCTGCATAATCTGATTCTAACCGTGAAAAGAGGAAGTAGATATTCAAATGTATTTACACATCTTACAAGCTTTTACAAACCCTTTGGCGCATCACACGTATTCACATGCACGGATTGTCTGGCCATTAGAACAGCTTTAAACCGAGAAGTGAAGACACCTTGCACAGCCACGGAAAAAGTAGACTAATGCAGCTTTAATCAAAGTATCAAAAGTATATGAAATGAATGAAACTGTGCTCTACAGATACATTCGCCTTGTTTTGCCAATTTTTTGCTTTACACTTTTAGCGATTCACAATCTCAGAATGTTACCGCTATTCATAGAAACACACTCTCTCTCCTCCATGAAAATCTGTTGAAATTCCAATGCTGATCGGAATATGCAAAGGCTAACATCCATAGACAAAAATACCAATGATTGAGTTTTTGAAATTCAAATTATCACTAACTAGTTTTCATAATTGTATATTTTGCAATTACCATGTATAAATGGAAATAGTAATGTCTTTTACAACTTCGGAACCTCTGGCACCTGGGAATAAATTAAACTAAATATGATTTCATGCATATGAATTGATACAACTCAATGTAATTTAAAGTTTTGCAAATATATATACACACACACACACACGCACATTTCTGCAATCATTATAACTACTTCACCACTACGATTCTTAATACCAAAATATTGATATTGCCGGCCCTTCAATATGCTTATTTGTTTTGCAGCTACAATAATTGGACAATAGTGTGAGCGGTTGTTGAGCGTGAGCATGAGAAAACAACTTGACTGCAGCCATTGTAATTTATTCAGTTCTGAAGGAGCTGGTGTGTGTTACCATCTGTGCTGAGAATCCAGTTTTACACCAAGGGACAAAACACTCATCATTTGCTCAAAGTACAAAATATTTCCGCCATTTTAGTCCAGTTCCAGCTGCGTGATTTAGGGAAAATATATATACATTTGCAGCTCTTCAAAATAAGTCAAGCGTTTGTGATTACATTTGCACAGCCGCGGAAAGTAAGAAGCAAGTTTAGAGCTGGACGGAAATGTACAAGTATTTTTATGGTTAGAGAGCTAATACAATGACAATGAGAGCTTCTTTTTAGCATGTCGACAGTAACATCGTGCCAGAAGGTTTTGAGTTCGTGTCTTGGCGTTCAGAAAACAAGAAATAATAGCACAGAAATACATACCTACATTTAGAAATACATTCAGTAGCTTTTATTGGGCAAAAATCAGTGAGAGCTATTTACATTTTACAACACATTTTAATTACTCTCAAAATTTGTGTGAAATGTTTAATTTCTTTAGCACAGAAGTACATTTTTAAACAAGTATTTCAACGCTTTTACTGTGACTTCAAAGTGCATTTGTCAGATTTTCACAATTTTCAAATTATCACTTCATTTGGTGTAATAGTCCCTGTGGTAGATATTTATCAAAGTTTTGCATCAGTTGAGTGGCAATTTGTGAAGAAAGTTTGAGAAATAAAAGTTGAAAATTACAGGAGGAGCTACGTTTTGAAATGGAGTCCCTCTGTGATGTCATCAATAAGCGACATGCCATTGATTATGCAGTTTACAAGTAACTGCCACAATTTTCTGACAGTTTAAACAATCATTTAACAAAATAAAGGTGTTATCAGGTATTATTATTTGTCTCTTGTTTATGGTATGGTTGCCAGGTAACATCTGTGAAATTACCTGTTACATCTGCTGCTCATGTCCAACCAGGAAGTAATATTATAAACCAAAATTCAAACTTTCAAATCTTTAATATAATCATGTTCACTATGTTTTTGTGAAATGTGTAGTCTAACCTGTCATAAGCAATTTAATGTCATTTTATGTACATTAATCTACACTAACAGTACTTATTGAGTACTTGTTCCACCACAGAATGTACAATGTGTGTGGACATTTTAAACACGTACAAAATCATAATTGTTTTTGAAAATTAATTGAATACGCACTAGAGATAGACCGAGTTGGCCAATATATTAGGCCAATATGTGCACTTTTGCACTGCTCTCTTTGCAATAAGACAAGGCTGGGGCTGTAATTGCTTTTTCTTTATTATTATACATCAGCCTCAAAACATCGATAGAGTTCAAAGTGTCATAGGATCAGCATCAGCCATGAAAAAACTCGAACACGAACTGCCAAACGTTCAATCTGGAAAGACTGTAGAAGCAAATGAATGCGTTAGGAGAATAATACCTGCGGCGCTTGGATACGAGATAAAAAACTAGTGATGGTGAAATAAAAAGGCATGAAAAAGTCAAAACCGGTGAATAATCTGCAAATTGCAATTTCGAGTTGCGCGTGATAAATTCTGCCTCAGTCCACTTCTTTCGTTCTAATATTCTAAATTCTTCATCTGTCCACAATTAATTTTTTTTTATGGATTTATGGAGTTCCTTTCAGGCTAATGATAGTCTACTAGTGACTTAAATAATACCTCATCAGACGGATCCAACCGAAATGTCACAAAATCCATCCCGGACATTTTAACCGCGGCATTTGTCGGGCGATAATAAAAGAGCAGCCTGTATTTATCTAAGTGGTTATCAGCCAATAAAACCTGTGTTTAAGTTGTGCCACCTACAATGCCCTGACAGTAATGGAAGCAGACTGCTCCGCTTCTATGTCAATCTATGAAGACTTTGCAGGTTTTAATGAATTTGCCGAGGGGGAAGTACTCAATTATTACCACCAATGTACGTCTTATACGTTAATTTCTGCTTGAGTAATATATTGTGCAGTCGAACAGTATTCTTACATGACTAAAAGTGTAGGTTTCTCCTCCCACTGTAGGTAAATGTACACACTTTATGAAGACAATATTAAACAATTTGAACTGGTCCATGCTTACTTCCAGGTTCAGAACTCATTTTGAATAATTTGACACGTAGTTATCAAAAATAGGTACACTCAAATTAAATAACAGTTTATAGTAAATAAAATACTATAAATGTGACTTTTAACAGCTAAACCTCCCAGTATAAACAGTTTCATCACTTTATAATAACTTTAATTTTGCCTTAAAGCATGAATTCTATTAAGAATGATTCAGGCTTATTTAACCAATATTCTGAGCCTAATTCCTGACCATAACCTTAAAGTGGGTTGGACAACATTGAATTAAAACGCAGTTAAGATAAATATATTAAGAAATTCACTAAAACTAATAAAAATATTATCACAGAACAGCACATTTTTTTAATTTAGGTTTATTTATGTTTGATGACATCACACTGGGAAATCACAAAGCAAACAAAGGGCAAAAACTCATCTAATGTCAACATACATTCTTTTATTTATTTTTTGCATAAACTTTGACTGGTTTATGCATAGTGTGATGTCACTTCCTGTCATTTTCTACAGATTTTTCAACATTTCTGACTCAAATACCTACTCAATTGCTGTAAAACTATCATTTATATGTACAACAGGTACAAATACAGCAAAGAATGTCACAATTTGAAAATGGTAAAACCCTGTCATAGGCACTTTAACCTTCACGCTGTAGTGACTGAGCCTCAGTGTCTCTCAGTGGCAGGAAGAGTCTGTTGCTGAATGAGCTCCTGCCGCTGACCAGCACATCGTGGAGCGAGCGGGGACGGAAAGATCCAGAACAGTCCTGATTTTGCATGACATCTTCCTCTGCGACGAGACAGTGCAGAGAACCCGCCCTTTTTCAGTCCGTTAGGCCGCATTTATTTTATTACTTGGTTTACGGATTTTTAAATGAAATATATTGAACAGGCGGGCGAAATATAAAATTAAATATAATTTCAATTTCAAAAGATTTTTTCTTCCGGGTTTGCCCAAAACGGACCACGTGAGGAGGGGAGGTGGAGGGGGGGCGGGGGAGACGCGGCGTGCAGGAGCGTGTTACAGTAGATTTAGCGTGTTTTGCTTTGGAAGAATTGACGCTTCTAAGTGTGCAACCTTGGGGTTTAAAATGTGTATTTGTGATATGAAGGAGTTTGCGCTGCGCATCACAGTCACGGAAACGGGCGCGAGACGGACCTGCCCCGTCACACAGACTCCAGCAGGATTTTGACGAAAATTGCTTCACGCGCTCTTATCTTTTGACTTAATACCGCTATTTATATTTCATTTAAAGCTATTTTGCATTGACGGCGGTACTTTATAAAAAAAAAATATATGTAATAATTTATTTGATTTATATTGTAGAAATCAATAATCTAAGTGCGGCGGATCCGTAAACCAAGTAATAAAATAGCTAAGGCTTTAGTGTCCCTCATGCACAGAAAGAAAGTAGTAGCTATTGTTTTTCATTTGACTCCTTCACGTGACATTTAGTTGCTTTTCACATGACGTTACATTTAGGCCACACATGCTCCTCCTCTGACTCCTGGCTCAAGATCTGGAATGGGCTTCTAGAGCTGCTGACAGGTTTGGCCCGGCAGAATTAATGGATGGCTTTGATGCAGAGGACAAATTTCCCTGCGGGGACAATGAAGTTCAGCTTAACCTTGAGACGACGTGATACGTAACAAAGAATCATGTGTTTCCGATCTGCGAGGCCATCTCAGCAGTGGAAGTGCAACTAAAGACAACATTCTATTAAGGATGGATTCATTTTGGAGTTTTATATTTTAGAGGGAGTTTTCCTTTCGAACTGAGCACTTTGATTTAACGATTTGTTCATTTTTGGTTGTATATTTCAATTAATTACATACATAAACACAGCATAAACGCAACCAAAAAAAAGGAATAGGCTGAAGAAGCACATTCTAATACTTAATACTGAAACAGCTTTACACACAAATGAGCAAAGCAAAGATGGTTCACTTTCTAGATACATTTATTTTTGAGTCTTTTGACATTTTATTTGAAGTACTAAAGTGGTACTTTATTTTAATTCGAAGAAATGAGACGTATCACAAAGAAGCCCTGGAACACCCCCTGCTTGTCTCCATGGTGATGATATTGCATTGCCTAAAAGTAGTAACATGTCTATCTCCGTGTACGCACACAGGTGAGCAGCAGGGCAAGTGACGGATCAGCTCTGTGGAGAGGCCACCCGACTCGCACTAACAGAATATTTTTCAAGGTATTTTTGTGCAAAAAAGAAGAACAAAATAGATTCTGTTGAACATTCCAAGACAAACGAATCACCATAGAGACAGTGGGTTGCAAACACAATACCTGAAAAGCCCTTTTTATTGAGCTGTTTTGATATTTTTTGTTTGATTTTGTCTGCATGATGTTGAACAGATAATAGGATGTCTTTTTGGAGCTAACATTGTCTTTTTTGATCCTGCACACTTACTTTAGGATGGAAGTGTTTCTTTCCTCTTTAATTCATTTTGTCTGTAAAATGAATAAACATATTGTGCATTTTTTGTGTCTTTAATAGGCTTTAAAAACATGCTTTTGGTCAGCTTGGCATTTATATTTCACATTTTCTAGCTTTACACAAAAATGAACAAATTTAGCACTTGATAAAATGAATGCTCTGCTAATAGTGTTTGCAGAAGAAGCTGGGGATGGTTTGTGGACTTCAAACTGCACATGAGAGGTCTGGATTTACCTGTGAGGCAACAATCCGGGTCAAGTTCAAACGGAGTGATTTGTGAGGCTCAGAGAAGAAGAGCTCGTAAACATGGTCCATGAAACGAGCGCTAATGAAGCTAAACACAACTCCAGGTTTGTTTTTGATGAGGGAACAACTTTATGACATGGTAAAAAGCTCAAAAGAGTCCATTTTGCAGACTATTTGTCCTTTAAACAAGTCGTAATGTGAAATAGAAGACTATTATAAGAGAGTTTGTGGCTCTGTAGTGAACATGTTACCTTGGCATGTTGAGCTGTTCAACACGCCCACTCCAGAACCCCCCGCGGCCTGTGGCTTTGCTCCAGCTCGCTTCTCTGACAAACACATCACTTATCATTTGTTCTTCCTGCAACACGATCGGACACAATGCGATAGAACAGACGGAAATGTTATTTTTGATCTGCCTCTCTGACCTGACTCCAGATAAAGCACAGGATGGATGGATATAATTTGATCGCATGTGATTTGATATGAAGTGAACAAAGCCGCTTTTCTATTTTACGAAACAAGTTTTTGTGCCATAGGAGCTAAGCCAAGGATTTATCAAGATCTTCTTATACATACATCTCAAGTTTCTATTCAGCCAAAAGAACCACACTCAGATAAACCACTTAATGTCACGTTAAGTGGGTCAAACAAGGCTAAAAAATTAAATCTGCTTGAGTCAACTTTTCTCATTCATCTTTTGGCCATTAAAAGGTTAAAAACTAACAATTATTATGAATGTTCAATATGTGTGTTTTGTACGATGTTTTTTTTTTCTATAAATTTGAGTTTTTAAAGACACAAAATGTCCTCCAGTGTCACAGGTGTCATTTTTTTGTAATATTAATGGTTATTTTCCCAAAGCATTTTTGAGGAGTTTTGTACTTAAATTGGCCAATAAATGGTTTAAATATGACAGGTATTTGATATGTTTGTGTCAAGCAGAAGTTGTTGATTTTGAGTTTTGAAAGTATAAGAACATATTCATGTGTAGTGATTTTATGATTTTATGGCCTTTTAAAGAAGAAGACACAAAATTCTAGGATCATGAGTGTGATTTTGTAGCTCAGCTTTAAAAAGGGTATTTTTAAAAAGTGAGAAAACCTTGTGAAGAAAGTTTGAGCAGCTTTTATTAGAGACAGAAACATTTGCATAAAATTGAAAGTGCCAAAGATCACAAGAGGGTCAACTGAAGGTCAAATGTCATGTAAAGCAGTTGAAATGAGGCTAAACATCAATAACTGCTTGAGTCAAAGTTGAGCATCTCAGGATTCACTCACACTTACTCATCGCAGCAAAACTGGGACTAAACTAGGACTAAACCTGGACTGAAACACAACAAAACCAGGACTAGGACCAAAACCTGAGGACTAACTGTGCTCAAAGGAAGACAGCGTGGCCTTAGTGTAGTCAATTTTAGTTCTAAAATTATCCAAATGTAAAATTCTATAAAAGCATTTAAATCCAAACTCTCCAGGGGAATAATTTCAGAACTATATAAATATATTATGGATATTAACAATTATTCTGCTAGATGTATCAAAAACAAATTGGAAAAGGACATTTGTGTTATAACTGATGAAGAATGGGAACATATAAGAACATTCCTATGAAGAAGCACAAAACTTTATGTTCAAAATTCTGTTGGAAAAATGCATAACAATAATATTGTTATGCATTTTTCCATTATTTTATAACACCATGTCAAAGTGCACATTACTCACAGTGAAACAGGTGTCGTAGGAGAAAGTGTGGTTTTAATTGGCTCCTCACTATCATGTGTTTTAGGACTGCAATGTTGTTCATAAATACTGTACTTAATGAGACTTCTGAAGTACTGCAGACTCTTCAACACTGATATTCTATTTGATTTGACAATGCTGTGTCTCGGATGCAAAACAATGGAAAAGATAGATGGATCCTTCTGGAATGTACTTCTAGCTGCAGCAAAGAAAATCAACAAGAAACTGGATGACAGGGACTGGATTGAAATGGGATTATTCACTTTTTGACACTATTCCACAGTGCAATGCTCCGTTTTGTTCGAATAGATCAGCAATCAATTAACCTGGCTCACGGCAGATTGATCTGTGTCCCCGGATGGAGTTCTTCACACGAATCAATCTGGGAAGGCTCTCGCTGAAAGCCGCCGGGACGTTGAACGGATACTTAACACCGAAGCGTCACATCAGCAGAAGAAGCAAAACAGTCTAAATTGTGTTAAATCCAGTGTTCAGAAAAGCACAGTCATCTTCACATCCACAAATGTACAAAGTGCCATTGCGTGCGCGTTTAAGAAGAACAAAATAGTCTGTGTTTCTCCTAAAATAGGCCAAAGTACGGCCCAAACCACAATGCTGCTCTGTGATTGGTTCCAGTCCCGCCTGCAGGCCCTAAATGTCATGTGATTGGCCCGTTAAATCACTGGTGCGGACTGCAAACTAATCAGCGGGAGCCTAACACGATGGATTATCAAAAATTGTAAGTATTCATCTCACCGGCAAGGATAGCACAAACAGTACAAACAGCACAAACAGTACAAACAGTACAAACAGTACAAACAGCACAAACAGTATAAACAGTACAAACAGTACAAACAGCACAAACAGTACAAACAGTACAAACAGCACAAACAGTACAAACAGTACAAACAGTACAAACAGCACAAACAGTATAAACAGTACAAACAGTACAAACAGCACAAACAGTACAAACAGTACAAACAGTACAAACAGTACAAACAGTATAAACAGTACAAACAGCACAAACAGTACAAACAGTACAAACAGTACAAACAGTACAAACAGTACAAACAGTACAAACAGTACAAACAGTACAAACAGCACAAACAGTACAAACAGTACAAACAGTACAAACAGTACAAACAGCACAAACAGTACAAACAGCACAAACAGTACAAACAGTACAAACAGTACAAACAGTACAAACAGTACAAACAGCACAAACAGTACAAACAGTACAAACAGTACAAACAGTATAAACAGTATAAACAGTACAAACAGTACAAACAGCACAAACAGTACAAACAGCACAAACAGCACAAACAGTACAAACAGTACAAACAGCACAAACAGTACAAACAGTACAAACAGTATAAACAGTATAAACAGTACAAACAGTACAAACAGTACAAACAGTACAAACAGTATAAACAGTACAAACAGTACAAACAGCACAAACAGCACAAACAGTACAAACAGTACAAACAGTATAAACAGTACAAACAGTACAAACAGTACAAACAGTATAAACAGTACAAACAGTATAAACAGTACAAACAGTACAAACAGTACAAACAGTATAAACAGTACAAACAGTACAAACAGTACAAACAGTACAAACAGTATAAACAGTACAAACAGTACAAACAGTACAAACAGTATAAACAGTATAAACAGTACAAACAGTATAAACAGTACAAACAGTATAAACAGTACAAACAGTACAAACAGTATAAACAGTACAAACAGTATAAACAGTATAAACAGTATAACGGTATAAACAGTACAAACAGTACAAACAGTATAAACAGTATAAACAGTACAAACAGTATAAACAGTACAAACAGTATAAACAGTACAAACAGTACAAACAGTATAAACAGTACAAACAGTATAAACAGTACAAACAGTATAAACAGTACAAACAGTATAAACAGTATAAACAGTATAAACAGTATAAACAGTACAAACAGTACAAACAGTATAAACAGTACAAACAGTATAAACAGTACAAACAGTATAAACAGTATAAACAGTACAAACAGTACAAACAGTATACGTCATACGTCATAAGGCGCTGGTACAGCTGGCAGCCCGGTGTAAACGCTCTCTCTTCTTTCTCACACTTATTGTGCTTTATCTCCTATATTTTGTAAATATAGTTAGTATATTTTTTTCTATTTTACTGTACGATAGGGACACGCGCTGGAATAGTTTTTTAATTCAACTGTTTTTGACTTTTTTCGGCTGGATTTGAGCGTTTTTCGTTGTGTTGTTGTGACGTGAGCTAGCTCCGAGCGAGCCCACCAGCCCCCCCCGCGCCCTCCGGCCGCGCTAAAGTACGGCGTGTCGTCGGTACACGTTTATATACACGTTTATATGAAAGAGGAACTTCACGAACGATCGGGACACGCACTGGAATCGCTTTAATTCAACTTGTTTTGACTTTATTCGGCTGGATTGAGTGTTTTCGTCGTGTCGTTGCGATGTGTCTTGGCTCTGAGTCCCCCGGCTCCGGGCCCGCCCCCCGGCTCCGGGCCCGCCCCCCGGCTCCGGCCCCGCCCCCCGGCTCCGGCCCCGCCCCCCGGCTCCGGCCCCGCCCCCCGGCTCCGGCCCCGCCCCCCGGCCGGCGCCGTACCGCGTTTACACAAAGGAGGAACTCATGAAACTGCGGAGAACAGTCGTCTTACCCGGAGATCGTCACGTTATCCCGTCGCAATACTGACCTAACCTAATACTGATGTGCAATTCTGTCGTATGTGCAATTACTGTGAAATTCATGTGCAATCTATGTGCTGTCGTGACACATATTCATGTGCAATTACTGTCGGGATCACATGCAATGGTATTTATTTATTTGTCTATGGGAGTTTTTATTTATTTATAGGAGATCTTCTACTGAAAGTGTTTTTCAGACTTCCTATAAGTGATCTGTTCTTGTGGATCTACCTCTGTATCTACCTGCGTTGCACCAATGAAATTTCCCCATGTGGGACAATAAAGGAATATCTTATCTTATCTTATCTAGTATAAACAGTACAAACAGTACAAACAGTACAAACAGTACAAACATGTCCTTCAAACATGCAGTCATTAAACCTCTTCTGAAAAAGCCTAATCTAGATCCCGACCTATTGGTAAACTACAGACCTATTTCAAATCTTCCCTTCGTCTCTAAAATCCTTGAAAAAGTTGTAGTAAAACAGCTTTGTCGCCACCTGCAGGACAATAACTTATTTGAAGTTTTCCAGTCAGGGTTCAGAGCCCACCACAGCACTGAAACTGCACTAGTTAAAGTCACAAATGATTTGTTATTAGCCGCTGACGATGGACTGGTCTCAATCCTGGTTCTGTTGGACCTCAGCGCAGCGTTTGACACCATTGACCACAACATTCTACTGCAGAGGTTAGAATGTGATGTAGGTGTTGGAGGAACAGCCCTCAGCTGGTTTAAATCCTATCTATCTGATAGGTTCCAATTTGTTAATGTAAACCAGAGCTCCTCACCAAGCTCTAAAGTAATTTACGGTGTGCCACAGGGTTCGGTACTCGGTCCAATTCTGTTTACTCTTTATATGCTACCATTAGGCAACATTATTAGAAAGCATGGCATTAACTTCCACTGCTATGCAGACGACACTCAGCTGTATTTATCAATGAAACCTGATCAGAGCGATCAAGTAGACAGACTTAGTGCTTGTGTGAAGGAGATAAAAACCTGGATGACACTAAACTACCTGCTTCTTAACCCTGAAAAAACCGAGGTCATTGTGCTTGGCCCTAAGCATCTACGAGACGCTCTATCTGAGCAGATAGTCACACTGGACAATGTCAGTGTAGCCTCCAGTTCTACTGTAAGAAACCTTGGAGTCTTATTTGACCAGGAGCTCTCATTTAAAGCTCATATAAATCAAGCTTGTAAAACAGCCTATTTCCATTTGCGCAACATCGCCAAAATCAGAAGAATCCTGCCTAAAAGTGATGCTGAAAAACTTATCCATGCATTTGTAACGACTAGATTAGACTACTGTAACTCCCTGCTTGCAGCGTGTCCTAAAAGCTCCATAAAAAGCTTTCAACTGGTTCAAAATGCAGCAGCAAGATTACTAACAGGAACAAAAAGAAGAGAGCACATTACGCCAGTGCTGAAGTCTCTTCACTGGCTCCCCGTCGAGTCTAGAATCAAATTCAAAATTCTACTCTTGACCTACAAAGCCATAAATGACATGGCCCCATCCTACCTCAAAGATGCTATAGAACCATATCATCCAAACAGAGCTCTTCGCTCTCAGAATGCTGGCCTTCTGGTGGTGCCAAGAGTCTCTAAAAGTACTGTAGGAGGTAGAGCGTTTAGCTACCAAGCTCCTGTGTTATGGAATCAGCTCCCGACCCATGTTAAATATGCTGACACAGTCTCTTCATTTAAGTCCAGGCTTAAAACGTTCCTCTTCGAAATCGCTTATGGTCAGACTAGTTAGGAACAGAAAGATAAACCCACAGCTTCAGCTACGCTGCCCTAGGAGTAACTATGCTGGGGGAAGTATGACAGCTTGAGCACTATCCTCTTCTTCTTCTGACTACTTATGCTATCAAACAATATTTATTTTTTGATTCCACTTGCAAACTGTTCACCGCCTTCTTTTCTTTCTCTCACTCCTGAGGACCTGTGGACCCAGATGCCCCTCCCCTGGTGAAGTGGTCCCTGCCCTGTGTGGACGGTCCCTCATCTGCCTGAAGAGTGGCTCCAGTTCGCCTCAGTCGGTCCCTCATCTGCCTGAAGAGTGGGTCCAGCTCGCCTCCGACGGTCCCTCTTCTGCCTGAAGAGTGGGTCCAGCTCGACTCAGACGGTCCCTCATCTGCCTGAAGAGTGGGTCCAGTTCGCCTCAGTCGGTCCCTCTTCTGCCTGAAGAGTGGGTCCAGCTCGCCTCCGACGGTCCCTCTTCTGCCTGAAGAGTGGGTCCAGCTCGCCTCCGACGGTCCCTCATCTGCCTGAAGAGTGGGTCCAGCTCCAGTCTCATTGTGTCCGTCTGTCCGTCTGTGAGAGTCGGATCTCTCCTTCACTGGAACTCCTCCAGGTTTCTACGGTTTTTTCCCAAAGAGGTTTTTTTTTGTAGTTTTTCCTGGCCGAGAAGGAGAGTCTAAGGACAGAGGACCCTGGGACATCGTCCCTCGCCACCACAGACATTGTCTGACTTCATCGCCACCACAGACATTGTTGATTCATTTCTCCCTGTGGCCCTCAGAGGCAACTGTTGTTGTGATTTTGGGCCTTACAAAAATAAATTGATTTGATTTGATTTGAAACAGTATAAACAGTACAAACAGTACAAACAGTACAAACAGTATAAACAGTACAAACAGTACACACAGTACACACAGTACAAACAGTATAAACAGTATACACAGTACAAACAGTATACACAGTATAAACAGTACAAACAGTACAAACAGTATAAACAGTACAAACAGTACAAACAGTATAAACAGTACAAACAGTACAAACAGTATAAACAGTATAAACAGTATAAACGGTACAAACGGTATAAACAGTACAAACAGTATAAACAGTACAAACGGTATAAACAGTACAAACAGTATAAACAGTACAAACAGTACAAACAGTATAAACAGTATAAACAGTACAAACAGTATAAACAGTACAAACAGTACAAACAGTACAAACAGTATAAACAGTATAAACAGTATAAACAGTACAAACAGTACAAACAGTATAAACAGTACAAACAGTACAAACAGTACAAACAGTATAAACAGTATAAACAGTATAAACAGTACAAACAGTACAAACAGTACAAACAGTACAAACAGTACAAACAGTACAAACAGTATAAACAGTATAAACAGTATAAACAGTACAAACAGTACAAACAGTATAAACAGTACAAACGGTATAAACAGTACAAACAGTACAAACAGTATAAACAGTACAAACGGTATAAACAGTACAAACAGTACAAACAGTATAAACAGTACAAACAGTATAAACAGTATAAACAGTATAAACAGTACAAACAGTATAAACAGTACAAACAGTACAAACAGTATAAACAGTACAAACAGTACAAACAGTATAAACAGTACAAACAGTACAAACAGTATAAACAGTATAAACAGTACAAACAGTATAAACAGTACAAACAGTACAAACAGTACAAACAGTATAAACAGTATAAACAGTACAAACAGTACAAACAGTACAAACAGTATAAACAGTATAAACAGTATAAACAGTACAAACAGTACAAACAGTATAAACAGTATAAACAGTATAAACAGTACAAACAGGACAGAGAAGCTTTACTTTCATCGATTTCTGTGGGAGAAGAATAAAGAAAGAAGTGGCTTGAAGGTGAGTTGATGTTGGGCTCACAGCTTGTTTCGACTGTGGTAACGTTAAAAACAAAGGCCTGGATAGAGAAGCGCTGTTATATTTAAAAAAGAACGATACAAACGAGCTGTCCTTAAATGAGCTGCACTTGATGTTTTCTCTCTCAAAAACAGAGCTAATTAATTATAAACTGCAGCGCTCCAAAGTTATTTCTCACTTACCTGCTTCATGATGAGAATCCTAATTAATCACTGCGAAACGTTTTTTAGCGCTTTTCACAACTTTCAAAGCGTCAAGGTAAAGCTAACAACAACTAGCATGCTAACTGCGCACTTTTGGTTTCGCAGAGAATAAAACACACTTCAAATAAACAAAGAGAACACACACTCACGGAGCTCACAGAGCTGATTTCACAATATATGTGCTGGGACAATACATGCGTTCTCACTTCCGGCAAATTGCCAATACATCCGGGAACTTGTACCCGCCGCCATTTTGACCGGGTGACGCTTGCAACAGCTGGACAGCACGTCATTTTCTACATCATACTGAGCGCGGCATAGTACTTTACAACCGCACGGCTACTATATTCACCAAAATGCCAAAATACTGCGTTGTTTTTGGATGCAATGCAAATTCCCGAGCTTTCAATCAAATAGTCGTAGATACTGGGCCAATCCAAATCAGGCCAGTCAGTCGGGCTGTCCTTCCACAAACCCTGCGGCATTCTGTAGGGACATTCCGCTGGTGTCAGACCAAAGAATGACAGCTTTGTCATGTACCTTTTTCTGCCGTCATCGTCTAAAGAATTATAATATTTGTAGCTCATTATGCCGTGCTCAGTATGACGTAGAAAATGACGTGCTGTCCAGCTGTTGCAATCGTCACCCGGTCAAAATGGCGGCGGGTACAAGTTCCCGGATGTACTGGTAATTTGCCGAAAGTGCGAACGCATGTATACTTATTTTACGTCAATGTGGGGAAAAAAGCTTTAAAATCAGTTGGTTTTGGACCAGGAAGAAAGAAATATGCTACGCCATCACTTAGCAATCCCATAACTTTGCAATTGACTTTATAATTTGAGAATGGACAAAATAGACAAGGGGACTACTCTATTTCTTCTCTCTCTCTGTCTTGTTCTGTTTTGTGTTTCAAATAAATACATAAAAAAGATCTACATTAGTTTAAAAAAGAAACTAAAACAAAGGAACATTTCTCGGCTAATGATGTCACAAGATGAAATAGGGATCGCAGCCAAAAAAAAAGAAAAAAGAATCTCTAATCCATAGCCTATTTACACTCAAATCAGAAATGACATAAATATACATGTAGCACATACGATACATGACAAGTAAATAGAGCTGCTCTCAGTGAAAAACAACAGCTTTGATAAATGAACAATTACAATTCCATTCATACCTCATGTATCTGGAAATACCCCTTTGAACAATTACCTTCTCTTAACCACACAGCGTTAACTCTAAACACTTTCCATCTCTATAGCGTAAGTGCCTTAAGCCACAGCGTTTGCATCCTGTAAACTCCCTGCTTCCCACGCCTGGCCAGATCCGCCGTTTTCACCGAGCGCAGTGAGAAGAACGGAAATGTACAGTGACACCGGCGCTAATCCACTCCCACCTGACTCCATCCGACTCAAGGAACTGTGAGGCGCGAGCGGGAAGGATGTATGCAAGCGCGCACGCAGCAGCACCCGAGGCCACGCAGCCACGTAGCTTAGCTTTCCACCGCTAATGGCGCCGAAGACGATGAGGAGCAAAGCAGAATGTAAAGATGTGAAGAACGTTAAGATGTGGTTGGCTTTGGGCTTGAGTGATCTGAATTCTCATCCACCAACGTGAAGGTCGGTGCCACTTCAGATTGGACAACTATAGAAGTAGCTTACAACCATTAAAGGTGATTTTTACAGTCTTAAAAATCATTTCAATTTTGGAGCAGTCCAAAGTTCCTTCAAGCGTCCTAATAATTCACTGCTTTTGACAACTGTCAGAGCAGAGTTCACCATCACAGCAAAGCTAATACCATTTAGCATGCTAACATTTTCTGTTTTTGGGAGAATAAAATGCTGTATAATTAGATTTAGACAGCACACAGCGGTCTCATTTTGACCCTAAGAATATATCTGTTCTGGGGCAAGACCGGTTTCATTTTTCATCAGGTACAGCCCCTTTAAGTATGGACAGGAATGCGTCATTATTAATATGTTTGGATGACAAAAATCTCTCTAATAAATGTAAAACAAATCAGGATGTCACACCCTAAGCCTCAAGATGAATGTCACTTTTATACTAAACCTTTTTTTCCACAAATATTGACATTCTACACAAATAAGACCCTAAGAAGGAAAAGTTTCGCTCAAAAGCCGAGACACGACAGCAATTCTACTTTGGTCAGTTTGATGCTTCAGCATATAAACTTTCATATGGAAAAAAAAAAATCCAATCTGCACCTAAAGCGGTTTTATTATTGTATTATTATTTCATCTAATCAACTTTTTACTGTCTCCCACAGAGACGTAAAGATCAGCCCTTAAAGTCACTCCTACACACCAAACTTTACCATCTTGTGCTTAGCTAAATGTTCCTACGGAAAGTTTTGATAATATCTAATACTAAGCCTGTGTAAATCCTAAAATGGGGCATGATTGGAATTTTTACGTAAGTATAGTTTACTCAAATACTAAATAAGATATCCAAAATGTGTTTTTAAAATCATTTATTTATTAAACTGTTTTGTGATTTCTGTAATTCTTTGTGATTTGAATGCATTTTTCTCCTGAAGCACCTTGAATTGCCTTGTGTATGAAATGTGCTCTACAAATACACTTGCCTTGCCTATATATGTTTTTTTTTTTTTTTTATCTATTAATTTCCCAGATTCATGTTCCAAATGTGTGCAATTATTTTGGGCCATTTTTACACCTTCATTTCTGTATGCAAGACTTTGTACAGAGTGCGCATACTACAGAGGACATTTCAGATAGATGTCTCTAAATTTGAACATTTCCACCTGCAATGTCTGGCCTTAAGTGACCTAGAAGTGGCCCAAAAATCCCCATGACTCACGGATTGGCCTGAACCAGTCCTGACATAGTTCTGGTTTAATCCGAGATAAATCCTGGTTGAATCACTGCACGTTAAAGAGTCCTTCTGTCAGAAAGTTTCCTAAAAACCACACCACAAATTCAACTTTACTGCCCAGGAATCCAACACACACAGACACACACACACACACACACACACACAAATACACAAAAAGAATCCCACACGAGCAGCAGAAACCACTCCACCACTGCACGGCTTGCTAATTACAATCACGCTAACATTCCTGAAGCGGGCCCCGTGCTTTCTCTTCAGCTGATTTATTAAAACCACTTATGCAAATCAACTCCATTGCCATTTATTTATATATATATATATCTTTTCAATTAAATTACCTGAGGCGTCTGCGCGGTCCCATAAGCCGCGGCGCAATAGCAGTTACTCGGGAAAACCAAAAACACCAAGAAGAAGGAGGAACGACGACGCCAAGGCCACGTCGGGCGAGTTAGAACACGGCGACAGTTTCATCAAGTCGATTATATTAACTGTGATTAAATAATGCGTCTCGGCCAATCTATTAGCCGGATTAATCATAGCATTGGAAATAAACAAACTGGTAATTATAGTCATTTTCATTTAGTAAATCAGTAGGGGTGGTGCGCTAATCTCCGTCTCACTGTCACTCACCGCAGCGGCTTTTTGGGCGGATTTTTGAAGGGTAATTTCAGCTTTTCAGACACGGACAAAACATGACGTGCACCTGAGTTTTAAGCTGCCGCCTTTTGAATTGTATTTAACAAATGACCCAAATAGGTTTTTAACAATTTGAGGGAATTCATAATTACGTTTTTTTTCTTGACAATTGTTGGGATTAGCCATGTGTTACAAATGCTTTGACAGGGAAATACAGCTGAAATACACATACAAATCTGATTATTATGATTTCTGGACCATGATTAGAAAGATTTACAATTTCTTGCATCAGATTGAGCTGTTTACATGTTGTTTTATGATAATCGTATTACTACAAATCTGGTTTTGAATGTGCATGTGACCGCAACCACTGTTAAACTGATTTATTTGCATTTGGTAGATTTATACATGACAGAATTTCAAGGGGAAAAAGCATCATATTAAGTGTCACCTAAATAATTTCTGATTTTGAAACTAAACCTTTGATAAGCCAAAAGACAGAAAACATACATTTCTACAGCAAAAATCTTTCCACTAAGCAGTAAAATTGAGTTTGTACCAATACAGCTTGAATGTCTAATGAATGTCTAATAAATAAAGTGAATAAACTCTTGGCCACGAGCAGAGAAACACAAGGACAGGTACAAGCAGCCAAAAACCAAACCTTCTCTCACAGAACATTCTGTCTCTCGTGGGATGAATCTGAACAAAGAGGGAAAAGTGCAAAACGCACACTTTTTATTATTGTTAATTCTTTTACTAACTCAGGGTTTGTCACGTTGAAAATTACACTGAAAACCTGCAACGTATTCTGTTTTATAGTCCAATTCAAATACTTTCACTTTCGCATTATATTACAGGATATAGGATTCAAAACACTTATTTATCACTGATTAGAGAAGACCACATGTACAGTCACATGATTTGTGCAGTTTGAAGTTAAATAGTTAAATAAAGTGTGAGATAAAGCCCCACATTGTATTCTTTTGACTTTAGGAAAGTAACTGTAATATGAATAAAACTAATAAAAGAGTAACTGGAATACAAATAAAAACAATACTAAATTCACATTCTAAATACATGTTTTTGGTACATGTATTTAGTTACATCCCAACACTGAATACAGATACTGCTGAAGAGTGCAATAAAGTTTCTTGTACATTGAGTGAAATATACAATTTAACAAAAGAAATTTAGACAGAAATGAAAAGAAATTGCATTTTTTTAAACTGCCCTTTGAAAAAACTTATATAAAATGTATCCTTTTTGTGAGTAGGGCTGAACAGGTTTCGATTAATCGCAACCAGTCGATTATTGAAATAATACTTGAATATAATACTAAAAACTAATTTAGCAATAGAATCATTACTGGTTAAACTGACTCAGTGCCAGAGAAGATGTTTTAATGAGTCAGACAAAGCAATTATTACATCAAAATATATATATCAAATGTATATGTAACATTGTGTGTTTCATCTGGGTTAGTCAAAAATCTAATCCACAGTATTTTGCAGTCCAAACAATGAATGTAAAGAAGAAGTGCTGCTCTAAACCTAAAGTGGGGGTCGGGACATAAAATCATGACACTGTATTACATCTATTTTTGATTGAAAACAGCACATTTTAGCGAAATTGGGTCAGATAACACACTCAAACATACAAATAAACCTAACTTTAATATTTTGTTATACAGTGGGGGTCCCGAGTCGGTTGAATGGTTCGTTTTTAGGGTCCCGGTCTGAAACCTTTGGGAACCCCTGCACTAATCAACTGTCAAACGTTAGATGCAGCTCTAATCTGTGATCCGACCTGTCACTTCACATGGACGACGGCACGGCAACGGCTCGTCTCCATGGAGCCCTACATCAAACTGGACTTCCACAAGAAAAGCAGGTGAAGTGCTCGACTCTAAACCCACACACGGCGCTGCTAATAATGAAAAAGTAAGTCATAAAAAAAACGCCTTGTTTTTTCAAAATCCCGTCACGTCTCGTCTCGTTTGGTGGGATTTACGAAAGATCATCTATAGAACACAACGTCCCCGTCGCCGCTCGACAATAACGTTCTGTGCCTTTCTCTTACGCGACAATGACTCCTGTACGTACCTGACACTACTCACATTTGTGCAAGAGCTTCTTTTCTCTGCATGGAACAAATAGCAGGGATGAGAAACACACCTTTACACGTAAAATTGAAATAACGAAATAACAACTATAGGAGGTAAAGTGGGGGTGCGTTCAAAAGCACTAGGTTGGCGCCACGTCCAAACCGCCGTGAAAGGCATCGCCGCAAATTGCCATGTTCAGATTCTGTGCTGTCGCTGAGTCAAAAGCCAAAGCGCAAAGATGTACGGAGGATAAAACATCTCCAGCTTTCTTGTAACAGGCAAACAAAAACAGATATAGAATTGAGAATTTACGCGGCGAAAAACAATGTAAAAATGACGTAAACACAATCGCAATGGCTTTCTTGTAACAGGAGAGTGAAAGTGAATATTGGATTGGAGATACTTGTACCAATGCGAAAAATGTAGATATACGGACATGCTGACAAACAAAAAAACTAAAAAATTCAATAGCTTTCTTGCAAAAAGTAAATAAAAAGTTATATTAAATTGAAAAAAATGTGTGAATAATTAAAAAAACAAGGAACAAACTAAATTTTAATAGCCTTCTTTTACCAGCCATTTAAAAACAAATAGTAAATCTCAACCATAAAATCCGTTTTCTTGTAACAGGCAAATTTAAAACAAATATTGAATAGAAAATATGTGACGAAAGAACAAACAAAAACAGATATAGAATTGAGAATCTACGCGGCGAAAAACTATGTAAAAATGACGTAAACACAATCGCAATGGCTTTCTTGTAACAGGAGAATGAAAGTGAATATTGGATTGAAGATAAGATAAGATAAGAAAATCCTTTATATACTCGTACCAATGCAAAAAATGTATATATGGACAAACAAAAAACAAACAAATAAAAAAACAAAAAAATTCAATAGCTTTCTTGCAAAAAGTAAATAAAAAGTCATATTAAATTGAAAAAAATGTGAATAATTTAAAAATCTTAATAGCCTTCTTTTACCAGCCATTTAAAAAAAGTAAGATCTCAACCACAAAATCTCAACCGTTTTCTTGGCAAATGAATAAAACGAATATTGAATAGAAAATATGTGACGAAAGAACAAACACACAACACAGTTCTTGGACGCACTGACCTGCACCAGTGCCGTGAGGTGCTCCAGGACCCCCTCCATGGGCACGTGCAGGAGGTGGTTGTTCCGCAGGTTTAGTCGGGCCAGGTTGACCCCGGAGAAGACCCCCAGCGGCAGGCTCCGGAGCAGGTTGGCGTTCAGGAAGAGCAGCTGCAGCGAGGGCATCGTGTTGAACGTGCCGCGGTCGATGTCGTGGATCTCGTTGTACTCGAAGTAGAGGTACCTGCGGGGGACAAAGGACAGAATGTAGGGTCTCCTTTGAAGGGGAACCAACTTTTCTAATGGGGAGTCCGCCATTTACTTGTCAATCTTACATTTATTCAATTACAGGTGCTTTTGTTGGTCAAAATACCTGAAAAACAAGCATTCTTATGATGTCACAAAACTGGGAATTTGAATTTGAGTGTTTTTTGAGGCTCACAGCAGAGAGGACTCATCAAACAAGCATTAATGAAACTAAGCATCACTTCTCCACAGATTTGACCTTGGTCTGGTGGCATTACCTGCTTGTCTTCATGGACTTATATAACTTTAATGCCATACTGCGGAGCATTCTAGGCAAAGCACTCACCAGAAAAGTGACGTAATGCTCCTTTAAAACAGTTACAAATGCTCAAATTAAGACTTTTGCCATGATGAGTTGATTTTATAGACTTCTCTAATTTCCACTGCAAAATTAACAGCAACAATATATATTTTTCTAATTGTAATTTGTTCCATTAGTATATCTTATTTTTACAGTTGAATTCCTCACATGAAAAGTTTCTGAGACATTTGTGCAATAATTTCTACTATTACCTTGATTTTAGTTGTGACTGACTGACTGACTGACTGACTGACTGATTGATTGATTGATTGATTGATTGACTGATTTGATTGTTTGTCTTTTATCTTGTTTTAATCCATCTACATGTACACACAAATATCTGCTAAATTAAATTAAATGAACTAAATCTAATGGTCAGAACTGTAAGATTTGAATAACCAAATAAAACAAAACACGATCAGTTACTTCTTATTAAATATCCAATGATAAACTGAAAAGACTTGTTGGTAAAATAAGAAATAAAAAAGTCCATCTTTCCAGACATTTCCTGGATCAGAGGCGCAGTCAGAACCATTAAGTTGGAAGAAAAAGGAAATGATCCATTTCCTCCCACGCACTCCATCAGGACAATCACATTCGTTTATCTGAAATGAGACAACCTTTATAGACTACTTTGTTACTCTGACGGCTCGCTTGTTAAGATAAGAAAGTGTTACCTGTGATTATCTTGTTGAAATGTGCGAACGTGCTCCCAATATTGATTCACATTGGATTTTTGTTTCTCTCATTCCACGAGTGCACAAATATAATCTGAACAGAATTTGTTGTTTTTTCTCACATTGAACTCTTCATTTTCAATTAATTTTTTAGACTAAAATGTGTTTCAAAAGGAATTTCCTGAACATAAATAATGCAGATATTCAATCATTTGTATTTTTTAATGTATTGCTATATGTTTTAAAGCTGTGGATTTTAAACATGATCACTGATGGTTAGATATGACTGCATTTTGACTGAAATTGAATCAAATCATAGAATAAATGAAGAAATAGCTGCACAAGACAAGATCAGGGCTAAATAAAGATCAGAACGCACCCAAACCAGGTCTAGACAATGACTAAACATGGATCAAACCAGGACCAAACGAGTAAAACGCTCCAAATATTCATATATAACGGCCATAATGAATATATTTGTACACATAACACACTTCACATGAGCATGAAGTGGTTTAATCAGCCTCTCTAGCAACATGTACTTCTCATATACGCTCAGAAATGCAATTCATTAAAGCTAAAATTGAAATGATAAACTATAGCTTAGCATGACATTATGCAAATCTGCACTTAAAGCCGTTTAAACTAAAGCTGGACTTAATGCTCAATTACTAATATGACACAATATCTACTCGTGCATGTAAAATGAGCAACTTATTGTTGAAGAGTCCATTTTTGCAGCAGACAGTGAACGTTGTATTTGCAGGTTGTATGGTGGCAGAGTGGTTAGCCTCCCTTCCCTGTACAAGCAAAGAGGTTGTGGGGTAAATTCTCAGGAGAATAACATAAACGTGTCTAAATATTGTAGCGTTTTGAGAAGATAAATGGTGATAGTTAACATGGCTCTAACAGATGGATGCTTTGTAGTAGTAAAACAATAATAATTACATTAAATTCAAAAAAATCATCTACTTTTTGATTGATTGAATTGTATTTAAATATTATTTTATTGTTTATTTTTTAAGGCTGTTTCATGAGCTCATGTCACATACTAGAACATTTTAGCTCGGTCTAATTCTCAATGTCTGTCCCTAGTTGGGCTTTTACAGTCAACAACAACGTAACAATGTAATATAGACATAGATCGTCATGGATACATTAAACAGGTCAAAGGTGGTTACACATCTGACCTCTAAATACAAATAAAACGTCTTTGATTTCCCGTTTGTTTCTCCTTCAGTTCTACAGGTGCAGAGTTGTTTCGTGCCCTGTGCAGTGAACGCTGATTGTCCAGAAGTTGTTTTATGTCTTGGGACTCCACAGTTTCCACTCTGAGCTCGTCTGGGGAATGACCCGTCTGCTCCGAGAGGAACTGTCAAGTCCCCAAGAACCTGTGGAGCCGGCTGATTTCTACACAAGTTTCAACTACACAAATTGTATGTAATTTTCTAAAGTTAACATATTTAAATGATTCAAACTAACAAAGTGGTGTGACCTGGATTGGTTTCTTATCCAGATTTTGTATTGCTCTATTATAAATGATTTGAAGTGGCTTGACAGAAGTGACAGTGGCTTGTGACCAGGAGCTGCATCAACCACTTAAGTGTGAAAACATTACAAAGTGCATGAAACTATGAGTGTGTGAACAGATCTGTCTGAATGTAAATACGTTTGCTTTGGCCACTCTGGTTAACCCAAATGAACAATGAAACCTCGCGTTTTACCTGAAATTACATCAATTCAATTTGGGATGCCTGATTTTCACACTATAAAACCGGACGTTGCTTTTCAAGACAGTGTAACTAGCTCTCATAAAGCTTTGTTAATACTTTCGCCGCGTCTAGGTTCACTTCTTCATTAGACTCATTTCTCTGTGAATAAGAGTGGGGTAAAAAGTAACGGCTTAAGGTCCGAAAATTACCCAAGCATCATCGAGCAGCATTCATCTATCATTTTCAGGTTGATGAGACATAATTACTATATTATTGGATGCAGACAGCGCACTGCAGTCTCATTTTTGTCACAGAGTGCTTCTCACACAAGATGCTCTTCGAGGGAAAACACAACATTTCTAAACAAAAACCGGGTACTCCAGCTTTAAAAGTATGAACATTATAATTCTTCTGTGTCATTCTTATGTATCTCAAGGTTTTGAATATTCAGGAACCACCACTGAAAAGCAGATATTGTTCAAGTGCTGGTTCCAAAAAGAAAAGGCTCCAACATCAAGTATGACCTCCATTAAAAAGTCAAAACTTTATTGCGCATAACAGATCCCATTAAGAAAATCACTAGCCAAGTTTCAAATGCTAATGCATATTTACAATGTATGAGAAAATAATGCCTAAATCTCACAAGACCTTGAGTCGTTAATGAGCTACACTCCACTCTTGATTATTACCCAGGATGCAGCGCGCTCCCTATTGATTTAAACAACTTTGTAGTAACTTTGTACTCTCTTTCTTTCTCCGCTTGTGATAAGAATTACATCAGTCAAACTCCAGTCTGCCTGTTCCAACATCACTGCAAAGATATTCCTTCTGCTCGCTCCCAAAATCATTAGCTGTGTTATTCTATTGATATTCTGAAAAATGAAGGAGCAATTGGACATCTCTGCAGAGTCTCCACTTCAAATGAACCTAATATAATAAATGACGATAATTACTACGCTAAACTTTACCTGCTCACATTTTTAAATAGATTTGACTGGTGAGATTAATATTTTACAATTTTAATCTTCTGATTAAAGTGCAGAAGAAAAACTTCTGCACTTTAATCAGAATCGTTCTCCCTCACTGGTGCGTCTGTTGTAATTCACTTGGCATTTTCGGGATTTCAGAATAAAATTGACCCGATATACCTGGGCATTACGTAAGATTTTCCAAGATAAAATATTGAATGAGTTGTAATGAGACTTCCATTGGTCGAGCTCGCGGTGGCTAACAAAGGTTAATACGAGGTTAAGATGAAGACTTGTGACTACAGCAGATACAAGTGCCAGGTTTTGGTTGGAATTTTCTGAAAATAATTCATCCAGGGGGGAAGAAGAAGAGGAAAGAAAAGACTAACGAGGACGATCTATGACTTTGACTGCAGCCTCCACTTTGTTTCTAAAGCTAGTGATGTCCTGCATATTGTGGTTTCCAATAACTAATACCATTTTATATTTAACTTCTGCGCTATTATAAATATACGTGTACAGTATGAACCGTGAAATGCAAACATGTACTTACCAGGACACATGTAACTAGCTAATTTGTCAAATCTCTGCGATGTACATTTAAGCAACTCGAACAGTCGATATTTAGTGTTAACATTATGCTGAATATTTGGTTATTGTATATCAAAGAAGTCATATTTTGTATATTTCACAAAACTAAAGAAGTGATTGAAATTGATCCACGGTATTTTATTTATTTACCGTATTTTTCCAACTTCAAGTCGCACATTTTTTCATATTATTCATTATGTGTTTTTTCTTCTCTATTATGCATTTTTAGGCTTTTGTTTTGCCTGTTTTCACAAGTGTAATCTACTAATTACACTTGATTGTAAAATGATCTGTATCACATGGTAATTCCTTGCCCTGTTTCACACTGTTGCTCTTGTCTGCTCCTCCGAGCTGGAAGCTGACAGCTCTACTACTGTATAATGCACATTTCTTATGCGCTTTTGAACAGCACGGAGCTGTCTCTTTAAAGCGCACACACCAACAATTCCTTCTTCTTCCTGGTTTGACATATTGCACACAGCCGTAGCAGCCCGTGACATCCCTGAGCTTTAAATGTACTCTTTAACTCTAGAGAGGATGGAAACATTAAGCAAACGGTCACATGACACCACCAGCACTCATATTGTTCCAAGAAATGTCGTGTATGTTTAAAGAGTTTCTCACGCACATTGGTTTGAATAGTTTTTAAAAAAATGCATAGGTTTAACTATTCTCTTTTGTGCATTGATTTAAGTAGCCTCACTTGCATAGGTTTAACTAGTTTCTCACCCACATAGATTTAGTCTCTCATGTACAGGTTTAACTAGTTTCTCACCCACATAGATTTAGTCTCATGTACAGGTTTAACTAGTTTCTCACCCACATAGATTTAGTCTCATGTACAGGTTTAACTAGTTCCTCACCCACATAGATTTAGTCTCATGTACAGGTTTAACTAGTTTCTCACCCACATAGATTTAGTCTCATGTACAGGTTTAACTAGTTCCTCACCCACATAGATTTAGTCTCATGTACAGGTTTAACTAGTTCCTCACCCACATAGATTTAGTCTCATGTACAGGTTTAACTAGTTTCTCACCCACATAGATTTAGTCTCATGTACAGGTTTAACTAGTTCCTCACCCACATAGATTTAGTCTCATGTACAGGTTTAACTAGTTCCTCACCCACATAGATTTAGTCTCATGTACAGGTTTAACTAGTTCCTCACCCACATAGATTTAGTCTCATGTACAGGTTTAACTAGTTCCTCACCCACGTAGATTTAGTCTCATGTACAGGTTTAACTAGTTTCTCACCCACATAGATTTAGTCTCATGTACAGGTTTAACTAGTTCCTCACCCACATAGATTTAGTCTCATGTACAGGTTTAACTAGTTTCTCACCCACATAGATTTAGTCTCATGTACAGGTTTAACTAGTTTCTCACCCACATAGATTTAGTCTCATGTACAGGTTTAACTAGTTCCTCACCCACATAGATTTAGTCTCATGTACAGGTTTAACTAGTTTCTCACCCACATAGATTTAGTCTCATGTACAGGTTTAACTAGTTTCTAACCCACATAGATTTAGTCTCATGTACAGGTTTAACTAGTTTCTCACCCACATAGATTTAGTCTCATGTACAGGTTTAACTAGTTTCTCACCCACATAGATTTAGTCTCATGTACAGGTTTAACTAGTTTCTCACCCACATAGATTTAGTCTCATGTACAGGTTTAACTAGTTCCTCACCCACATAGATTTAGTCTCATGTACAGGTTTAACTAGTTTCTAACCCACATAGATTTAGTCTCATGTACAGGTTTAACTAGTTTCTCACCCACATAGATTTAGTCTCATGTACAGGTTTAACTAGTTTCTCACCCACATAGATTTAGTCTCTCATGTACAGGTTTAACTAGTTTCTCACCCACATAGATTTAGTCTCATGTACAGGTTTAACTAGTTCCTCACCCACATAGATTTAGTCTCATGTACAGGTTTAACTAGTTTCTCACCCACATAGATTTAGTCTCATGTACAGGTTTAACTAGTTTCTAACCCACATAGATTTAGTCTCATGTACAGGTTTAACTAGTTTCTCACCCACATAGATTTAGTCTCATGTACAGGTTTAACTAGTTTCTCACCCACATAGATTTAGTCTCATGTACAGGTTTAACTAGTTCCTCACCCACATAGATTTAGTCTCATGTACAGGTTTAACTAGTTTCTCACCCACATAGATTTAGTCTCTCATGTACAGGTTTAACTAGTTTCTCACCCACATAGATTTAGTCTCATGTACAGGTTTAACTAGTTTCTCACCCACATAGATTTAGTCTCATGTACAGGTTTAACTAGTTTCTCACCCACATAGATTTAGTCTCTCATGTACAGGTTTAACTAGTTCCTCACCCACATAGATTTAGTCTCATGTACAGGTTTAACTAGTTTCTCACCCACATAGATTTAGTCTCATGTACAGGTTTAACTAGTTTCTCACCCACATAGATTTAGTCTCATGTACAGGTTTAACTAGTTTCTAACCCACATAGATTTAGTCTCATGTACAGGTTTAACTAGTTTCTCACCCACATAGATTTAGTCTCATGTACAGGTTTAACTAGTTTCTCACCCACATAGATTTAGTCTCATGTACAGGTTTAACTTGTTTCTCACCCACATAGATTTAGTCTCATGTACAGGTTTAACTTGTTTCTCACCCACATAGATTTAGTCTCTCATGTACAGGTTTAACTAGTTTCTCACCCACATAGATTTAGTCTCATGTACAGGTTTAACTAGTTTCTCACCCACATAGATTTAGTCTCATGTACAGGTTTAACTAGTTCCTCACCCACATAGATTTAGTCTCTCATGTACAGGTTTAACTAGTTTCTCACCCACATAGATTTAGTCTCATGTACAGGTTTAACTAGTTTCTCACCCACATAGATTTAGTCTCATGTACAGGTTTAACTAGTTTCTCACCCACATAGATTTAGTCTCATGTACAGGTTTAACTAGTTCCTCACCCACATAGATTTAGTCTCATGTACAGGTTTAACTAGTTCCTCACCCACATAGATTTAGTCTCATGTACAGGTTTAACTAGTTCCTCACCCACATAGATTTAGTCTCATGTACAGGTTTAACTAGTTCCTCACCCACGTAGATTTAGTCTCATGTACAGGTTTAACTAGTTTCTCACCCACATAGATTTAGTCTCATGTACAGGTTTAACTAGTTCCTCACCCACATAGATTTAGTCTCATGTACAGGTTTAACTAGTTCCTCACCCACATAGATTTAGTCTCATGTACAGGTTTAACTAGTTCCTCACCCACATAGATTTAGTCTCATGTACAGGTTTAACTAGTTTCTCACCCACATAGATTTAGTCTCTCATGTACAGGTTTAACTAGTTTCTCACCCACATAGATTTAGTCTCATGTACAGGTTTAACTAGTTTCTAACCCACATAGATTTAGTCTCATGTACAGGTTTAACTAGTTTCTCACCCACATAGATTTAGTCTCATGTACAGGTTTAACTAGTTTCTCACCCACATAGATTTAGTCTCTCATGTACAGGTTTAACTAGTTTCTCACCCACATAGATTTAGTCTCATGTACAGGTTTAACTAGTTCCTCACCCACATAGATTTAGTCTCTCATGTACAGGTTTAACTAGTTTCTAACCCACATAGATTTAGTCTCATGTACAGGTTTAACTAGTTTCTCACCCACATAGATTTAGTCTCATGTACAGGTTTAACTAGTTTCTCACCCACATAGATTTAGTCTCTCATGTACAGGTTTAACTAGTTTCTCACCCACATAGATTTAGTCTCATGTACAGGTTTAACTAGTTTCTCACCCACATAGATTTAGTCTCATGTACAGGTTTAACTAGTTTCTCACCCACATAGATTTAGTCTCTCATGTACAGGTTTAACTAGTTTCTCACCCACATAGATTTAGTCTCATGTACAGGTTTAACTAGTTTCTCACCCACATAGATTTAGTCTCATGTACAGGTTTAACTAGTTTCTCACCCACATAGATTTAGTCTCATGTACAGGTTTAACTAGTTTCTCACCCACATAGATTTAGTCTCATGTACAGGTTTAACTAGTTCCTCACCCACATAGATTTAGTCTCATGTACAGGTTTAACTAGTTTCTCACCCACATAGATTTAGTCTCATGTACAGGTTTAACTAGTTTCTCACCCACATAGATTTAGTCTCATGTACAGGTTTAACTAGTTTCTAACCCACATAGATTTAGTCTCATGTACAGGTTTAACTAGTTTCTCACCCACATAGATTTAGTCTCATGTACAGGTTTAACTAGTTTCTCACCCACATAGATTTAGTCTCATGTACAGGTTTAACTAGTTTCTCACCCACATAGATTTAGTCTCATGTACAGGTTTAACTAGTTTCTCACCCACATAGATTTAGTCTCATGTACAGGTTTAACTAGTTTCTCACCCACATAGATTTAGTCTCATGTACAGGTTTAACTAGTTTCTCACCCACATAGATTTAGTCTCTCTCATGTACAGGTTTAACTAGTTTCTCACCCACATAGATTTAGTCTCTCATGTACAGGTTTAACTAGTTTCTCACCCACATAGATTTAGTCTCATGTACAGGTTTAACTAGTTTCTAACCCACATAGATTTAGTCTCATGTACAGGTTTAACTAGTTTCTCACCCACATAGATTTAGTCTCATGTACAGGTTTAACTAGTTTCTCACCCACATAGATTTAGTCTCATGTACAGGTTTAACTAGTTTCTCACCCACATAGATTTAGTCTCATGTACAGGTTTAACTAGTTTCTCACCCACATAGATTTAGTCTCATGTACAGGTTTAACTAGTTTCTCACCCACATAGATTTAGTCTCTCATGTACAGGTTTAACTAGTTCCTCACCCACATAGATTTAGTCTCATGTACAGGTTTAACTAGTTTCTCACCCACATAGATTTAGTCTCATGTACAGGTTTAACTAGTTTCTCACCCACATAGATTTAGTCTCTCATGTACAGGTTTAACTAGTTTCTCACCCACATAGATTTAGTCTCATGTACAGGTTTAACTAGTTTCTCACCCACATAGATTTAGTCTCATGTACAGGTTTAACTAGTTTCTCACCCACATAGATTTAGTCTCATGTACAGGTTTAACTAGTTTCTCACCCACATAGATTTAGTCTCATGTACAGGTTTAACTAGTTTCTCACCCACATAGATTTAGTCTCATGTACAGGTTTAACTAGTTTCTCACCCACATAGATTTAGTCTCATGTACAGGTTTAACTAGTTTCTCACCCACATAGATTTAGTCTCATGTACAGGTTTAACTAGTTCCTCACCCACATAGATTTAGTCTCATGTACAGGTTTAACTAGTTTCTCACCCACATAGATTTAGTCTCATGTACAGGTTTAACTAGTTTCTAACCCACATAGATTTAGTCTCATGTACAGGTTTAACTAGTTTCTCACCCACATAGATTTAGTCTCTCATGTACAGGTTTAACTAGTTTCTCACCCACATAGATTTAGTCTCATGTACAGGTTTAACTAGTTTCTCACCCACATAGATTTAGTCTCATGTACAGGTTTAACTAGTTCCTCACCCACATAGATTTAGTCTCATGTACAGGTTTAACTAGTTTCTCACCCACATAGATTTAGTCTCATGTACAGGTTTAACTAGTTTCTCACCCACATAGATTTAGTCTCATGTACAGGTTTAACTAGTTTCTCACCCACATAGATTTAGTCTCTCATGTACAGGTTTAACTAGTTCCTCACCCACATAGATTTAGTCTCATGTACAGGTTTAACTAGTTTCTCACCCACATAGATTTAGTCTCATGTACAGGTTTAACTAGTTTCTCACCCACATAGATTTAGTCTCATGTACAGGTTTAACTAGTTTCTCACCCACATAGATTTAGTCTCATGTACAGGTTTAACTAGTTTCTAACCCACATAGATTTAGTCTCATGTACAGGTTTAACTAGTTTCTCACCCACATAGATTTAGTCTCATGTACAGGTTTAACTAGTTTCTCACCCACATAGATTTAGTCTCATGTACAGGTTTAACTAGTTTCTCACCCACATAGATTTAGTCTCATGTACAGGTTTAACTAGTTTCTAACCCACATAGATTTAGTCTCATGTACAGGTTTAACTTGTTTCTCACCCACATAGATTTAGTCTCTCATGTACAGGTTTAACTAGTTTCTCACCCACATAGATTTAGTCTCATGTACAGGTTTAACTAGTTTCTAACCCACATAGATTTAGTCTCTCATGTACAGGTTTAACTAGTTTCTCACCCACATAGATTTAGTCTCATGTACAGGTTTAACTAGTTTCTCACCCACATAGATTTAGTCTCATGTACAGGTTTAACTAGTTTCTAACCCACATAGATTTAGTCTCATGTACAGGTTTAACTAGTTTCTCACCCACATAGATTTAGTCTCATGTACAGGTTTAACTAGTTTCTCACCCACATAGATTTAGTCTCATGTACAGGTTTAACTAGTTTCTCACCCACATAGATTTAGTCTCATGTACAGGTTTAACTAGTTTCTCACCCACATAGATTTAGTCTCATGTACAGGTTTAACTAGTTTCTCACCCACATAGATTTAGTCTCATGTACAGGTTTAACTAGTTTCTCACCCACATAGATTTAGTCTCATGTACAGGTTTAACTAGTTCCTCACCCACATAGATTTAGTCTCATGTACAGGTTTAACTAGTTTCTCACCCACATAGATTTAGTCTCATGTACAGGTTTAACTAGTTTCTCACCCACATAGATTTAGTCTCATGTACAGGTTTAACTAGTTTCTCACCCACATAGATTTAGTCTCATGTACAGGTTTAACTAGTTTCTCACCCACATAGATTTAGTCTCATGTACAGGTTTAACTAGTTTCTCACTTGCATGGATTTAGCTAGTCTCTGATAAGATAAGATAATATCAACAATAAAGGAATATTATTCCTTTATTGTCCACACATGGGGAAATTTCATTGTTGCAACGAAGGTAGATACAGAGGAAAAGGACAGATAACTCATAGGAAGCTAATAGAAGAACTCTTATGAACAAAACTCTTATAAACAAAAACTCCTATAGACAAAACCTCTCATTTCTTAATAAGGAATGAAGGGGAAAAATGAAGATAAAATAAAATAAAAACAGCGTAAGACAAGATAATACTAATAATAATGGTAAAATAAACACTCTATTTACATCAGTTATATGCACATGAATGTGACATTATTGCATGTGAGTACGACAGTAATTGCACAATAATATGACGGTATTGCACATGGTTAAGTCAGGATGGACATACGTTTAACTCGTTTCTCACTTTAACAAACTTAACTTCTTATCTTCTTAAGATAAGAAGTTAAGTTGTCTTAGCTGGGCCTTGGCTCGTGGGCCCCTGGTGGAGGTTTGGGGCCTCTGTCAGCTCTCTCCTCTGGGCCCTGTGTAGTTTGGTTGGTTCTGGGGCTTGTTTTTGAAGTGTGAAGAACTAATGTTTTATAAATCAAGTTTGATTGATTGACTTAACTAGTCTCCCCCAGCCATCGGTTTAACTTGAGACGTTCCTCACTCAGATACATCCTTTATGGAGGGGACTCATCTACGAGTGCCTAATCTGACAATAATACTTACACATCCTTCTGACAAGTGTCTTCTATGTCTAGATCTCCCTCCTCCTGGCAGCTCGAGTGGCTTATCAACACCTGGTATGCAAAAGAAGCTGAAGAAAAACATCCAATTCCACGGTGCTACTGGCTGCGACGCACACCTCAGCTGGAGCATGGCGGCGTGCTGTGTGACGAACCAATCACAGCGCTCCTCCTGCTCCGGTCGCATGCAACATTAGTCCCATCAGAGCGTCCCGGCGTGCTGCTGTTAAGTCGCGGCGAAGGCTCTATTATTCTAGTGTAGTCATTTGTGGAAGAGGCATAAGAGTGCATAATGTGAGACAGAATATACCTCTGCGCCAGACTGCAGAGGGAAGCTAGCTTGTTGAATCTGGTTGGAACTAGTGTATAGAGCTGACCAGCATGAATTCAAATGAGGAAAAAGATAAACGATCAGGAAGTAAATTTGACTTCACAGTGGGACGAAGACAGATTTTGTAGTGTTAGCTTAGCCAGCTAGCGTTTGAGCCTAAAGTAAGAACAAGAACAGTAGTATAGTTTAGATGAATCTGTTGATGATGTTTTAGACGAGCAACATTTATCTGTCGACTCATTTTATTGGGATTATAAAAGATTTAAATGCAAAACGACAGGTATAGAGTGAGTTAGCTGGAGTTCAGGGAGTGAGTATTAAGTTTTAACTCTTTTTACAAACTAATATGTAGTTTACTTGTGCTTCTTGGAATATAAGCATTAAATCCTCACAGAGTTCTAAGAAAAATGAATGTTGTGCAAATAAAAAGCACAGAACATGCCACAAACAGAACACACAATAATGGCACTAGACATGTCAGTCCAGTGCTTGATTTTTGGTTAAGTTTGTGTCATCCATTTCTTAGTTATGGCCTTCTTTCCTGCTTCCAGAAGTATGATCCAAAGGTATCCATTTATTGTATCCATGGCAGGAGATCTGAGGCCCAAACACATCATTCTGAACTTTAATGGTTTTCCAATGCCAAAAACAATCCCTTTATTCATCTCAGTGCAACATTTGTGAACAGTCAGACACATCATAATGGAGGGAAATCTGGCAACCACAATTTCTAGTCGGGCATATCTTCTCAGACTTTTCAGACCCCCACCAATCACACACTGTCATATTCAGCCACGGTGGATGTCTTGCCCTGGGACACAATAACAGTAATGATCGTTGTAAGTTGACTCTACCTTCTGAGCCACTCTCAAGCCCTTAGATTCAAAAAAAGTCCTATACAGCCATATCCTATTGTGACAATTCACCTGTTTTTTTTCCAAGGAGTTCTAGCTACAACGCGCATTTACGGTCACGGGCGGATACTGTTGGCTTCAAAAATATTGTCTTTGTATTTAAAATGCCAGGTAGTAATGGCAACAACAATACAGCGGTATCTTTTCCCCCAATCCTCACAAAGTTTAAGCACGCAGTACGAGAATAGAGAGTCAGTTTTGTGGCGAGGCTGATGACTTTTGCTCCCGGCACCGCGCATCCACCACCTCAGCACGGCATTGTTGACTTCAGAGCCCAGCAGCTTCCACGGAGAGCATAAATCCAACATGTGGAAAACGCAATACATCCAAGGAGGTAATAATACACAAAAAGTTTGCTCGACATGCCTTTGACTCCAAGGACCACGGCAACAGAAAAGTTTTCACCACTGCAGAGTAACTAAAGGCTCTGAATGGACCAGCGTGGAATCAGAATATGAAAAAAACAATCATTATATGGGTTGGTATGGTCTAAAATGTGAAGTATCGTCATTAGTATGGATTACAAATACTTCCAGGTTTATTCCTTTTACATAGATGCAAATTGTAGAGGACATTTAAATTGCAATCACGACATATCGACAGCAACATCTATTTATTTTTCTTCTTGTCAAAGCGAAAGGGAAAACACTCAAATCTGGCCATAGCAGTCAGCCGGGCTTTGGCAGAACACCAGTTGCAGCAGATTATGTAAAATATGGTCAATTTGCTGCGAGATAAAGCATCAACTAACTTGTTGTGTGTTTGGACCAAAACTGATTCTGGCAAGAAATAACCACCCATTTGCAGGAAGTTTGAAACAGGAAGTCAAATCATAGGGTTCCTCGTGTTCCTTTGGTCTGATATACAGGGACAATTTGGCTGTTTAATATATTCAAAATGTTCACACTAACCGCCTCTGCATCTTTTAGAGGCAGAATCTGCTCCGACCAAGCATTAGCCTTTATAAAACGTGACCATCAGGGCGTCAACAAAGTGTGAAGACGGAGGAGAAGTTGTTCTGGGGTTATTGATTTATTAACATGCAGAGAAACTCACTTTCATGGCGTGAACGAGAGGAGTGGTGTGGATCTGTGTGGACTATAAATAAAATGGAAAGAGGAATTACGTACGCTTTGGTGGAACTTTGGTCCGGTAGTCTCGATCATTGCCAAAACATTTCATGTCAAAGGCGTGGCAGACCTGATTCACCCCCCATTAGGGATGGGACAAGATTTCAAAGGTATCACCACAAAGGTATCACCCCCATAGATCACGAAATATATTTTGACGATATTACATCATCACTGACATCAAAATGAGAATACTGAGAGACTTATGAAGCCTCCAGTGCTGCATTAGCATCAAAAACTTGTCACCATAATAAGGCAGAATAAACCAGAAAAAGAACAGGAGACTTCACACATCCATCTTGAGGTGCGTAGGATAAATGGGAACAAACCGCGACTGTTTGCAAGGATTGGCGATGACAGGACCTTTTCTTTCTTACAGACTGTGTTAAGGGAGACTTTTGAGGTTCATTTGGTCATTCTGATCATTTGTGGGCGGTCACAATGAAGGCCTGCCAGGAGGACAAGCAGTGACAGGCAAAGAAAAGCTTTAGCTCCTGGAGAGGGAGAAGTTGTTGGGATAAAATGAAGACCTACACGGAGAGAGGTGAAGAAAAGGGCAGAGGAGTTGGGCAAAGACGAGGCCGATCAGGAGAGTAAAGAGCAGAGGAATATTGAAAGAGACAATTAACAAAGACACAAAGGACAAAGGAAGAGTGACAGGCCAACAAACAAACTTGGATTGAGGAGAAGACGGAGATTTTGGAAAGAAGTTGTGGCTGAAATAAAAGGCCTTCAACAAGAAGGATCAAGAGAGGACACAAGGAGGCTGAGGGGAAGTAAAAGGAAAATGGTAAGTCTGGCTCCTCGAGAAACAAGAGTTGGAAGACAAACTCAAGGCTACAGAAAAGTTTATGTGGATGAAGTTTGTGTGTGGACGAGGTCAATGCACAAAGAGACGCTTAAGACTCTTTGGCTGACCGTCCAAAACTAGCAGAAGACATCTTTGTAGCCCCAATGGAAGAGCTGAAGACTGAAACGACGTGATCAAAGTCCTAAATCCTAAAAAGTCCACAGCCAAGACGGTTCCAACTTCTCGGCAAAAGCACGAGGAACAACAGGAAGTAGAAGGAGAAACATCAGCTCTTTTCTTCTGTGAGTCAAAGCATTTACCAACGATGTGATTGGCACCACACTGATCACAGGATGAGACTTTCATGCACATAAAAAATGCATCAGCGCAGGTTTTAATCTCTGTATAATGATTCTATGTATGTTGTGCTGGATAGTTGGGATGTGTTTGATTATGAAGACACAATTCACTTCACAATTCTCCCACAAAGGGGTCCAACAATATTAAATGCTCAATAAAGACACAATACATGAAGTAATAATAGAAAGCAAGGTGTGTTCAATATGCAAAAGTTACAACATGAGTTACAAAATGTTGAAAACGCTCAATAAAGTGTATCAATATCTAGTAGCGTTTCTAATCAGCTAAAAATAAGATGGCTGACTAAATTAAGCTAATGACATTTTCCAATTACAAGATAAAATATTCAGTTTTGAATAGATTTTTTATATCTATGGCAACAATCAAATGGAAAGAGAAAATGAGAAATGAGTTAAAAATATGTTTCTGCTTTAGTTGTGTGTATCAATATTAATGCAGTATTGATATTATATGATGTATTTATGTAATCAAGCATGTAACAAACTTTAAAAGGGGGCATGGATGAGAGGCATTTTTGATGAAGACGGTGCACATTACCATGACAACAGTTAGCCTTGATGCCAGAGATATCAACCTGTATGTTAGATCATATACTGTGCATATGGTAATGTTAATTATTTAGAGGAAGTATGAAAAGAAAATGCTATTGTGAAACATTTTAGAATTGAAAAACTTGTTTTGATTAGTTTGTACACATTTTGTCACGTCACGGCCACAAACTTAAAGACATTTTGTTACCATTTTTGTGAAAGGGCAATAAAAAGCCTCACACAATTGTTAAAAAATGCCAATAGAATTTGTGGTCATGATGTGACAAATACTTTTTCAAGCCACTGTAGTTGCGAAAAATGGTTTTGCCCTAATGGTGATATATATTGAAAAAGCAGCTCTTGATCAAAATAAAACTGTCGTGTGCTGTCTGCATTTAATCAAAACAATTACTTAATTAATCCTTATTTTTTTTCTGTGAATTGCAGATATTATTGATTTACCCGCTGAGCAAAGTCCATTTTCACTGTGTTTTCATCTTTTCAACCCCAAGTGTGAATAAGTAAACGAGCTGATCACTGTAACTGCCTCGCATTATTAATCACATCATTCCTTCTGCGACCCACCTCAGATTGTAGAGCCCCAGGAACATGTCCGGGCTGAGTCTCTCCAGGTTGTTCCCGTTGAGGTAGAGGCTCCTCAGGCTGCTCAGGCTGGAGAAGGCCCCCTCCTGCAGGTGCGAGATCCGGTTATTCCCCAGGTGCAGCAGGTCCAGGCTCGAAAAGTTCCAGAAGTCCGTCCGGTAGATCCGCTGGATGAGATTCCCGCTTAGGTACAACTTCCGCCCGTTCAGAGGCCTCGGGGTGAGCTGCGATACATTTAGAAACCCGCATTCTTTACAATTGACCGTCAACCCCAAGTCTATAATGTGAAGGTTACAAGTGCAGCCGATGGGACAGATGATGGGAATGGGCGGGCGTGTTTGGTACCCCGCTATCGGCGGGTTCTGCGGGCTCCGGGCAGTGGGCGGAGTTCTGGACGCCCGGGGTCGCTTGGTGGGCTTGGGTTGCCTCTCCTTTCGCTCGGCCGACGAGGAAGACGACGACGTAGAAGTGTGCGTGTTCTGCCGAGATCCGTGGACCATGGAGGAGGGTTTGGTGGGTCTCACCCGCAGTTTGGGGTTAGAAGGCGGGTGCGGAGGCTGCGCGCCGCCCTCGGCCTGGAGATCTTTGTCGGGTAGGGCCGCGCACAGCTCTTTGCGGGGTATTTCGCGGAGGTCCTTGCCGTGGAGGTGGAAGGGGTACTCGCAGGTCACGTCCCCCACCACAGCGGTGTAGGGGATCTGGGCCAGCCACTGTTGCAGCTGCACCGCCTCGCAGCCGCAGCTCCAGGGGTTCTCCTCCAGCTGGAGCTCCATCAGAGAGCGCCCCACGTACTCCAGAGTGCCCGCGAATGCCAGGCTCTTCAAACGGTTCCCCCGCAGGTCCAAGTGAGTCAGGGAGACCGATCTGGAGAGGTACAGGCACCAAGGAGAGTGGTAAGTGGGGTAGCAACTGAACAAAGTAGAGTGCGTTTAGTGAAAATGTATGAACATGCAAAACAGATCAATGGGCTTTTAAACTTATTCTGTTTAATTATAATTATATGGTTTATAACATGGTAAATATGCTTTTCTAATTTTCTGTTATTATTATAGAGATAAAATCAACTCTAAGATGATAAAATTATTGATTTTCAGTTACCTAACATTGTTTTATTAAGCTTTTTTGTCTCTTCACGTGATACTGATACTGGGACCGATATATTGACCTTCTCTGCTAAATTTGGAGTAAAATTTAGCTACATTTTTGTCCTTTGGATTTCATCTTGTTAAAAAACAGCCATTTTTTTGGTCCTGGTTTACTAGCCCTACTTAAGACCCTGTGTATAGACCTGGTTTGGATCTATTTTCTCAGGTGGTATTTTGTGTGGAAGGTTTGAGTTCCACTGACCTACAAAATAAATAGGAAATACAACAACTTTATAATACATTTTACAAAAAACAATGATGTTTAGGTGTGCATATGACTGAACAGATGTTACATGCACTCTTCTCTTTCAAAGTAAATGTTATAATGATTATTGTATATATGTTTTTATCAGTTTGTATTGTGATTTAATGCATTTTTCTGTTATGTGAAGCACTTTGAGTACGCTTGAGTCACTTTGTGTACGAATTGTGCTTGCCAGGACACAAATTAATTAATTCGACATTTGGCAAGCGGTAACAACCACACATCTGCAGCACCCCTAACACTACACCACCGGCAAGAACTATTTACCCTTTTTTAATTGAAAATGGACACTAGTGCTTATCTTGTTGTTGGACTCCCAGGTAAATTATTGTTTTGTTATACCGTTGCAATGTAATGTAGATAAAACAATGTTGCTCATTTCCCTCTACTTTCCCACTAGCATCAATTTGGCCTAAAATCACTAAGATAAACAAAGTGTGATTGATTAAACAAATTGAATCTTGTCAGGTCCATCCCTCCAAAACCCAAAGAGCATGGTTGAAAAAATAATGGATCACATTCCGACTAAAAGATAAATGACACGGGAGGAAAAACATCAATATGCCGCGGTTACCTGAAGAGGTGCGCGGGCAAAGCGGGGATCAGGTTGTCGTTGAGGATGAGAACTCGCAGCTTGTGGAGGAACCTCAGGGCCCCGCTGTCTATTCGTTTGATCACATTGTAGTCAGCCTTGAGACAGACGCAGAGAGAGAGAGAGAGAATCAGCACAGTCACTGCAGCGATACAGACACGGCGCGCTGTCGTGGGCTTTCATCTGAAATCAAGTCATAAAAGTTGTCTTAACGTTCTAGAACTGGATCATGTCGAAATATGTTAGTCTTCCGCTCTCTCCTTCCCTCTCTTTCTCCCTCTTTCTCTCTTTTTTTTAAGGGTATAGCGTAAAACACATACTTTAAAGACTTACATCTACAGAAGACGTACAACTACAGACAGTAGGTGGCAGTAAATGCACCTTTTCAGTTGGCCGCCATTAAAAGCAACACCACAACAACAACAACAACAAGAAACATTATGCATTTGTTGATAAAAAATAGTAGGCAACGACGTTTCAAGTCATCATAAAGATACCGTATTTTTCGGACTATAAGTCACACTTTTTTCATAGTTTTGGCCGGGGTGCGACTTATACTTATATACTTATACATATACTTCGGAGCGACTTATATGTGATATTATTTGTTATTTTCACACTTGCAATCGCATTTCATACTCCAGTGCAACTTATATATGTTTTTTCTTCTCTATTATGCATTTTTTGGCCGGTGCGACTTATACTCCGGAAAATACTGTATATTACATTCTCTAATATGTTTGTTTGTGCTGTGGATTCATTTTTATACTTTTCTCAAAACTAAGAAAATGTTTCAGCTTCAATTTATCTTAATATCACTGGTTATGTTTACATGCACGCCAAAAATCTGATCATTTTCTGATGTGAGTAATCTGATTTCTTTCTCGTGCAGGTTTAGACAAGGGAAGTTATGCCCCCCAAAAAGGCAAACTAATGTGGCAACAATGAAATGACATTATGCTTTTTTCAGGTACTCAATATTAAACTATAATATAAGTAGATGATAATTTTACATTTTGTTCATTCCAAACCGCATTATTTATTTAAACATCTTAATAATTTAAAAAAGATCCATTAACTTCCCGTTCAAACCTGCAGAACTGATCAGCCCAGTGACATTTCACCGTAACAAGCTGCAGAGGTTTTCATTTTGAAATGTGTCGACGTGACATTTTAGAACTCAATCCCATTTAGTCTGAATACAGTCTTCATTTCTTATATCATCGCAATTAAGTACAAGGATGAGGGCGGGGATAGGGGGTAGGTGAAAATACTCGATACTCACTTTACTCAAAACATGCAAGAATCAATCAAAATACAACTTTGAGTAAAATAATGATGAGGAAACACTAGCTAAAAGTTGATTTTGCACAATTATGTCTCCTTTAAAGGATGAAAGAGATTTTATTATTTTTTTATTCACTTTGTCTTTTCGAGAGCATGTACTCTTACTGGGTAATCTAATAATTCTGTAAATGTACCAATGACAAACTGCATTAACCTTTCAAATAAACACAAGCTTTTACAACAGCTTAGGCTACGTTCACGCTGCGGCTCCAATTGGATTTTTATGCCCAAATGTGACCAAAATCTGATTTGTTCATGACAGTGTGAACAGGCTCAAATCAGAATATTTTAAATGCGAACCAGGCCACTTTTATATGTTGTACTAAATCAGTCTGAACACGCAGATCACACGTTTATCTTGACTTCTGCTTCAATCTTGACTAAAACCAGTGTCACATTTACTTTTCTTGTATTAGAAAGAGGGAAATTAAACAGATAAACCTTTCAAACGCTGCCAGACAACAACACTAAAGCTAGAAAAGTGCCAAAAAACAATGACATTTTACACTGAAATGGTTTTGTAAAGTGTGACAAAGATGAAATATCAACTTTTGCCTCTCAAGAACAAAAGATAAAGATGACTATTAGTTGACTAAATGGTGCTCCCTCTTAATAGTCTGTCTCATAACGTGACAACAGCTCGACTCCTGGTTTTGTCCTTTTTCTTCTCCACATCAGACACTTCGGGGCTGTTGCATTCACAGATTTGAGTCACATTTTATCGACCATGCTTCTCCGAAAACGTCTGAATTCGAGCGTCGAGACCTGTGCAGCGTTACCAAAGCTATGAGAGCCTACCTGCAGATACTCCAGCGCCTCCAGGCCCAAGAAGGTGTCATTCCTGAAGACCTCCAGCTTGTTCTCGTGCAGGTAGAGCCTCCTCAGCTTGGCCAGCCCGTTGAAGGCGCCCACCTTGATGTCCTGCAGCGCGGTGTTGCCCAGGTTCAGCAGCACGGCGTTGCCCAGGTGCTGGAAGGTGTTGGCGTACAGGCGTCTCAGCGTGTTCCTCTGCAGGTTGAGGTTGAAGGGGCGAACCCACGAGTGAGACACCTGGAAGAAGGATTGGGGGGGCTGAGATTAGTCCACGTGGAGACACAACAAACACGGTCCAATCTGCACCTAAAGATGATCAGGTTTTACTGTTACGAAGGGGAAACATCACGATTTTACGACGACGAGCTTTATGTACTCATGATATTGTCACGTGAAACGAATGGATTCAAAAGTGCTTCACATGTAGCTTGACTTTTTTGGAGTAACTGAAATGTTTTAGTATAATGATTCTATTGTAACATGATCATTGAGATTATCGATTAACCGAATGCTCTTGACATCCCAATCTGAACCTAATGTGTTTAATTATTTTTTTCAAACAACTTACTTGCATCCATTGATTTATTTATACATTTTAAAGGTGGTTTTCTCAAAATGCAAAAATCAGCCCTGACAATAACACCTACACACACCAAACTTCACAATCTTGTACATAATAAAAGTTTGACTGACGGAACAGAAAGATTCTTGGATTTAGTGTCTTATTCCAGGCTTGATTTATTAAAGGTTTAACAAAATTTGAATTCTGACTGCAATTTTCAGTGAAATATAGTTCACTCGTATGACAAATAAGATATCTAAGAAGATTTTTTTTGTATCTCATATGTCAAAAATCTGAAGGAAGAAATTCAAAGCTGACTTTTATCTTTTTTTCAGATTCATATGTCCCAAATATGTGCAATTTTGGCCATTTCTACACATAAAATGCCTTATGAAAACATGACATGATTAAAAACTTGTAATACTTTTCTCTGCTTGGATTGAATTAAGTAAACTACAGAAGAAGTTTCTCATTGATATGTATAAATGTATTTCTTTTTTCCTATTCACCTTCAGAGTCTGGCCTTAATGTCATGAATGGATGAGGCAGTGGAGCAGACAGCTGCAGGTGTCGAGAGGATTAAAGGGCCTGAGCCTGACGTAAATTACTTCTAGTTCAGGAAAACTCCTTTTACTCCTTAAATTGTAATTTAAAAGCAACACTTTCTGAAAGAAAATGGCTGATGTTCCTTAAAAGGTATTGGTGGGATTAGAACCATAAGAAAGACAATTGTGTCCAATCAGAGCTCAAAGATGAACATCAGTTTTCAGTAAACTTGCATTTTAATACTTCAATTCAAGCAGCAGTGGAAGATAATAAAGCACAAAAGTAAAAGTGCAGTACTGATACATGTGCCTGTACTTTCTTATCCATTACATTTTGAACTGGACTTAAAAGTGCAAAGTACTTCTCATCATGTGCCATGGCTCAGGAGTTCTTTTTTAGCACGTTAGCAAATAAAAAAATATTGAAACAAATATGTTTTTGTTGAACCAAAAAATATTCTACATCAAAATCCCTACATTTAATTATTTAGTAGCTCTTAAATACATTTGTACATTCTTAAACAGGCACTTCAAACCTTAAGTAAAAGTATCACATGAATAATTGCTCCTGTATCTGTGATTTAACGAAACTGAGTTCAACATTTAAGTACAATGTGCAACATATTACTTACAAAGCAAAGTATCGATGTTTTAAATCATTGTAATCAGAATAACAATGCGTAAAACTCAATAAACACTTACGTCTGTGTAACTTAATCAATGCTCCTCGTGAAGAAACAAATTGCCTTTTATTATTCGTTAACGTAGCTGCGCAACCTTTTTTTTCTTTTCTGGCTGATCCCATATTCATTTCAAAGCGTCTAAATTAAACACGGCTGAAGCATAGAAAACATGTCAAGATTGCTCTGCTTTCACGATGTCATGATGAGTTGGCTGATGCAGTAGTAGTGACCGCGTTACCTGCCAAACCCGTACCTCCCACACGTCTGCGCAGCTGAGTCACACCACTTATGGCATCTGTTTTCAATCGCGCTCAAATCAAATCTTCCCTCAAATGCTCGGGGACCTACCTGTTTTCGCGACGGGCTCGGTGCAATATCTGAAAAGGTCAATTCATATCTAAAAAGCACGGCTGTGTAAAGTGCCATCGGGAAACAGAGGCCCGGAGATGTGCAGATGCTCTATAATAAATGAGCTGAGTATTTCAAAGGACGCAGAAAAAAGGCTTTAGGTTTACATTCTCTGCTTGATGTGTTTTGATCAATATCTCTCCAGACCACCTCTAACTGTTCTGCTTTGAAATGGCACAGGTTATATAGGGCTGCACAATAGAGGGGAAATAATATTCGGCTGTTGTGTCTGATACTGATGTAAAACAAGGTTAAACTGAGATTAAATAAAGGAAATCACGTTATCTTTAAGGATTTTTCACTTTTCTCACCCCTAAAAACACAGTTAACTTGTTGAAAATGGATCCAACTGAGTTACGTTACAGTTATTTATCCTCAAAATAACAACAGTACAGCTTTGGATGAGTAAACGTTCAAACATTATGGGACATTCTGGATAGTTAATAAATAGTAAATCTGAATACATCTAATTAAAGTCACCACTGGGATCCAGCAAATCTGCCTGATACGATACATGAAATGATCACAGCAAAACAGTGGCAAAATATGTTCTAAACCAAAAAGGTCTGAGCCTTTAGCATCATTGTAGTAATTTATTTAACCACAATTAACTGTATTGTGTCCTTTTTACTACATCCTGTCAGATGTAAATGATTTTATGATTACAAGATAGATTTTTGTTCACAAAACTCCAAATTGTAGAAATAAAGCTTAATTGGATCTGACAATCCGACCAAAACACAAAATCTGCATTTTGAGTATAATCATTTGACCTGCTTCCTACTCAATTAAACACTGCAGGCCTAAAGCTGTGAAGTCAACAAACAAATGAAATTGGAAAAGAACTTGGCTGATGTGTGCTATTTGCTAGTTGCACTTGCTGGTGTGTATCAGAAAATCTAATGTGCTCATTGATGCTGTTGGAGACACACACAGAGAGGACTGACCGCTGTGGACAGTAGTGACCTGAGGACGCCCAACTTCCACGGAGACATATTATGCTTTTTTAGGTACTTAGTATTGAACAATAACATAAGTAGATCCTCATTTTACAGTGTCTTCATTTTTCAAATAAACTCAACTAAGTACAGGAATGTGGGCGGGGATAGGGGATAGGTCAAAACAGGAATTCTCTGAGCTTTGGAGCCTCAGCAGGACAATACACGCAGGAATCAATCCCAATACAACTTTGAAAAAACAAATGATGAGGAAACCTGTTGTATAAAGGTTAAAAGCTCATCAAAGTTAATTTAGCAGAATATGTCCCCTTAAAAAGTGACAAAAAAGTTTCAAAACAAATAAATGGTTCTCGTTTCCAACAATTGTGATCTAAAAACTGCCACAGGCGCCTCCATGTTTGTTTTTCTAGTTGCACTTTTTCTTCCGTTTTGGTGATTTCTCTAACTGACTTTGGTGGTTATATACAAAAACACAGCCTTGACTTTACAAACGGTCGGATGTTTAAATGAATAAAGCTACTGTAACCACGCTTCGAACAAACAGAAGTTTTTAGGTCTGAAAGTGGAGCTGTGGCTCTCACCTGGCTGGCGTTGGTGAAGCCCCGGCCATCGCAGTGCACCTGCAACACGCCCTCTTTGACCTCACAGACGCAGGGCTCGAAGCAGGGCTCGTCCACCTCCTCGTCGGAGTTGTCCACCAGCGGGGTGTGTGTGGAGGTGGGGGTAGGGGTGGGGCTGTGTGACGAGCGCGACAGGCACACGCACCCCAGGGTGACAGCCAGGGCCACCCACTGCATCCTGACCCGTGTGCGAGTCCCCTCTCAGCTCAGCAGGCTGGGGGTAAGGCCCGGCATTGGCCCCTCACCGCACTGGAGGAACAGAGAGAGAGAATCACAAGAATATTCAAACAGAGAAGGAATCAAAGTTACATCACACAGACTGTAATATATGTCCAAAACTGTTCAGACTAACTGCTACTCTTGCAAACTCTTATAAAACACAAAATTCCTGTTCATTTTAAATCAGGCAACACTGACAAGACAAAAGCTGGTTCACCCTAAGGACAAGATCCTGACACAAAAACAGAGCAATGTGGTGTATTCTGTCCAGTGCAGTGAGGAAAGTGGTTAAGAGCGTAACATAGGAGAGACTAAACAGCCACTTCACAAGAGGCTTTATCAGCACAGAAGACATGCAAACTCAGGACCACAGAGCGCCGTGCATCTGCATCTTAAAGCCACAAACCACTCTATCAAAGACAGTGAGGAGAAGATTCTAAGCAGGAGAAGAGATGGTTTGAAAGAGGAGTTAAAGAGGAAATATTTGTTAAAAAAGAGAATCCGTCCTAAAACAGAAACAGAGGTTTAAGAATTAACCTTCCAGTCGTATATAATAGTGCCTTGAAACCCTGGAGCGGTAGACGCCCAGGTAATTCTGATGCTAATCAGGTACTCAGTGAGGAGGGAGCCAAAGTCAGTGTACAATAGGATGTTGATAGCCCATTACAGGGTTGTTAGTTAACAAAGATGGTATTTTTCAAAATAGTCCCTTTAACAGGAGATCCCGCCCGCTGGGCAGGACTTACTCAGAGTAGGATAAATATCTGTGTTCCCAACTCTCTGTTTTTTTTCCAAAAACAGAGTCCAGACGACAACTGCTTTCTACAATGAAACACTCCTGGACAAATGAGGGATTACACCGACATGTTTCTATAAAACTGTGTAAAGTCAATGTAATACAACCCAGATTACAATAAATGTAGTGCAAAGTGAGAGTGACAAACATTATTTTAGTAGTCCACAAGTCAGCAATTATTTTTTCCATTATTTGACTTGTCAAATGTGTATTTATATTACATATTAGGCCTTTAATATAAATTATAAACCAAAAATAGGTAGAAATATGGTTATCGAAGGCTTTTAGTTTGAGAATGTTTACAAATAAAATTAATTACATATTAATATGGTAGTCTTTGTTTTAAAATGTCTTTTCTTATGTGTTTTACACTCTGTATGGTCCAAATAACTATTATCAAAATAAAACTATTATTATTTTTGTAGGCGAATAGTCACAATTAGTTGATTCATCATTGCAGCCCGAGTGTGAACAATATAAATGAGGGGAAAACAGTAGCTGCTGGACTAACAGTATTAGCAAATAATCAGAGCCAGTCCAGTGAACCCGTATGGACTTTAAAAACACAGAGGGGCACTTAAACCTGGGGTTTAAACATAGCCTCCAGTTTGAGTCATTAGGTTCAGTGGTGTGTGTCGCCGCTTTAGCCTCGCCATCTGGTGGTGGAACAGCCCTCCGACCATGCGCAGTAGTGACCGCTCGGACCAAAGAGCGCCGGAGCAGGGCAAGATAAAGATTCAAAAGCTGTTTTTAAGACTGAGAATACGTTTATGATCTGAAAATATGCACAAGTCCAACTTGGAGCAGGTTTAAGCTTGCAATACCCTCTCCAGGTATTTAAACAGACCCACAGAGGGCACTCCACAGAGGGCACTCCACAGAGGGCACTCCACAGAGGGCACTCCACAGAGGGCACTCAACAGAGGGCACTCCACAGAGGGCACTCCACAGAGGGCACTCCACAGAGGGCACTCCACAGAGGGCACTCAACAGAGGGCACTCCACAGAGGGCACTCCACAGAGGGCACTCCACAGAGGGCACTCCACAGAGGGCACGGCGACATGACATATGGACAGAGGATTGTTGTTGTTGTTGTTGTTGTTGTTGTTGTTGTTTTATGGCGGTTGGAATCCAAGTGTTGCATTACCGCCAGACTTTATTCTTTCGACTTCATTTTGCTCCCGCTCTTATTATTGACAATTAGAAATCTCAATGAAAAATATGTGAATGGCACAGCCCTATAGCAGCAATAACAACGTAAAATACATACACACACATCTCAACTCAATTTAGATTAACTTACAAACTATTTAAATATACACACGCAAAGACGGTGTACTCTCATTTACTAAACTATTTTACCCTTTAAATCAACCTTATTCAGATTTGACCTTTAAACCAGGTCTAATGTTGTTTGCACATGAAAACATACCTTTTGTCATTCACATATTATGCTCTGTTTGGTGAGGATCACACGAATATTCAAAACAGACATTAAAAAAGAATCCAAGAATCAAAATGCCACGGTAAAAGATGAACATTACAAGTAGTAATAATAATAATAATTCATGGGTAGCTGAAGGCCACAGTGGAAAGAGCACAGCGTGTTGGCATAAGCGATGCTCCACAAAGCTGAGGGGAGTTAAGGACACATCATCTCAAAAGAAGACGCTCTGATGTCGAAAGTGACGGAATAATGAGCGGTATGAAGTGAAACACAGATTCGTTTATGAAATACGTTTGTTAATTAAGGTTATGTGCATTAATGGGTGACTTCAACAGACAAGAATAGGCGAAAAATATAAATGTGCCATAATTATGGAACTCAAACAAAAAAATGTCCTACAAAACTGAAAGCAAAAAGCGTTTAGTTTCATCTGGGACGTCTCTATTTCGCCAAACAATATCATACAAAAGATAATGGAAGGGCAAAACATACTGGCTATTTTTCGAAAGCATATAAAATATAACGATAATTCACATGTTTAAAGGTTAAATATTGCGTAAACTCAACTTTTATACGCTTTTAATCATGTTATAATAATTTATTCAAATGATTCATGGATGCTTGAGTAATCCTGTGTTGTCCTGGATTTGAGGCTTGAATGTTTAGAAAATGTCTATGTCCACCTACCCCTATCCCCGCCCACAGCTCTGTAAATGCAATGATCCAAAAAAACAACAACATTAAAAACACATACATTCAAATCTGCTGCTTGCTAACTGGTAAATACCACTTATCAGTTCTGTAGTTTTGAACAGGAAGTCAATGGACCCGTTTCAGTTACTAAGTCGTTTTAGATCAATAATGTGATTTACAAAGAATAAAATGTAAAGTAATGACCAACAAGGGAAAAATAAAGCATTATACTGTATATGTCTTCATTAAAGACAGCTTTAACTAACGAGGTGAAGAAGCTAGAGTCGAGACAGGACCTACAAGATTGCAGTGCGAGTTGTTTGCAGGATGCTGTATTGTCCAGGGTCAAAGGGGCAAACCATTTTTCCAGGTAAATGGCACATTCCTGACCAATGTCTCCCAAGAGGGCACCAGCAAAGATCCACAATGTTACTAAATCCTTGATAGTAGTAGCAGTAGTAGAGGGTCAGGATTTATAGAATGGCAAAGCTTTCAAAGTCTTGTCTCCAAGCATCAAGTTGATTGTAGTTGTATGTTTACTCGAGAGGTAAATTGTACACTCAGAAACTCAAATGTCAAGGCGACTAACAACACAGGCTGTATAGTATGCTCATTCTCAGACATTTTTAGTAGGCCTACATCAGGGCTATTCAACTTCCCGAGGGCCAGATTTCTCGGAGAGCCAAAGCCTCTGGGTGCACAACACGCCACTGTAACAAGGCACAAAATATCCCCAACACTTTCAATAAATGAGTTAATTAACATAATGATGGATTTGATTTTTGTCAGAAATAACAAACAAAATGCCAACATTGCTCTGCTAAATTACCCACCCAGGACTGAACCAGAATTAAACTAGGAATAGACTAGTACCAACCAGGTCTGAGCCAGAACTAACCCAGAATCTAAACAGGTCTAAAGCAGAATTAAACAATGACTAAACCAAGACCAAACCAGGTTTAAACTAGTACTAACCCAGAATTAAACCAGTATTTTTTTATTTTATAATTGGAAGATGGATTGTAGGCCTGATTTAATGACTTGGTGGGCCCGATTTTGCCCCCGGGCCTTAAGTTGGAAAGCCCACAACAGGAACAAGCCGAAAACTGTTACTATTGCTAACTTATCAATTCTATGTATTAATTTATGTTTGTGTGGGTCTTATCATGCAGCATACAGCTACATTTCTCCAAAAAGGGATCTATTTCTATACCGTATTAATCTATCTTTCCTCAGTTCGAATTTGCACATTTCAAACACATCGACAAGTATTGACATTAGAGAAAAATCTGATTTATTATATGCTAAACTAATAAATCCCATGGACTTTTAGCTCACAAAGAGGACATTATCCTAAATCACTATCTGTTCCATACAACCCTGTTCAAATGTGTGGCTGCTTTCGACCCCGAATCTGTCAAATGATTGCAATGTAAAATGTGACAAGTTGATTATAGTTAAATTGCATGTTTACGCAGAGAAGTGAAGCGAAGTGCTGTAAAATATGCGCGAAAACTCAAGAAGTCGAGGCAACAAACAACACGGCACACACTTTTCCCTTGACTTAACTAACAGTGCGGCTCTATGTAGCTCTGTACATGTCAAACCCTGACGGAATAAAACATGACAACCAACATTTACCTGCCTCACCTGCACAAAGCATTTTGTTTTTTTCTCCCTGTGTATTTTATAAGTCAAGTGGCTGCACTGCTTGCTCTGAATAATATTACCCCGCTTAACAGGCACTCGAGCGTAAATCCCTCGCATGTGTTGTTTTTAATCCATGCGCGCTGAATTGGGCTACATGCAAATTCGGCTCTCTAATGCCCGCGTCCGATGAGCTGCTCCATTTGATGCGATGAATGGGCATCAGAGGGGCAGAGGGGGCTAGACACACAGCGCGATGACAAGGAGTGAATCATAACTGTCCGGGCGGATCTGAATACGAGCAGCGCTGATGGAAGCGTGAGTGGAAGAATGCGTGGATGGAAGAGCATGCATTTAGAAGCAAAAATGGTCCTTTTGGGTTAAAACAAGACACGGGGTTGAACCAGGCGACTTAGATTGAAATAACATATTTTGTGGGATAATGGAAGGGTTGGCTATATGTTAGGTTTATGTGAAAGTCTATTCACCTTCTTTTTTACCTGGTTGTATGGTTTTGCTTGGGCTTGTGATTCTTCAGTTTGAACCAGGACCAAATTCTGATTCTGTGAGCTAATTCTGTGCAAGCTCACAAATGTTGGTGTATTACTATGGCAACACGTACATGGACAAGCATACAGTATGTTATTGATTTCTTATACTCTTTAAACATGCTTATTTTAAGTTAAATATGAGTTCAAACCTCTTAGAAACACATTTCTATGAACAAACCGACAACAGGTCGGGGCAGAAAAAACATCGAGGCCAACTTACTTAACAAACTCTATTTAACTTAAATGACCTGGTGAATTAATGCTATAAATCACAGATATGCAACATTTTAGAAAACTGACAACAATGTGTTCAATTAAAGAATACATTATCAGAATTTAAGACTATAACATGCGGGATACCTCAAGGCTCTGTGCTTGGCCCAAAGCTTTTATTATATGTCGTTATATTTGCAATTACAAAGTTTTTCGAAACTTCATATTGTTTCCTTTTATATAAATAATCACTCAATATAAAAACAAAATGGATATTTGAAAAAAAAAAAGCTATTCAAAGCTTTTTTGTCTTCAAAAACTACATAGACAAAGCTGTAAAACCTAAAATAGATGGAATTTATACTGTGAATAACTTATGCAAATGGATGAATATATTGGGGACATATTTAGCTTCTTTCTGTTTTGTGTCAAAACACATGTCATATATATGGTATGACTGAATTTTTAAACTATTTCTGGCTTTTTAAATAATGAAAATATAGTCAAAGCTCAACCGCACATGAGTTCTACAGATTACAGAGCCGTTTTCAAGCCGTCCAGAGATGCATTGTTGACGTTGTTGGTGCACATGAACATTGAGCATTTCACGCAAATCAACCCTCACGTCTCAGTTCTTCATTGAAATGTTTGGGATTCCCACTTAACTGGAAATGCCAATGACAGTGGAAGTACGGGTCAGTAGCGGTCAGAAGTAAAAGTGGGCGGGGTGGATAAAGGGAAAATAAGGGTGAAATCTATCCACATGGAACCAAAACTGACACAAAGTTCAGTTACAAAGATCGGGTACTGTATGTTTTAGTAGCTGCATTGTTCTGTTTAAAGGACTTTTAGCCACGAAATGACAAAGTGTAATTCGTCAAATTGGTTATTGCTTTCAAAAACTGTGAAAATAGTTATAGTTAAGACCCCTGGCCCTTTATCTTCAATCTAGATGGTCCTGAAAACAACATATGAGATAAAACCAGGTCATAATCAACTGCAAAATAATAAGTTAGCAACATAAAAATAGCAACGTTACCTGCAGAAATAATTGTAATTATTGTAATAATTAAATCTTTCAAATGTAGAAGTATGTGTTTTTCTAAATAATAAAGAAATATAGTAAACTGAAATCAATCTAGAAAGATATAAGGTCTATTGAATATATTAAAACTAGTTAAAAAGAAAACTGTTCAAATGAAGAATTCAAGTCCTTTTAATTCCTCAGTTATACTGCGTTGCAACAATGGAATTTCCCCATGTGTGGACAATAAAGGATTATCTTATTTTATCTTATCCTATCTTATAATTCTGTGTGAAACTAGAATGACAGCAGTCTGAAATATATTGAACCAACTCAAATCATTTATTTTAAATTATTAAGTTTGAGTAAATCAACTTAACCTTTTTCAAATAGCTTTTCCTTTTTGCAGTGCAGAGTGAGTACTGCATTGTAGATGTTAAAGGAACATTACTGCATAGTTTGATGTAACTTTTGCAAAGGTTACAAGTCACGTTAAGGTCTATAACACATTCCATTCACAGGAGGGGGCACACATGAATGAAATGAATATATTCCAATGTCTAGTCTAATCTATTAAAGTGGTCCTGGATGGTAAATTGGCAAAAGCGTAACAGTTTCCATTTGGTTCAAATCAACAAGCAAAAGTACCAAACAAAGTGAGATAAGGGGCTTTTTAAGTAAGAAAATGTTTGTCCAAGATGTTGGAAAATTGATGTTAATGCAGTTTTTGACAGAAAGATGTTAATTATGGATAAATAATAGTTGATGTATGAGACTGCATATTAGGTCCATCGCATTCCCACTTAAATTATAGATAAGCTGATGGCCACAAAGCACCATAGGTTATTATACATATTAAAGCAGCGCCGCGGAACTTTATGCATGAGTTCACGAAGCTAGAAAGTCAAAACAATATATTCATGGGTTTCAGCTTCCTGTTATATGCAACATTTTGAGGACTTTTTCCCATTCAAAAGATATATATATATATATATATATATATATATATATATATATATATATATATATATATATATATATATATATTATTATTATACCCACTTTTTTGGGGTACTTTTTTCAGTATTTGTGTGAATTGTGTGTATTTACCAAAGAGTACATTGTAAAAGCAGCACTTTTTGACAAAATAAGACCATTGCGCGCTGTCTGCAGCTAATTATTATTATTTATTATTTTCTTGTCAACCAGGAAGTAAGAACCTAAAGCAGCGCTCTGATTGGCTGCGTTTGGGTGGTCCGCCCCAGCTTCACTTTTCCGTCTAAAAAAGCTGTGCACTCGCCTGAAAATGATTCCATGTGAATACAAAGGGTCCGTGAGAGATACTAGTTAGACAGATTTAAATCATTGCTGTCCATTTTTTGCTGTTTGAAAATCCAGTAACCCAGCTTTAATCACTATAACAACAATTTGGCACAATTTCTTAATTTCTATCCATTCTGAAACCCATGGATTAGAACTGTTTCCATGGCGATGGATTGTTTTTCTTTATACTGTGTAACATTAGAGGTAAAGCAATAACATCATTACAATGACAAGCAGGTAGCAGACCTTCCAACAAGTCACGTTACAAGCCAGGTCTGCGTCACAGTGAGCAAGCAAGTTTTTCAAGGTTGTTTTAGTTCAATAGAAACAAATTCCTTTCATTTTAGACCATTCTGGGGCTGAAATGTTGCGCACTAAGGCTTTACCAATATGTACGCTTGTTTTAGATTCATATTTCAGTCTTTTCTCAAATGTTACTGCTCCTGGAAGAGTCTAAAATGTGCACTGTCAATTATAGCTTGATTTTAAAACATCAATCTACAAAAACTAATTGTAATCTCTCATAATTGTCAGAGTAGTCGCAGTTCAATTTTCATCCAAACTGTGCTGCTTGATACAAGATTATTACTGCACATTTTATTTCATTGACTGACACCTGATGGCGACGTGTCAAAATGTAAACTGGAAAAAAACATTCAAAATATCAATCTCTAATCATAATTCCATTTGTTTTGAACGTCAACACAAAAATATCAGCACTGAATTGAAGCTCCTATTAATCAAACATTAACCGTTTATCCGCCTTAATCTACCCCGGCGCGCTGAAAACACGGCAGCGCCTTCCGCCCCGTCTCAAAGTGTCGACGACGATACGACTGGCGAAGATGCCAAAACTCTGCGAGGCGAGCGAGGAGACGAGGAGACGAGGAAGGAAGATAGGGCGGATGGAAGGCGGGAGGAAACAACAGGCGCAGCGCAGGGCCAAGCCTCTCCAGTCTTAATGAGATCTAAATTGGATAAAACATCTTGATCCGATCATACAGCGTTTGAACAGTGCCATGTGCGACGCAATTATGACGGCGTCGCTATGCTAGCCGCTAATCAGCCGGTAATAATCTGGAATCACAGAGTTAGACGGAGCAGGCGGGCGATCAACACACCAGCAATCTACAGTGAGCGGCATAAGCGGTGTTAGGCTAGCAGCACGGGCGCTAATGGTTAAATGGGGTCGAAATGGAAGGGCAGTGAATTAGAAAATGTTGGGTAATGCAGTAGGGCTGGATCTAAGTGCAGTCGAATTCAAATAAGAGGCAAAAAATACAGAGACAAGCGAGAAATACTGCGCAAAATCGCCTTTTTCTGAGCAGTATCCAAACTATAAAGCGACGAACTTTATGTTGCTAGAATTTGTGAAACACTTTATAATAAGGGGTGGACTGATGATATTATGTCAATCCAATAGAGTTAAACATGTCTCGAATGGGACTGCAGATGAAATGTAGCCTACAAATAAATGTTTTTTTTTTTTAAATGCACTGTTCCTGAAGTAAATAAATCAAATCGAATGGGAACAATCTGTCAAATTAATAACAAAAGCATAGAAAATGTATCACAAAAGCATAGAAAATGTATCAAAAACGTATGTATTCAGCTCTTTTTGAAGCTTTTGCCGCTATAAACGATATACTCGATTCAAATTTTGTATCTACATTTCAGTATATTGCCCACCTCTGTTTTTTTAATAACTACACTTTTATTAGCCTCAATAAAACATGATGAAAGACTTAAGGCAGGGGTGTCACAGAGGGCCACAGACAACATGACAATGAAGTGAATCATTCAGAATGTTGCGTTCGACATAGTCTGGACGCGCCTCCACACCTTTAATATGAACAGGAACATTAATATTCCGCTGGTATTACATCAAGGTTTTTTTATTTTTTTTTCAATTCTACAGGAAAAAGAACCACTTTATGCTGTTTGGGCCAATTTAGCAGGAAGCCATGAGGGCCAACACAAATTGCTCTGGGGGCCGAATCCAAAGTTTGGACACCCCTGACCCCTGCTTAGTCACTACTTTAATACTTCATAAACTGTTTTATTCACAGATCTTTATTAATCACGCTTTATCAAGGCTAATTAAGATGTAGTTCTTAGAAAGTTGTACAAAAACCCTGTGAGCTTTTTAAGTTGCTGTTAATTGGTCCAGTTATGAGTTTGTTGCAAGTGTTCTTAAAAAGGTGCTCCATGGAGATGGTTTTACTTTGCCTAGTTCCACAGTCCGGCATTTCACTTAACTATCTCCATGGAGACAAGTAGATGTCAAGTTACAAGTCAGAGCTGTGGAGAGGCAGCACTGCTCACAGCAAGAAGTTATGTTTTTAAGGTCATTTTTAGCATTAAAAAGACACATAATGAAATAACTGCTAAATAAATGTTTATGCCAAACTGTGGAACATTTGTCACATTATAGGTCGAGCAATAACATATTTTTGAAGACCAGAAAAGTTATGCAGTGCACCTTTTGGCATTGAAAATCATGTATTAAAAGGTTGTTTTTTTTAACACAAACATATATTTTTGTCTGCCTTATAGTTCAAATCTGTACCACCCATGAATCATTAATACATATTTTGGATGTTTTAAATTACAATATTGATCTAAAACAACTTCAAAAATCAAAGACTGGAGTACTGGGTGTGTATGGGGGGTGCGGGCAAACGGACATTTTTAGAATGCAGGAGTCTAAAGAGTATTCAGGCGCTGGTACAGCTGGCAGCCCGGTGTAAACGCTCTCTCTTCTTTCTCACACTTATTGTGCTTTATCTCCTATATTTTGTAAATATAGTAAGTATATTTTTTCTATTTTACTGTACGATAGGGACACGCGCTGGAATAGTTTTTTTATTCAACTGTTTTTGACTTTTTTCGGCTGGATTTGAGAGTTTTTCGTTGCGTTCGTTGTGTTGTTGTGACGTGAGCTAGCTCCGAGTGAGCCCACCAGCCCCCCCCGCGCCCTCCGGCCGCGCTAAAGTACGGCGTGTCGTCGGTACACGTTTATGTACACGTTTATATGAAAGAGGAACTTCACGAACGATCGGGACACGCACTGGAATCGCTTTAAATTAACTTGTTTTGACTTTTTTCGGCTGGATTGAGTGTTTTCGTCGTGTCGTTGCGATGTGTCTTGGCTCTGAGTCCCCCGGCTCCGGCCCCGCCCCCCGGCTCCGGCCCCGCCCCCCGGCTCCGGCCCCGCCCCCCGGCCGGCGCTGTACCGCGTTTACACAAAGGAGGAACTCATGAAACTGCGGAGAACAGTCGTCTTACCCGGAGATCGTCACGTTATCCCGGCGGACATCCTAAGGAAAACGCAACGAGGCAGACGGGCTGGACGTAAACTCCGAGAGAAGAGAGGGACAAACAGGAAGTCGGTTCCCGCCGTAGTCATGGGTAACGTGAGGTCCCTTCAAAATAAAATGACGGAAATAGCGAGCCTCATGCGGTCCCAGAAGATTTATAGGGACAGCAGCGTCTTGATTTTCACAGAGACCTGGTTAACAGCAGAAATGCCAGACTCTATTGTAGGTTTGGACAATTTTCATCTGCTGCGGGCGGACAGAACGAGAGAATGCTTGAAGAAAAGAGGTGGAGGTCTGGCGGTGTATGTGAACACGAGCTGGTCCAAACCCGAACACTGCACAGTGAAGGAGCAGCTATGTAACAAGGATATTGAACTATTGGCTATTGGCATGAGGCCATACTATCTGCCCCGGGAGTTCTCACATGTGATTTTGATCGCAGTCTATGTGGCCCCGTCTGCCAATGCTGAAAATGCTTGTGAAGCACTGCTCTCCTGCACTTGTAGGCTGCAAACACAGCATCCACAGGCTCTCTTCCTCATCTCTGGTGACTTTAACCACGCTTCTCCCTCTTCTGTTCTACCAACATACACCCAGTATGTCACCTGCCCCACCAGAGAGAATAGAACATTGGACTTGTTTTTTGCCAACACCAAGGAGGCTTATTCTTCTTCCCCCCTCCCTCCCCTGGGCAGCTCGGACCACAACCTTGTACATCTGAGGCCTGTGTATGAACCCATCGTGCGCAGGCAGCCTGTGGTGTCCCGTGAGGTGAGGATGTGGTCTGCTGAGAGCGAGGAGGCTCTGAGGGACTGCTTCAGCACCACTGTCTGGACTGAGCTTTATGACCCACATGGGGAGGACATCAACACCATCACAGAGTGCATCACGGACTACATCAACTTCTGTTTTGAGAACATTGTTCCCTCCCGGACGGTGCGGTGTTTTCCAAACAACAAGCCATGGATTAACCGTGAACTGAAGGCTCTGCTGAAGGAGAAGAAGAGAGCCTTCAGGTCAGGGAACAAGGAGGAGCTGAGGACTGTGCAGAAGGAGCTGAGGAGGAAGATCAGGCAGGCTGAGGCCGGCTACAAGAGGAGGATGGAGGAGCAGCTGCAGCAAAAGAACATTCAGGGAGTGTGGAGGAGCCTGAAAACCATCTCGGGCTTCAAAACCCCCCCTGCCCAGACAGAGGGGGATCTACAGTGGGTGAATGATTTAAATGCTCACTTCTTGAGGTTTGATCGGTCACCCGCCCCTCCCCCTGCACAGCTGCATGCTCCCTCTTCCACAGCTGGACAATGCCCTGCATCTGTTCCTCTTCGCTTATCTGCCCCGGACCATCGGCTCCCCACTTCGCCTGGACTCACCAATCCCCCCAGCACACAGTCCCCCTGCCAACCACTGACTGTCACAGCAGCACAGGTGAGGAGTGAGCGGAAGAGGATTAAAGTGAGGAAGGCAGCAGGACCTGATGGCATCAGCCCCAGGCTCCTTAAGTCCTGCGCAGATGAACTGTGTGGAGATATGGAGCATGTCTTCAACATGAGCCTGAAGCTGAGGGTGGTACCACAGGTCTGGAAGACCTCCTGTCTGGTACCTGTGCCTAAGACACCGCGCCCCAAAGACCTCAACAGCTTCAGGCCAGTGGCTCTCACGTCCCACCTGATGAAGACACTGGAGCGGCTGGTCCTGGACCACCTCCGCTCCACCGTGAGCTCAGCCATGGACCCGCTGCAGTTTGCATATCGGTCTGGCATCGGAGTGGAGGACGCCGTCATCTCCCTGCTGCACCGCTCTCTCTCTCACCTGGAAAAGCCTGGCAGCTCTGTGAGGATTCTGTTCTTCGATCTTTCCAGCGCCTTCAACACCATCCAGCCGCTGCTCCTGAGGGACAAGCTGGAGACGGCTGGTGTGGAGTATGACCTGGCAGAGTGGATCCTGGACTACCTCACAGACCGACCCCAGTTTGTGAGAGCCCGGAACTGTGTGTCTGACATTCAGACCTGCAGTGTGGGGGCGCCCCAGGGCACTGTCCTCGCGCCCTTTCTCTTCACCCTTTACACTGCAGACTTCAGACATGACACGGACAGCTGTGTCCTGCAGAAGTTCTCTGACGACTCTGCCATCATCGGACTCATCACGGACGACGATGACGCGGAGTACAGAGGACTGGCGCAGGACTTTGTGGACTGGTGTCAGCGGAACCACCTCCTCATCAACGCGGGGAAGACCAAGGAGATGGTGGTGGATTTCCGCAGACGCCACCCCACTGCCCCCTCACCAGTGAACATCCAGGGACGGGACATTGAGAGAGTGGACTCATACAAGTACCTGGGTGTTCATCTGAACCACAAACTGGACTGGACTCATAACACAGACGCACTGTACAGGAAGAGCCAGAGTCGGCTCTACCTCCTGAGGAGACTCAGGTCTTTTGGAGTGACAGGGCCACTCCTGAAGACCTTCTACGACTCTGTGGTGGCATCAGCCCTCCTGTACGGTGTGGCCTGCTGGAGCAGCAGCATCACAGAGAGGGAGAGGAAGAGGCTGGACAGAGTCATCAAGAAGTCCAGCTCCGTCCTGGGCTGTGCTCTGGACTTGGTGCAGGAGGTGGGGGACAGGAGGGTCCTGGCTAGATTCACATCTATGCTGGACCATGAGTGTCGCCCCCTGCAGGACACTCTGTCCGCTCTGGAGAGCAGCTTCAGTGAGAGACTGATCCACCCTCGCTGTGTGAAGGAAAGGTTCCGTAGGTCTTTCCTTCCTGCTGCTGTCAGACTTTATAACAAAAACTGTTAGTACTGAACACTCGCAATACTGACCTAACCATGTGCAATTCTGTCATATGTGCAATTGCTGTTGGAATTCATGTGCAATTCCTGTGCAACCTATGTGCTGTCGTGACACATATTCATGTGCAATTACTGTCGTGATCACATGCAATGGTATTTATGTATTTATTTATTTATTTGTCTATGGGAGTTTTTATTTATTTATAGGAGATCTTCTACTGAAAGTGTTTTTCAGACTTCCTATAAGTGATCTGTTCTTCTGTATCTACCTCTGTATCTTCCTGTGTTGCACCAATGAAATTTCCCCATGTGGGACAATAAAGGAATATCTTATCTTATCTTATCTTATGAATCACTGTAAATACAACTTGGCGTGAGTAAATGGGAAAAGGGAGGAAAGGGAAAACATTATAACAAGCTCTTAAAAGTCAATTTTGCACAATCTTCTTCAAAATTATAAAATGTGAAATGCCAAGGCAAATGAGTCTCTAAAAACAGCTTTATGCTCTAAAGCAGTTTGAAACAGGCAGAAATGTCCCGAGTGATGACTGCAATAAACCAAAGATCAATGGAAATTCAAATATGAAGAAGAAACACTCAAGGCCAAGAACTAAATACTGGAATAGTTCTAAACAAGGCCAACGCAGAGGCCCCGGCAACCAGTTCAAACCAGGACAAAGCAGGCCTAAAACAAAGACATCAGGAACATTATAAAAATTCTTGAAAACCATAAAAAAAAATGTAAGAACAAAAAAAACATAAGACAGAAAGAATCCAACATTTTATCCATAGACCAAAAACCAATAACCGGGGCCTTTTTCAGTCGATCAATATCACTTTATTTCTCCCCGAGGGGCAATTCAAGCCCATTGAGCAGTAAATAGAAAAGCTCAAAGGTCTCAGTGCAGGTCAACAGGGAGGGTCATCAGATTCTGTGTCAGGGGAGTTTGGGTGAGTAACAACCCTCAGGACAAAAGACTATGTGCCCTGCAACATCACGGCATCCAGGAGGAGCCATTAGCTAATACCGCTAATTCACTGTAAGCACTTATTTGTACATATTTCTTTAGTTTTGAGTATGTTTCATCTTGAAGCAGTGTTTACAGTTTTTAGTTTTATTTTGTGTTACTATTCATTGTGTAGGAAGAATCTGTCACCCATTTACAACGCCATCGTTTTAGTTTGGTGATGAGACGAACAGGACAATTCCCTCAAAGTGTTTCCTCTGACATGTCTTCTGCTGCATTTGGTGTGAAACGGCTGCTGCATTTCAGAGCTAGCTCGATGCATGCATATGTAGCTCGATAGCATGCATATGTAGCTCGATAGCATACATATGTAGCTCGATAGCATGCATATGTAGCTCGATAGCATGCATATGTAGCTCGATAGCATGCATATGTAGCTCGATAGCATGCATATGTAGCTCGATAGCATGCATATGTAGCTCGATAGCGTACATATGTAGCTCGATAGCGTACATATGTAGCTCGATAGCGTACATATGTAGCTCGATAGCGTGCATATGTAGCTCGATAGCGTGCATATGTAGCTCGATAGCATGCATATGTAGCTCGATAGCATACATATGTAGCTCGATAGCGTACATATGTAGCTCGTAGCTCGATAGCGTACATATGTAGCTCGATAGCGTACATATGTAGCTCGATAGCGTACATATGTAGCTCGATAGCGTGCATATGTAGAGTCTCGGTGGATACTGGGAAATAAACAACTCAAATCACAAAAGCCAGATTGTCTCCTGAAACTTCGTCTCCAAATCCCAAATATGATGTTAAAATGTCATATAAAAATCTAAAACAAAGCTCAGTGTGTCATAAGAGCAGCCAAACCACAACCATGGAAACCACAGTGTGACATTTGTATCTTCTGCTCAATCAAGATGGGTTTCCGCTGGGTGCTGCTCTTTTCCCCAGGAACCCAAAGTAATAGGTTACAATAATCCTCCATTGATCCCCCCAATAGAAAAATAATTATAATAGAATAAATGCAATATAAGTTTAATGCCATGGAACATTCCAGGCAGCGCAATAACATGGACCAAACGTATGTTCAACTCTTGCTTATAAAAAAGTGACATTATTCTACATTAGAGGCTGAACTATCTTAACTTAAAGCAGGTGGAAACAAAATGTAGCTCTAAATATAGACCCCATAAATGTGCAGCTCGTGCTCACACACTGCTGTACCATGTGGTGTATAAACCTTCACCATAAACATAAAGCATTCATGACTAAATAATGTAGAATTGATGTAAGTACTGCTGCAGTTTGTACGGTGTAACTCTTCTGGTGGAGGATCTACCACCTGCTTGTCTCTATGGAGATATTAGGGATGTGTAAATCTTCCACAGTATGGCATTAAACTTGTGCTGGGTTCACACCTGAAGGACCAGTTCAGGTGTGGCTCACTGAGCTGGAGCATGTGGACGCAGGTCCGGGGGAAGTGTGGGTCTGGAGTCTGGAGTTTTCAGTCCATTTATAGACGAGCATATTGCTTTGTTATTGCGTGAACCCACGTCAATGTGCACCGTGTGTGACCCCAGTACATGGTTGTTGGTAAGAGGGGAAATCTGCAATTGTGTAACCGTATCGAAATACTGTATGTGCCAACTGAGTGTAACTGAAGCTTTGCCCCTGGCTCAGACTGCGTGCGGGGAAAGTGCGGTGCAGAGGCCGCAAGAATCTCAAAGCTCTGAAAGTACTGAGAGTGGCTTAGACCGCTCTTGAAGCACGACTGTGATGCCAACGCAGGTGCTGCAGAATCTATTCTCACCTGATGCCTCATTTTTTTAAAGATTTTTTTGGTTCAAAGGTTTTATTAGACAGGACATTGTAGCGTGAAATGGGGATGAGGAGGGAGTGCATCTACAGATGGAAAGTAGCTTGTGGCTAAATCTAGTGTGGAGCATCGTTTCTCTTTTGAGATCAGTGTTATCTGTGCACTGTCCTTGTTCTAAATAAATAAATGAAATATCAGTCTAAGACGGCAATCGCTGTTTTTAGTGCTGTTTTTATTGCTCAAAAATACACTAACTTCTCCGCGGATCTAACCTGTAACTTGGCCTGGTGGCACCACCTGCTTGTCTCTGGGGGACAGATCGTGTAATGCCTACTTTGTGAAACAAGCAGTAGCATGTCTATGGAGACCAGCAGGGGGCGGACTCTCCAGCAGGGGGCGGACTCTCCAGCAGGGGGCGGACTCTCCAGCAGGAGGCGAACTCTCCAGCAGGGGGCGGACTCTCCAGTAGGGGGCGGACTCTCCAGCAGGGGGCGGACTCTCCAGCAGGAGGCGGACTCTCCAGCAGGGGGCGGACTCTCCAGCAGGAGGCGGACTCTCCAGCAGGGGGCGGACTCTCCAGCAGGAGGCGGACTCTCCAGCAGGGGGCGGACTCTCCAGCAGGAGGCGGACTCTCCAGCAGGGGGCGGACTCTCCAGCAGGGGGCGGACTCTCCAGCAGGAGGCGGACTCTCCAGCAGGGGGCGGACTCTCCAGCAGGAGGCGGACTCTCCAGCAGGGGGCGGACTCTCCAGCAGGAGGCGGGACTCTCCAGCAGGGGGCGGACTCTCCAGCAGGAGGCGGACTCTCCAGCAGGGGGCGGACTCTCCAGCAGGAGGCAGACTCTCCAGCAGGAGGCAGACTCTCCAGCAGGGGGCGGATGCTCCAGCAGGAGGCGGACTCTCCAGCAGGGGGCGGACTCTCCAGCAGGAGGCGGGACTCTCCAGCAGGGGGCGGACTCTCCAGCAGGAGGCGGACTCTCCAGCAGGGGGCGGACTCTCCAGCAGGAGGCAGACTCTCCAGCAGGAGGCAGACTCTCCAGCAGGGGGCGGATGCTCCAGCAGGGGGCGGACTCTCCAGCAGGGGGCGGACTCTCCAGCAGGAGGCGGACTCTCCAGCAGGGGGCGGATGCTCCAGCAGGGGGCGGACTCTCCAGCAGGGGGCGGATGCTCCAGCAGGGGGCGGACTCTCCAGCAGGGGGCGGACTCTCCAGCAGGGGGCGGACTCTCCAGCAGGAGGCGGACTCTCCAGCAGGGGGCGGACTCTCCAGCAGGGGGCGGACTCTCCAGCAGGGGGCGGACTCTCCAGCAGGGGGCGGACTCTCCAGCAGGGGGCGGACTCTCCAGCAGGGGGCGGACGCTCCAGCAGAAAAGTGACATAGTGCACAACCTTTGACAAGTTATTTAAAGCTTAAATGTCACTTTCCTGGTGGAGGATCGGCCTCCTGCTTGTCTCCATCTTCCTCAGTATGGCATTAAACTAATTTCCATGGAAACAAGCAGGTAAAACAACCAGGCCAAGTTACAGGTCAGATCTGTGGAGAGGCACTACTTTATGCTCACTGTAAAAATGTATGCTTTTAAAATAAATCAATAAAAATCAATAAAAATTGGTAATAAATGTAAGATATGTAGAGTTAATAAATATGGACCATTCTGGGCAAAGCATTAACATGTGGTGGACCTTTCGTTTGCCTGATGACAAATCAACATTTCAGTACTTGTTTTTAGATTTACCACATTGCACACTATACAATATTAAAACAAAACGTATGCATGAAGCAAGATAGAAACCATTTTTAACTAAATCTAGTCTCCAGTTAGTAATATTGCTTTAATTCAGCTATTCAAACCGGTGTAAAACTGTTACCATTGCACTCTGGCTTGAGTGATAAACTGAGCAAAATCAACACAAGGACTGGACTTGATTAACTTCAAGTAAGCAAAAAAAATCAAGTAAACTTACCTTCTTACATACAACTAATTTCCGTCATTCCCTGTTGTAATAAATCATAGATGTAGACAACTATATTGGGGCCTGGAAAGCTGATGAATACCAAATACGTCTCCTAATCTCCTCTCCAGTGGGCGATATTGCAATAACTCTGCTTTACATCGCACTGGCCCACGTCACTCGCCATTATGATGAGGCCAAAGGCACGGGGTGAAGGAGACCATAGATAAAACCCGAGTAATGCAATCTGCTGGAGCGGCGGATGGGTGTGTGAGGGTTACATAAGCAGTCCAAAAAGAACAAGAACAAGCTGCCACTATGAAAACAAGTTACCGCAACCTGATATCGACCACATCGCATCCCCGAGCTCTCGCAATGTATTCCTGCCTTGTTCCCCTCCGCCCGAATGCGTGAGCGTGTGCCTTCAAAACAATAGAAAGGTCAAAGCGTTCGAAAACTGCTGCTTTTAAAGTGCTGCCAAGTGCCGGTACGTGCAGGTGTAGATGAGCGGGGAGGCTTGATTTCATAACAAACCGACCAGATTCGGCTTGGCACGGCACAATCCCACAATGATCAATGTAGAGAGGGAAAAAACAAACCTTGAGCTAGCAAAAAATGGATTCTTTTTCATCAGATGTGGGCAAAATGTTTCTCGTTATCAAAGCAAGGAGCAAACGAGGCCAAGATACTGAAATTGTTTGACAAATGTGGAATCCAATCTATTCCGAGTCCCAAAAGAGTGTTACAGGGAGACATCCAAGGAGGAGTATATATCGTAGAACATTGCGGGGAAAGTTCTTATGATTTCTTAGCGCGTGAAGGGAAAATAACACACTCTTTTTTAATCTAATCAGCAAAGCCGACAAGTAAGCGTTGCAAGATTGGTGAAAAAAGTGGTGACAACGCAGCAGTATCCACCATCAATCTCTGGGTTTCGTCAATACGCTCCGTCCATCCAATCCATCTGTACGTCAGTCCGTCCCGTCTTGTCAGTCTGCGTCCATCCACACTTGACACAGGTGTGGCTTCAAAACACACACACACACACACACACACACACACACACACACATACAAATTCTCAAGTTTTTTTTTGTATTCCTTCTCCTCCTCGCTCACTCTTCCAACCTCCAAAGCGCACAACAAACACTGACGCAAGCCCTGAGCGAGGGGAACGAGAAGCGATCGAAAGATGACGGTCACCAGCTTATTCTTCACCGTATTTATGCATGTCACATAATAATTCGGAGCCGGCCAGTGTCCTCTGCGCCCGTCAGTGTCTCTCCACACACACACAAACACACACACAAACACACACAACACACACACATGGCAGGGGCCCCTAAACTCGCACTATCAGGCAAAAGAAAAGGCAGAACAGAACAGATCAAATGCATTCCCCATGCAACAGCAGCAGCAGCAGCAGCAGAATCCCCTCCAGGAAAATCAATTACCCAACATTACAGCATATTGAAACAGTTAAGGCAGAAATAATTAAAAAATGAAGAAAAAAAAAAAAAAAAGCGTGACAAATTGAACTGTCATTAACGCGAAAGCCATTAAGACGTTTTACCAGTCTGTGAAGAAAAAAATCCTTGGTAACGCAATCCAATTTCTGTTCAATTCGCAAAACGTCAAAACATCCACGGCGCACGGCGACGCTTCCCGGAGCATGATGCGGGATTGATACTCACTCAGACCGGTGCCCAAAAAGAACCAGCCGGGGTGGAGGGGGGGGGGGGGGGGACGACCGAGGAAAGACTTTAGACGCCGACTGTCGACATGTCGTTCAACATTCAGCCGAGCCGCACTCCCTCCTCCTTTTTTTGTCCTCTTCTTCTTCCTCCTCCTTTCCAGTTCTATCTCTCTTTCTCTCCTGTAGCGGGGCTCGGGCGGATGGGGGAGAGAGAGGAGAGAAGAGGGGGGACGTGAGAAGACTGCAATGAGGTGGAGGATAATAAAAGCCAAGCGAGAGAGAGGGAGAGAAAGAGAGGAGAGAGAGGAGGAGAGAAGAGAGGAGGAGAGAGGAGAGGAGGAGAGAGGAGAGAGGAGGTTCAGGAGGATGCGTTAGGATGCTTTAGGATGCAGGTCGTCCACTTCTCCGCCCAGCAGCAGCAGTAGAAGACTTCTGGGTGGGAAGAACTGCGTTGCGAGGACACTGGACACACGTATGGCGACTTTCTGCCGTGGACAATCCCGCGTTGACCGGTCCACGGAAAGAAAAAGAGAGAAAAAACTTCACGTCTTCACTTGTCTCCAAAAATAACACTCACACACACACATTAAAACCCTGATAAATCATAATCTCGTTAGTGTATTCATCTCCTCCTCGTGCCCTTAAACCCGCGTCTCACCAGACGAATTTCGTTGAAAACCCGGTGAGTGTTGCCATGACGACTCGTGCCAGCTGGCTCCGCTGCGCGCACGCGGACAGGCAGGCAGACGCGTGCACACACTGTGGGGTTTCATCCTTTTTGGGGACATTTAACATTGACACATTAATTTCCTGCAGAGACCGTGTAATATTCACCGTAATTGCCCAGCCCAAACATTATCCTATTTTAACACAAGTCTGAACTTTAAACCGTGTTGTTGATTTAATAAAGGAGTTACATCGTTTGGTGTATTTTATTAATTCATTATTAAGCATAAATACAAACAAACATTGAGACCGGGGTGGACCAAAGTGGACTGCAGTACACTTTAAAAAAAAAAACAATGGCAAAACCTTTATAACATTTGAGATTCTTGCTATTTTTTATGTATAGAATGAAAACTCCTCAAAGAAACTAGCTCACAAAGTTTCAGCACAGTTTGAAAAGTGTTCCAAGCTGTGGGAGCAGCATGAAAGTAATTTACAAACACGTTTTGGTCGGGAAACATATCTTGTCTCCCCAATTTCAATGTGTGTGACTGACAGACGAATGAACCAATCGAAGTAAGGTATGCTGGGGTCATCACGTGTCAAATCAAACATGGGGACTTATGATTAAAAAAGGAAAAAGGAATAAGAAACAAAACAGATGTCGACAGAATCAACCAGCGAAGCATAAACTCGGCTGTGGTTTCACCGTCTCAAGGAAGGAGAGTTTTTCTTTAACGTTCTTTATGGTCTGATTCCTGGTCAGGCAAACATGACGGAACGCACGAGGGACAACGAAATAATGAATGTCCCTTGAACGCAGGACATAGTGGCTTTACGCTATCTGCAAGAGCGAGCATGAAAAGGAGGGGACACAACCAGAAACACTATTAGCATAATGTTTGTAAAAGTTATAACGATAGACAATATACTCGATATTCACATTTTGCATATCTCCAAAACAACAATGATGATATAGTACATTTGTCGTGTCAATACATCTCTAATCTAACCTAATTCAGTCCCCACAAAGTAGGCAGTGTGTGCGTGTGTGTGTGCAGATTTTAGTCCCCGCAATGTGACAAATACCCGCCCACACACGCAGCGCTGTCAGGGATGGAAAGTGTGTGTCGGAGGGTGACTTCAGGAAACACACGGCGGTTGGAAGTGTACACGGCTTACATGACAACACCTGTCCCGCCGCAAGTGAAGGGTGAAGGGCGACGGATGAAGACCACCACCGCTGTTCACACAATCTGTCCGAAACTGCCGAGGGCCAAAGGAAGGCTCTCACCGGCCGTAATGATCATGATAGTAACAGTGAAGGGGCCCCAGGGTTATTATAAAGGGGTGTCGTTATTTGAGGGGAAATGTGTAATCATAAGCCATTAAACATTGATTCGTCTGCTTGAATGGAGACTTTGAGATTTCAGTGTGGAGGAGTTTGATAAGTAAGAGTTTTCAAAAGAGCTACAAACTATACTGAATTTCCCTTCAAAGCAAATACTTGAATGACAAAGATGTTAAAAAATAAATCTTAACTCACATTTGACCTGAGAGAGTTCTTTTCTGCAACACTAAATGTTATGAAATGATGAAAAAGAAAGAAAACGCTGAGTTCCAGAAGTACACCTAAAAACATATCCCAGTTTTATCCGTAGCTCATTACTGACCTTTTCTGAAAATGTCACCTCAAAGTGTGCATGGCGGAAAAAGCAATATTTAGCAAGTTGAATGTTGCGCAAATTATTTTTGGTGATATTTTGAATTAATCATTTTGACTGCTGAATATCCAAAACAAAAATAAACAACACTGTAATTACAAATTAAGAGCAAAATTAAGAAGGTTTGTCTAAAATGGCATTCACATTTCCGCTGGCTTTGATCTTAATAAGTTAATTTCCCTTCCAGAATAAATAAATACATTAGTTTTACTGTAAACTGTTGGGTCACTACTGGTAAATACATCCAGCACACTGTAGTGTCAGCATATATTTTTAATGTAGCTACGTTAAATATTCAACATCTTAAAAGCTGCATTAATGTAATATAAGTCTAACTAAAAATGCTATGACATGTGACACTATTGATGACTTAGTGAAATAGACTTGGACTTGACTTGGACTTCATGTTTCTCCTGGGAAAAAAAAGTGTTTAAAAAGTTATTCTCTTCACATTTAATAAATATACTTTTTGTTTAATTTTATAGGAACATCTATTTATAACCAGGACCAAGAGCCATTCACAAAAATCATATAAATTGCGAACATATAAGCTGTATTTAGCAACTTTGTATAAGGACTCGTAAGGACTTTACTTGGACTTGTGAGCCATTGACTTGGAATAATACATAATAATACATACAATTAATACATAATTTACTTCCTCTCAGGTCAACATTTTAAACCCAAACTTCAAAAAGTCCCCATTTTGGATTCCACATACAATAGAGACAATATTCATGGTAATCTGTTTACATAAGTGTTCCAACAAGAGGTATATTAAACGCACTTCTCTTTCTGTATTTCAGCAGAGGTGAAGGCAAACGCGTGCATTAGTCCTGTAAAAGCCTGAAGTGTCTACACCTGCACTCGAAGCACTTTACCACCGTTTACCTATGGCGCTCTTCTGATTCACAGACAAGACGACCCAAGGTGCTGTCCGCCACTTCAGCAGAGGCAGCAGGGACAAGTGGAGCCGGGGATCAAACCTGCAACCTCGTGGATAAGAGGAGATCCATGGTGCGCAGTCACAGGAGATCGATGAGGAGATGTGAGTGGAATGTCTACTTGCAAAGTGAAGTAAGGAATGCATAGAACGTTGAGTATTGGATTAGATCTGGTTTGGATCGGGGTTTGTACTAATTTAGTCCTGTTTAGTCCTGGTTAGAGGATTCAGATTTGCTTGGGTTTAGTCCTGGTTTAGATCTGGTTAAGTCCAGGTTACGCCGTCTTGGTTTGGTCTTGGTTTGGTCCTGTTCAAGTCCTTTTGTCATGACCTACTCCAGGTTCAGTTTCGTGTTTAGTTCTGGTTTAGAGTCATCGCACACTCAAAAACAGTTAGTTGAGGTGTAGGTTTAGATCTGATTTGGATTCAGTTTCATTTATCTGGCCTGGTTTAGTTCTTGATAAGATATAATTCAGGATTGGTTTAGATCTGCAACATCTACCTTTTGTTCTGGTTAAGACATGATTTAGTACCGGCTTTGTTTAATTCTTTTGAATCGGGTTTAGTTCTGGTTTAGATCTGGTTCAAATGAGCTCAAGACCTAGTTTGGTCCTTGCATGACTCTCTTTTCATTCTACAGTCAGCTCTCTGTCCACTTCAGTCCTGTTTTACACTTTAAAGTTGGTCCAAATCCCAAGTTTGAACTCTTAAAACCACCTTTTGACCAACTGCGCTGATGTCTCCCACAAAACCCCACACATATTTCTTGATCTACAAACAAGCCTGATGTTTGCTCGTTCTCCGATTACGATGACTCAGACTTCCGTGGTGGAGCACTAGGCTGGGGCATGGCAGGTAAACGCTACATTTATCCTGTAAAGTGTTTCGGCCACTCAAAAGCTCTTTACATTAAATGCCCATTCACAAGCACTCTCTCATTCACCTCCTGTAACAGACACAGCAACAGAGGTGAGCAGCTTGCCCAAGGGCACTTCAGCAATATGAAAGGACACAGGAGGGATCAAACCGGCAAACGGCTTAATGGACAACCGGCTCAACCTTCATCAAGGCTGTTTCTAGATCACAGCAGAATGGATGGACGTATTATTTTGCATCAAAGGAACGGTTTGACAGTAAAGAGCAGGTTTTTTTTTGTTCTTGTTCGCGCTTTTAGGGCTTTTGAAAAGTTCAAATGCAAACGTTCCCTCAACTTATTTCAAAAGGAAATAAGTTGGGGGAATGGCCCGCTTCATCACCAAATGAAACAACAGAGCGGTGTAAGAGTGAGGTTTAGAAGAGAGATTTTCTGTTGTGTCCCGAGCTGCAGGTCTTTTGTCCTGAGGGTTGTTACTCACTTCAAACTGCCCTGACACACAACCTGTCGAATCGCCCTGTTGAGCTGCACTGACCCCACTGACTGAAACACAAACTGGTGAATCGCGAAAATGTTTCTGAACTTAAATTTCCCGTGAGTTTCTTTCTAAGAATTAATGCAAATTACAGGTTAAACTACATTCATTTCAAAAACAGTTGAATCTTTAAAAATCCTGGACGAATGAGACTGAGAGACACTGAGAATGTCTACACCCAACAGGCTTCTCTTACGAGCCTGAGGGAAAACACTGAAGACTCTGAAACCAGTGTTCTCACCACTGTGTTGGAAGAACTGAGCAGCAGGCAGTCACTTAGCGAGGAGGGCTCTTCACCGACCTCCTCTGTCCAGGCCAAAAGGTTGTTTGCATAGAGTACAGCAGAAGATCAAGTCCTTTTTTGTTAAGCCTTTTTTTCAAAAAGCTGGCCTCTCCAGTCCTGAAGGAGCTGGTGGAGAAGGAATTGATGCAGACAACAGCCGGCCCAGCAGAAGCATGCACTGCGGGAGCTGGCTCAGGGCAGTCCCTGAACAGGAGGAATGTCTCCTCAGACCCAGTCCCAGGACATCAAAGATGGTCAGTTTGAGGAGCTGAGTGACCATCTCACTCAGATCCTCTCGGAGACAATAGACAAGAAGAAAGAGCAGCCCTAGATGAAAAAGGAGGTCCGCGAACATATGGACTCTTTCATAGAACAGATCCAGTGACAAGGGCCCTGTCTAAGATCCTCCATCTGGCCACCACTGCAGTCTAACAGGTCCAGCATGTTCTCCAACTGTCCCCCACACCTCAAAAGGTCTCCCCACACTCTCCAATTGCACGCCACATAACAAGCTCTGGTGCTTGTGCACTGAAAACGTGGGATCATTTCCAAAGTCAAACGAGACAAGTGTACAGTGACCTGTGCAAGGGTCGCCTGAAGAACTGGGTGGCACTGGATGCTATGATCCGAGAAGAGTGCATCAATGTCGTCATGGATCACATCCACAAACATCTGTCACACCTCCAGAGGTAAAGCTGCATACGTGTTCTACCCGCTGTGAGTGGTGCTAATGTGCACCACCCTCTTTCAGCTCACATCAGAGCGCCGCTGTACAGGTGTGACCCAGATGATCAGAATCAGAATAAGAAAAGTGACATTGCCATTGTCAGTGAACAAAATTCGGACTATGTCTGTATGCTCTCTCTCTCTCTGTCCTGTTTTTGTTCTGTGTTCCTTTTATGTTATTTAAAAAGATTAAGAAAGGAAAGAAATGAACAATATTAAAATTCAATTTGATGTAGTGGGCCTAATAACTTACTGGTCCTGGTTTAACCCAGTGACATGGACAAATGTATTGATTGATTAACCTTTATCTAACCAGGTAAACCCATTGAGATCAAAACAAACCCTTTTTCAAGGATGATCTGGGGCAAAGTGAAAATGTAGCAACAACAGATCATAAACAATTAAGACATTTAAGAAAAATCAAAACAGAATCTACATTTCGAAGCACTGTGGTATCTGCATAAAAGTGGTGTATGACATTAGACAGATCAGCACAAAGAATATTAATATGAATAGTGTATAGAAGTGGGCCTAAAATGGAGCCCTGAGGTACTCCTTTGGACAAATCTAGAAAAAAGAAAGAAACGTCAGCCACACATAATCAATTTGACAAATAGTGGCAGAACAATCTGAGGCTTGGTCAGAGATTTCAATTCAAACGTATTTTTGTAACATCCAAAATCACAACAGCAGTCGCCTCGAAGGGACGCCATGTTTCTTTAGAGTTTTAATCAGAATCAGACAATAAAGTGTAACTTACCTTGCCAGTACGGAATTGGTAAAGGCAAAAATCTTTTAGCCAAAAGATAGACTAAAACAAAAGCATTTTTCCCCTGCTTGATAGTGTTTCTAATGTTACTTCCTGCTTGGTAATGAGTTGCAGATGTGACACATCCATGGGCTTTTCAGTTATGAAAATCCAGCACTGTTGCATAGAAATGAACAATTCAATCCAAATATTATATGTTTTGAATGGAAAATTGAACTCATGAATAAGTACGTGTTATTACACAACTTTTACCTGGCAACCACATTATAAATAAGGGCCAAAAACAAGTTATGGTTTGACAAATAATAATACCTGATAACACCTTTATTTTGTTGAATGATTCTTGTATAGTATCAGTTGCGAGTGAATGGAATGTGGGTTTTTGATGAAATGAACAGAGGGGATACCATTTTAGAACTCAGCACTACTTTATTTAATTTTCAACTTTCATTTCTCTCTTTTTTCACCAACTGCCACTTGACTGATGTAAAACCATGAATCATATTTACCACAGCTTCTATCCCACCAAACAAACACAAAAAGAGAACCTGTCGAATGCACTTTAAAATCATAAAGGGCACATACTGTGTTCAAAATTCCCTTTGAGCTAATGTGTTATAATAGGCACCGTGAGCTTATTCAGGGTCATAGTTTGAGTCATAGATGCATGTCACTATGAAGAGATGAGGCCCCCAGCACCACTCTGTGTTGTGATGATGTTGAGAGTGACATTTACTCAGGGGACAGGCGAGAATCAACTCAATGGACCTGTTTTTATTGTTACACAAGTTGTTTTGAATCAATATTGTGATTTACAATTAACAAAATGTAAAATAATATCTCAAAACTGCAGCTAAAAATGGTAAAGTCAAATAGTAAATCATCACATCACATGTACAGTGCTTTTCTCCCTTCAGGGCACTCAAAGCACTTTACATTAAGGAACCACTCAACCAGGGTATGCACTCAGTGGGGCCAATTTCTATGTAATAAAGTACAGATATATTGTATAAGCAGCTCATGGGGTCAAAATGTGACTGATGTGTGCTGTCTGCAAAGTGTCAATAATTATTAGGAATACATTAGGACAGAGGGGAATGTATTTGGACCGCTGCAAACAGTTTAATGAAGATGATAAATGATTTAGTTCTGTTTTTTGCATTTTTAAGACATTCAAACTCAGGTGCAGCGCCTTACAGTGTCTTGCCCAAGGACACAATAACAGTATAAACCTGTGAGTGTCCTATTTGGATTTATTTTAGATCAGCTTTATATCTTATAATAAAATGTTATCATATTTTATTATATCAACATTACTTGATTTCAGTTTCTGTTTGGACTAATACAAATAAGTACTTCCTGGTTTCAAATGTTTATGTAGTTTTAAACTTTAAACAGTTGAAATCAAGTATTTTTGTCAGACTTGAGAACGAGACCACTGCAAGTGTTCCGTTGGGGGTTAATTTACTGTATTTATCTCAAATGTGTTCAATTACAAGTTGTTGTTTTTTTGTTGCTACAAAATAGAAAAACAGGCACTTTTTCCCAACATATAGCTTGGCAGGGTGGCATCTCCTGTCTCCATGGTGATAGGCACGTTTAATGGCACTCTATGCAGCATTCAGGACACAGCAATAACATGATGTCTCCTTTAAATTCTATGCTGAAATATGACATAGATATTCTTCTTTTTCTACAAAAACAAACACAGAACGAACACAATCATGAATTATTAACAGAATAAAATATGGGCCTGTCTAAAAAAAAACAGCAGTAGATCTGAACAATAGCGCTGCATGAGGACTTTGGTGAATGTGGCAGCGATGATAAGTCCTGCTGTACTTCAATGCCTCCTTTGACATGGAGGAAGAATAAAGGAGGGAAAGTAGACATGGACTAATCACATGGAGGACAGAGATAAGAACTTCAAACAAGAGTCACTGCGATGTGTTGGTCTGTGCCTGGTCTGGCTTTAAAATGGCTCTGTCCATGCGGTTGTTCCAATAAAAAAAAAAAAGGAAAAACTCCAAAAGAAATCAACAAAAATAACAAATTACAGTCATATATTGTAAACGCAGCTCTTGGAGGCAAAATGAGACAACTGTGCGCTGTCTGCCTCCAATTTTAGAGTCAGAGAATTGCGCTGTTAGCATGCTAGTTTTGTTAGCATTACCGCGATAGTAAAATCACGCTAAGTTCTCTGAAAGTCTGGAAAAGTGCTTATGAACTTTTTTTCACGAGGGGCAGAAAAGGGTTGCTCAGGTGCTGCTAGGTTGAGAGCTACACTGTTTCACGATTGTGGAACTGTGTTATATAGGGGCCAATAAAGGGCTATAGGGGCCATTAAAGGGCTATAGGGGCCAATAAAGGGCTATAGGGGCCAATAAAAGGCTATAGGGGCCATTAAAGGGCTATAGGGGCCAATAAAAACCTTGAAACTTTCCTTTAGCTGACCAGCTTTGCCTCTGCAGTCAACATGATCAGATACTGCAGAAACTGAAAATAGCATTTATTTCCTCAAAACACAAATTATAGATAATATTACGTGACTGTAGATTATCCTAACTACAGCTGAGTAACTACAATGTTGTTTAAATACAATTTTAAACATGATGTAATTAGGAGAACAGCACCCAGACTAGGTAACCTAAAGCAGATCTTCTATATGTATTGGTAAGCACATATTTTACAGTTTAATTCGACATACATCTTAAGTATGGTGAACTGTACATGGTTTGGACCCATTTAGATTTGTCATGACGTGCAAATGCAACAACTGCAATAAATGCAAGTGTCGGGCTAAATTTAGTTCAGCTTTAAACGATTACAAAGTGACCTTCCAACATAAATATTGCCCGTGTCGCTTCACATCTGTCGCCAGTTTGAATCCACAACCCATTTCGTCTGAGGCGCTCGGTTCGGGGCCCTTTGGCAAACCAATGATGGGCCCTTAATCGACACCCCCCCCTGCGGCCGACCCCCATCCCCACCTCTCATGCCACGCCACATTCACGACCCGGTAAATATCAAATACAAGGCTTTTCATGGCTAAAAGGAAAGATTTAATAACAACGTGTCTTCCGCATTATCCGGCTGAAAGTTCAATTTTCAGTTCAATTTCACATTGATTTCCAGACGCGCATTAAGGTGAATCACCTTGAGGGAAGGAGCGGCGTCTGCTCGGCTTGTCCTCCCTCGCTTTCTCATTCACCCTTTCCCCCCTCCATCTTTTCCTCCCTCCTTTCTTCCTCTTCCACTCTCTTGCTCTTCCTCACTTGTCCCTGTCTCTTTCTCTCTCTTCTTCGTTCTCTCTCTCTCACTTCCTCTCCCTCCTTCTCTTTACCTTTATACCTCTGACTCTTTTCTCACTCACTCTCTCTCTCTCCCTCTCTCTCTCTCTCTCTCTCTTTCTCTCTTTCTCTCCCCTTCTGTATTTCTATTCCTCTTTCTAACGCCTCCTCCCCACTTTCCTCACTCTCTCTCTCAGTCTCATACCCTCAATCACTCGATCACTCTTTGTGAAACAGTCTCTCTCTCTTTTTCCCAATTGCTGTCTTTTCATCCTCTCTTCCTCTCTCTCTCCCCCTCTGTCCTGTGTAATTAGGAAAAGGAAGAAGATAAAGATGGAGGTAAAGAGGGGATCCTCCCTCTCTTTTTAATCTCTCACCCTCATCCATTCAGTTTACGCTGTGTCTGTGACATACACTCTATGTCTCCTCATTACCTCCATCTTTCTCGTCCTCCCTCCAATCCTTTGCTCCTTTTCCTCCCTCTCTATGTTTCTTATTCTCTCTCGCTCTCTCTCTCTATCTCTTCCACTCTGTCTTGTTTATAGCACCTATTTCCTCCACCCACCCTTCCTCTATCTCCCACCCTTTCTCTTATTCCTCTCCCTTCATTCTTTCTCTTCCACTCCTCTTCACCTCCATCTTCCCACATCTCTCTTTTACTCTTTTCAACTTTTCACTATCTTCTCTTCCACTCTAGCTCTATATCTCCTCTTTACCTCCATCTTTCTCTTCCTCCCTCCCTTTCCTTCTTTCCCCTTCTTTCTTTCTCTCTTTTTCTCTTTTCTCCTCTTTACCTCCATCTTAGTTATTCATTAACCTTTATTTAACCTATTTCCCCTTCCCTCTCTTTTCTTCATCTTCTTCCATCAATCTCTTCCTCCTCCTCTCTCTCTCCCTCTCTCTCTCTCTCTCCCTCCCTCCCTCTCTCCCTCCCTCTCTCTCTCTCTCCCTCCCTCTCTCTCTCCCTCTCTCTCTCTCTCTCCCTCCCTCCCTCTCTCCCTCCCTCTCTCTCTCTCTCTCTCCCTCCCTCCCTCCCTCTCTCCCTCTCTCTCTCTCTCTCCCTCCCTCCCTCTCTCCCTCCCTCTCTCTCTCTCTCCCTCCCTCCCTCTCTCTCTCTCTCTCTCTCTGGCTGGAGGGGGCCGCAGGAGAAGCGTTCCCTGGAGATTCCTATCAGAAACAGTAGCAGAGCGGGTTCCAGTAATATCAGTGCAGATGTGGGTGATGGCTATGGATCCACGGGCTCTCAGGTGCATTAGGCCGTATTACAGGCTCCCCACAAGGATACTTAAGGCCGCGGCGTAATGGACCCAGAGCCCTGCGACGCAGACATGTCTGCACGGACACACGAGGAGCGAGAAGAAGACGAGTGCTCACAGACAAATGGAGCGGCGCCTTTGTTACAGTTCACTTGAGGTGGAGGATTCTGCATAAAGGAGGAAGTGACAGTGACAAAGGGGTTCCTTTAACTAAAACTATCAGATTGTTAAGCAAAGTGTAGATGGATGATTGGGTCATTTTTACTATTTTAATGCAGGGTTATTCAACTACATAATGATATAAACCAGGACAAAACCTAGAATTAAACCAGATCTCAACCAGGACCAAACACAGAGGGAGGGAGAGAGAGGGTGGAGGAGAGAGAGAGGGAGGGGGAAAAATATTTTTTTTACATTCAGAAGATGGGCCCCAGGTCAGATCAGAACATTCTGGTGGCCTGGTTTGGCCCATGGGCCTAAAGTTGAATGGTCTTGCTTTGGAAAATGTCACCATTATTTTCTCTCTTCCCCAACTTGAACTGATCTAAGAATTAAAGGAGACCCTTTTATGCAAAATTGACATTTGGATACTTTTAACTATATCAAGATTAAAATGTCCCCTTCTCGTTTAACCACTGGAAGTTGTATTTAGATTAATTCTTGTATATTTGAGTAATATTTCTTCCCCTTTTGACAAGGCCTCATCGCTCAGTCAGTCCTTGTGTTCACAACTCCCCGTGTCACGCCCACTTCTCTTTACTCACCTTCTTCTGCTATTTTATTTTCTTAAACGCTGACACACGTAGGATTCCTCCCCAAAAAAGTTACATGCACGAGCGTAAATTGATTCAAACAAGCGAGTGCAAAAACTCTCGCTCGACAGAGGGCTTAATCCGCTCAGCCACTTCTAGCGGCAGAAGTTGTTTTTAGCTCATTACAAACTGCTTTCTTTTTCACTGTGTCAGAAATTAGGCCACATTCTGGTGTTTTGTCCACAACGTTCATGATTTTGCAGCATGAGACCCATTAGCATCCTCTGTCTGTCCTCTATGTTATACTGTAAAATAGCATAATATGTCTCTGTGGGAACTTTCTAAGGGGTTTCACACTGTATTACCTTTTGCAGTTCCGGGTACTTTTCTTTTAACGGCCCCCTTATGACGAGCCTTCACAAAAAAACACAAAAAACTAGAAACTTGAGGTAAAGTTTGAGGTTTTCTTTCTGTGTCTGGGTTGGTTTCATTCGGGTGCTCTGGTTTCCTCCATCAACTTGCTACATGCTAAATATAGGCTAATCCTCCAGGTGACCAAAAGCCTGCCTCATGATCAGGAGACGGGTCCCAGTTGTTGCACTGCTCCTGACAGATTAACCCAGTGGTATTAAAAGACAGGTCAAACGAAGAGGACACATTTCCCTATGGGTGAGAATGTATGGCATTTTTGATAAATACGATATGAAGGCCTAACATAACACGATCTGTCACTATTATAATCGTTATTCACTTATTATTGTTCTTTTTTGTTTTAATCGATCCAACTGTTGAATTCACAAAGAAATCCTGCCCCGCACTGTGCCTGCTTCACTCAAGTGGAATGGAACTTTTGCTTGAGTGTGAAAGTAATGTAAGTGAACCTTGCAATTTAATAGTTAAACAGCCGTTTACTTTTAAAAAATGGTTAAAAAATATATGTAACTTTTTAGTGGGTGGCCTGCCATCTGTTATTGCTTTATCGGGAATGCTCCACAGTATGGCATTAAACGGTTCTATCTTCTATTTGTTGAGTTACAAGTGTTTTTTTTTTAGATTTGTTTTGCTCGTATACTTTATTAGACAGGACGGTGTGAAATGGGGGAGGAAAGAGAAGGGAGGACATGCAGCAAACTGTCAGAGTCGGGATTCAAACTCACGACACTGTGGCCTACTTGCCCCCGACATGCTAATATAATGAACATTTGACAACAGAAAAGACACAGAAGACCAGAGAAATTTGAAAGTGTTTTTGTGAGGCTCAGAGAAGAGTGATCTCATAGCCGTGATGCTAACTACAACTCCAGGGATGTTTTTGATGTGGAAAAGATGCTAAAACGAGCTCAAAAGTGTCAGTTTTGCAAAAAGACTCGTGTTCTTACCACTTGTCACCTGCCACTTCAGAGCAAACCACTTCCAGCAGCAGAACCACTTGCCTCCTCAGCCACTCCATTACCTCCTCTTCTTTAATACGTCTGACACCTGGGATCAAACAGTCATTGAAAAATCCTGCTCATTCTGTGTTTATGTTGAATATTTGATGTCTCCACCTGTTGGGATGGAAGTGCCAACATGTATATATTCAATAAATCATTGCACCTCGCTCATTTGTCTGTGTCTGTTTAAATCTGTTCTGGTAAAAATGCAACAATAATGTTATTAAGTTATCATTTTTCATACGTTGTCATGATTGCCTATTGTTCCTTGTAAATGAACACGTCAGTGCGATTTGATTAAGCTTTCAGGCATTGTCTTTGTGTGGATGTGGACGAACAAGTCATTTATTCAGCAGCCTTGGTGCTGGACCAGCATAGAATGTTAACAGTCCATTTCAGATTTTGGCAACAAGCTAAAAACTAAGAGGATGATATTATTAAGGAATCAACTCGCATCATATTATCCAATTACTGTTGCAAATTATGACATTTGACTATTTGTTTCCCCCCAAGGATTTATTTTCCCAATAAAATGGCAACATGCCGCAACAAAATGAAGCAAATATTTTATTTATTTTATTTATTTTATTTATTTTATTCATTTTATTCATTTTATTCATTTTATTCATTTTATTCATTTTATTCATTTTATTCATTTTATTCATTTTAATTATATCCATCTCCAGCTTATTACCAAAAGCCAATACACTCAAAAAATGTAATGTTGGCCCTATTATGTCATCTTTTTCCACATGATTATTCTATGTTATTCTACAAAGTAAATCATTTAGATTGTAGATTAAAATATATATGTCCGCCTAACATGAAATATTTAGATGAACAAAAGGTGACATCATATATTTAAATAGGGGCAACATTTCATATTTTGAGCGTCTGTTATGTTCAAATGATGTCCACAAAGAACAGTTCTGTCTTCTGTCTTTGAGCGCGTTGAAATAAAGCATTCTTTGAACCACATAAGACACGTAGTCTCTGGGGTGTTGCGTATCATTTTGCACAACAAACCTTTTGTACGAGAAACGCCATCAAAGATACACGGAAACTGCTGCTGCCGAAATGACCATGTTCAGCTAATGAGTGGTGAAAATGCCAAAGGAAACACTTCAAATGTGACAAACTGCTGTCTCCTCACATGTGTTTAAACATCACTGACGCTTTTCCTAATTAACAATCGCATAAAGACTAATCATTGTTACAGTGTGCCAAAAGTGTGAACGACGAGCTGGACGGCTCCCAGTCCGCGCAGAAGAACACAGAGCGGTAAATAAAAGGAAATGATTTATGAAAAAGTGTAATATTGAGGAAAATCAGGAACTGTTGAAGGATTCTTTAGTACCACTTAATTTGCCTGAACAAAGCATGAAGAAAGACTCAAATAATAATGAACATATATTTTATTAGTATATAGCATGATTGAGGTTTAGTTAATTAAAGTTAGGGCAAGGAGTTTGGGTTAGAGTGTTAGTTAAATAATGAATAAGGCTGAATCATGCTTAATAAACTATTTGTTCATTATTCATGCATTATTTGTTCATGCTTTACCTTGGCAGGAAGAAGTGTAGTTATTATATAGTTATTATAACGTGTAACTGATTCTTTTGAAGTTTTGAGTGAATAATTCTAATGTTTTTAATGTATACTCTAGATAAAGATTACTATGATCAAAACACGACTATGATTATTTTCTATAATCGACTACAGTCATGATTAGTCGATTAACCGTTTCTTACTTAATTATCACACAATTTAGGCTCCAAACTGCCTGATGACTTGTTCTATATTTTCCATTGTTCATCCTGTTGAGACTGTGCTCAAATCCCTCAGATCTCTCTATAACAAGCATTAAAGACAATTGACAAAAGACAAAAAAAACACTTATCATTGCAACATACTTAGCAAATACAAAATGCTTAGTTTTGACCATTTTATTTTATTTACAAATCAAAGAACTCTATTTAAACTCCTTAATAACGCTGCTTCACGTCCCTGGAAAAAATATGTCTAACTTTGCTCTGCTCAAACTCCTCGATGGACCGGCTCCACTGCAGCAGAAACAGCAGCATCCAGAACGGATCCTCGGCCTTCGCACAATCGGCCTTTTCTTTTTGAACTATCAGACGGTGGAATCAACTCCCAGATAGTCTGAGATTGTCTGCAGATATTCATAACTTCACTCGAAACTTGAAAAAGCGCATCCCAGATAATCAACGGTGCCAACATCAGACAAGTTAGACGTTTCTCCCTGACAAATAAAGACTAAACAAAACAAAACCATGACTCGTTTTTGAGTATAATAAGATTCAGCTCATTGTGAACGTATTCTCAGGCCGCGTGGATTTGGTTTAGGCCATTTTCTTGTCCTGGTTTTGACCTTGTTCCAGCTTTAGTCCCGGGTTGTCCAAACTACGAAAGTACTCCAACTATTCAGAATACAGTACTTTTACTAGACCGTGACAGAATACATTACAAGATCCATTTTAATGCAGATATTCAGTATTCTGTGCATAAATGCATTTATTAGTATTCTTCCCACAACGCTCCGGACAGGTTTCCCCAGCAGCAATAAAAGTGGAACAAACCAGTGATGCTTTGCCTAGAATGTTCCACAGTACGGCATTAAACCTGTCTCAGTCCCTGGAGAGTCTTGATTTATGTTATGCTTAGAATACATATGATTTTCTTTTTTCTTTTTCAATTTAAAAAAAAAGAATTAACACAAAACTTGACCAGAGAGCAAAAATAAAATACTAGTAAGCATCAAAAAACATATTTAAAAAACCACATGGCATATGTAAATCAAAAAACGGTCCTAAATAGTCCAAAATCTTTCAAATGTGTCCATTATTACGTCTGAATGTTATTTTTTCCATTAGTTCTATGTCCATCACGATGTCAGTCCAGTCCTTGACCGTCGGTGATGTTTGTGTTTCCATTTCTTTGTGATTCCATTTTTTCCTGCTGCTAAAAGTGTGTTCAAAAAGTATCTATTTACTGTGTCCATGGCAGGCGTTTTGAGACCCAAGATTAAACATGTTTTTCAAAGTAAAACCATAAACCATCAAAACACTTGAACTTGAATGAAATATACTGTGGAACACGCCGGGCAAAGCTATAACATGTATTCAAAAAAGCACAGACGCAACTTCTAGATCAAAACATATTAAAATGACAGAAACACAGTCTTTTTGTTTTTTTGGCGAGCACAGACTCAGGTTTGGTTGTTTCGTTGAGCACGTTGTTGTCCCAAATGGCGAGGGTGATACGCCGCTACCTGAACCTCTGTTCTCTGGGGCAGCAAAGGGAGAAAAAAAAAGAACATTTTTGGAGCATTGACGAAGCCCAAGTAGGAGATCTATTTATACTGGCCTAGTGCTGTCAGAGGAGCTGTCCACACCTCACAACGGAGCGGGACTCATGCTGTTTTATTTCACTGTTTTTTTGCTCTTCGTCTGCTGTATTCTCCCAATTTTACGGGACTCTGGCAGTTGGATTTTTGCTTAGAATTTTAGTTTTGCTCTTGCTTTTGTTGTATGTAGCCAGATGTGGATAGTACAATTTAAAATGATACTTCTCTGAGTCGTTTTCAGTTAAAACTCAGACATGAATAATATATCATGACATAAGCTTTCTGAGACAACGTTAAATTATTATTTTTTGTGTGTTCTTTGCTCAGCGCCTTCAGATTTAGTTTTTCTCATTTTTGTGTCTATCCATTAAAAATACCAGATGCATTATTAATGTTTAGTCACTCCAATTTAATCAACTTTAAATTATGAATCAGACAGTTAATCTTGAGTAATAGTTTCCCCAAATACTTTTTTACTCGTAAGTGAATAGTTTCTTGGATTACTACATTTTATTTTGACTTGATTTCAGAGTTTCAGATGCCATCACAATATTGCCTAGTCCAGTTATATCGGATCATATATCGGATCATAAAGTATCGGCAGATATCGAGAGGATAACTAGAAATGGAAATTGAGAAAAAAAGGCTAAAAATATGGCTCTATGTTTATCATGCAACAAATTATTTTATTCCCCGATGAATACATGAAGTTATTATTTTTACTAAAGTCAAAAGTTCATGAGAGATTTTTAATTCAACTTTGTGTTTCAAGATTCGTGGGCCTTGCTATGGACTCCAAAATTGTCGAATATTGGTTATCGATCACAGCAGCGAGCCAAATATCGGATATCGGTATACGCCATCCATATTAGACCATCCCATGATATTATGTTAGTGGTAGACAATAGAGATGCACCGATTGCAAAATTCTTGGCCGATATCGATTTCTGTTTTTTAAGGAGGTCTGACCTGCCAAAACCGTTTTTTCCGATACCGATTTTCTATTTAGCCACTGATTTCCCCACAAACTCCCCAGTATTATAGATATGAAAAAGGTGCATGTATACAGGACACACGTTTTAGAATATAAAATGTAATTTATCTTGTGGAAAAATAGAAAAATAAATAACTATGTACAAAAATAATATATATATACAAAACAGGAACAAAAAGGAGCGTCATCTCTGATTGGCTGCTGCGCCGAACAATTTTAACGCCTTGAAGCTTATACGCCTGTCAAAGCGCCGAGAGCGGAAAACGCCAAAACACACCCTCTGCGCCGCGCTCCACGACGAAAAAGCAGGAATCGCGCCGCGGAAAACGCAGGAGGTGTTCGACGCACGTTTACATGGACTTTGAATGTAAACTGGACACTTTGGCCGCCGCGCTCTGAATGAGTTTTGCTAGTTTTTAGCTGTTTTGCTCTGGGCGCGTTGTCAAGCTAAATTACTATTGCAGCAGCCAAATATTGTACTCATGTCGGAGCTCTGTTAAGTTTAATGCCATATAATTCGGAACATTCCAGACAAAGCAATAACTTTCCCATTAAAACGTTCCAAGGGCATCTTTAAGATCGTTTGAGAAGATGAAATAGTTGAAGGCCCTGATGATTTATTTCAGTCTCAAGTTCTATAATCAATGCGTGTTCAACTACACCACAGGATCTGCATATAAACAGGAGACATGTTCAAACCCAATCTCCATTAAGCTCTACATGCCATAGAATGTCCTTTGTTCAGGTTCAGATTGCAATCGTCTTTAGTCCTGAAGACGAGCCATAATCATCCAAACACATAATCAATTCTAACCCTGAGATGTCTTTGCGCATTCAATTAAAGGTTTGGTTAAAGCGTGGGCCTGGTTAGAATGCTGCTTCAGTTACAATTATTGACTATTAAGACTCGGGATGTCTGAGGAGATTGTCCATGCCGAGACAGGGAACGGACGTCATGTGACCCGACCCGACCAGGAAAATTGGTTGTGACAGACTTGCAATGTCCAGTTTAACCAAGCCCCCGGAAGCCAAGATGGCCGCCATTGAAACCTATGGAGCTGCTCATTGGCGCATGGTTCCAAAAAAGTTTTTTAGTTCCGCATTACTTCCTGAACAGTGGTATATCTCCTCCCACTTTTGTGACGTCATCGCCGTGAGGCTTTGGCGTCGGGAGCGCGCACGTCGCGAGAAGAGTCAACACGGACTTTTGGAATGATTCGGCTTGAAATAGTCTGTTTACGTAACGTATAATGATGAATTGTTATATCCATCTATAAATATACATGTATCATGTTGTAAAGCTCTGATATTTAAGAGAATTATAAAGAAGTGTTAAGATAAAAAGTCTGGTTTAATGACAATGAATTACATTTAGAGGTGGAATAACGTCCTCATCATTTTCTGTAGTTTTTGGTTTGGGTATTTATTTTGTTATTAACTTTTCAGTTATTTATTTACATAATATAATTTGGCCAATATGCATTTTTTTTAATCAGATGAGAAGAAATATAAAATATAATCATCGATTCTGTTACATAATTGAGTTAAGCAGTATTTAATTATATTCAGTTTCCTTTTGTGTCGTTTTTGTATCATGTCAATATTTAATAAATACAAAACACATTTGTTTATTAATGTATTTAATACGAATAATGAACATGAATGAACTTGTTCAATAAATGCAAATCTGATTATATTTTTCCCCATGTGGGACAATAAAGGAATATCTTAAATGATAAATTGATTTTAGCCAGTTTTAGTTGAGTTTTAAAGCTACAATGAGTTTTAAAGCTAGAATGTGGGAGTCCCTTATTAAGGAGTTTTGGAGTCTGTACTGTTCATTATTATTATCATCATTAATAGAATCAGAAAATGTATTTCCATTGTCAAAGAAAAGAATTCACAAACAGTGGAACTTGCTTTGGTGATTCAGTGCAACATAAAAATATTAACAATGATAAAACAACCTGTATAAGTCAAATAGAACAAACTGAATAAAATAAGATATTCTTTTATTGTCCACACATGAGGAAATGTCGTTGTTGCAACACAGTAGATACAGAGGAAAAGGACAGAAAACTTATAGGAAGTTTAAAAAACACTCTTAATAGATCGATCTTAATAGAAGAACTCTTATAAACAAAAACTCCTCTAGACAGAACCTCTCATACCTTAATAAGGAATGGAGGAGGAAAATAAAGATAAAGATAAAATAAAAACAGCGTAAGACAAATAATACTAATAATAATGGTAAAATAAACACTCTTTTTACATCAGTTATATGCACATGAATGTGACATTATTGCGTTAAATACTGAATATCTCAGTATTTAACAAGACTTTGTTTCCATGGCTACGCAGTCTTCTGTACTTCAGTAATTGCACCGTTCAGCTCCATCGTATGACAGAGACAAACAGAACATGTCACAGCTTTAGATTATACAAGTCATAGAACATACACTTCATATGTTTAGATTATACAAGTCATATAACACACACTTCATATGTATTAGATTTATAAAAGTCATAGAACATACACTTCATATGTTTAGATTTATAAAAGTCATATAACATACACTTCATATGTATTAGATTTATAAAAGTCATATAACATACACTTCACATGTTTGTCCTGAAGCTGCTTCACAGACACATGTGACACAGGAGTGTCTCTTTTGAAGAACAATTATCATTTAGTTTTTTTGGTCATAACAAAACAGACATTTTATAAATTCAAAGTACTGATTCTACACTGTTTACTTTTAGTCGAGGCACAAGTTATTATTAAAATACCTTTTGCTTTGGAGTCGTCAGGAGTTTACTTGAGATGACTCTGTGTCTGCAGTGATCAGGTCTGCAGTGACCTGTAGTGACCTGCAGTGACCTGTAGTGACCTGTAGAGCTCTGGACAGCACAGACAGACTAAACTCACTGGTCAGCACTCTGAAGATGAGAAAGATACTCATTAGAACGTTGATATATTCTGCACATTTAACAGAGAAAAGCTGGAATATGTTATTGACAGATTTACATTTCGCTCTGTAACACAAAAGTTCCTCTTTTCACATTAATTTTTAAAGCTAGAACCAAAAGTAATTTATTTATGCATAAGTTTAAACCTTAGAAGTTAGAACATAACTGACATGTTTGCTAAATCTCTACATATTCCATGGAAGTAAATCCATGACATTCCTATACAAAACAAGCGTGTGCTTTGTTTAAACACAGCACACGTCATTATGAAATATGTAATAAAACCTCAAATGTGGTCTCAGCCCCTGTAAGTACAACACTGTCACTTTTAAACACCTTTACATTTATATATGTAAGATATGACCCATTATAGCAGGTTATATTTGAATTATTGGTTGTTTTTTATAGCACATAATACAAATATCACTTTATTTCCCTTCTTTCTCTAGTTTTCCTTGATCTATGCATAACCTCTTGTCTCTTAGAACATTTAGTAAGAGAAATAATTAGTTATTTATTTGCAGAAGCACGAGCCATCACGACGTGTTGTTGCATCTTTGTGTAGCTAAACTTTAGCTCGTGTTAGCTCGTGTTAACTCGTGTTAACTTGTGTTAACTCGTGTTAACTGTGTAATCGTTGTTTTACACTTCATATGGAACGATGTGTGAAACGTGAGGAATGACATACAAACAACTTACGTGCATCGTTGGTCTCGTCTCGTCACTTTCTTCTGCTTGTGTTTAGTTTCCGTCACATGTTCTCCTGAGGCTCGTTCATGAGGGTCACGTGCGCGCTCGGTGCGCGTACACCGTTCACCGGGAGGTTAAAAATGTATTTCTTAAGTATTTTAACAGTTGAAGAGTGAAATTCCTTCTATTTTATTTTTAGACTAAAAACAATTTAGCATGTTTGGTAATTTTAGAGGCCGAACTCCTGAAATGGTCCGACCAAAAGGCTGCATTCTGCGAAGTGGCCACTACTCAATTTGGAGCCAGAGGCAGAGGGGGCGTACCCTATCCAGATATTATAATACATCCATGAGTTTAACTCATGTCAGTTTGAAGAACATTTAAACCTGTAACAATCAAGAGCAGGTCCAATGCCATACTCATTATAATTAAATAAATACATCAATAAATACATCAATAAATAAGAGTATCATTCATTTTATTTATTATACAGGGAAAACCCAATGAGAACAGTTCTCTTTTTCATGGCTCCCTGTTAAAACACAAAATAAACAACAGACAAACACATGATACTAAAACACATATTAAACATTCAATCAAATTAACCAATACATAAAAACACATTTACACATACAAAATGAGATAAAATTATGTAAAACGAGTGCATCAGCACTGTGGGTAGTCCTTGATCAGTTCTTTAATGTCATTAAAAGGCATAAAATGATTAAAAATAATAATTCTCTGTGTTTTCTTGTTGAAAGTCTTTTTTCCTGTCTCTGTGTTGACACGATGGGATTAGAAGATAAAAATGTCCTGAGACCTCAAATGGTGAATACTTGAATGTGCAATAAACTTGATAAATAATGTATATGTCTTTCTTTACATAATTACAAGTTTTTGTTGCTGTATGTACAAAAAAGAAATAGAAAAGAAAAAAAGAAAGAAATGTTGCTTTATTCGTAAATTCATAAGTCGTTCATTTACATTTCCAGTTTCATTTCTCAAGTCGATTGTCGGATCAGAAAATAGAATGAGCTCGATCTTACGACTAAAACCAGTTTGAAATCAACAGAGAATGATTTGACCTCCTCTTATCATCGCTTTAAACCAGATATTACAGCTGTTATCTTTCAGACTTTGATCACAATTGGGTTCACATGACACTGTGCTCACACTTGCCTGTAGACCCGCCTCCTCCTACACTGAAACCCGCTTCCTCCTACACTGAAACCCGCTTCCTCCTACAGTGAAACCCGCCTCCTCCTACACTGAAACCCGCCTCCTCCTACACTGAAACCCGCTTCCTCCTACAGTGAAACCCGCCTCCTCCTACAGTGAAACCCGCCTCCTCCTACACTGAAACCCGCTTCCTCCTACACTGAAACCCGCTTCCTCCTACAGTGAAACCCGCCTCCTCCTACACTGAAACCCGCCTCCTCCTACACTGAAACCCGCTTCCTCCTACAGTGAAACCCGCCTCCTCCTACACTGAAACCCGCTTCCTCCTACAGTGAAACCCGCCTCCTCCTACACTGAAACCCGCCTCCTCCTACACTGAAACCCGCTTCCTCCTACAGTGAAACCCGCCTCCTCCTACAGTGAAACCCGCTTCCTCCTACAGTGAGACCCGCCTCCTCCTACAGTGAAACCCGCCTCCTTCTACAGTGAAACCCGCTTCCTCCTACAGTGAAACCCGCCTCCTTCTACAGTGAAACCCGCTTCCTCCTACAGTGAAAACCCGCTTCCTCCTACAGTGAAACCCGCCTCCTCCTACAGTGAAACCCGCCTCCTCCTACAGTAAAACCCGCTTCCTCCTACAGTAAACCCCGCCTCCTCCTACAGTGAAACCCGCCTCCTCCTACAGTGAAACCCGCTTCCTTCTACAGTGAAACCCGCTTCCTCCTACAGTGAAACTCGCCTCCTCCTACAGTGAAACCCGCATCCTCCTACAGTGAAACCCGCCTCCTCCTACAGTGAAACCCGCCTCCTCCTACAGTGAAACCCGCTTCCTTCTACAGTGAAACCCGCCTCCTCCTACAGTGAAACCCGCCTCCTCCTACAGTGAAACCCGCCTCCTCCTACACTGAAACCCGCTTCCTCCTACAGTGAAACCCGCCTCCTCCTACACTGAAACCCGCCTCCTCCTACACTGAAACCCGCTTCCTCCTACAGTGAAACCCGCCTCCTCCTACAGTGAAACCCGCTTCCTCCTACAGTGAAACCCGCTTCCTCCTACAGTGAAACCCGCATCCTCCTACAGTGAAACCCGCTTCCTCCTACAGTGAAACCCGCTTCCTCCTACAGTAAAACCCGCCTCCTCCTACAGTGAAACCCGCCTCCTTCTACAGTGAAACCCGCTTCCTCCCACAGTGAAACCCGCCTCCTTCTACAGTGAAACCCGCTTCCTCCTACAGTGAAAACCCGCTTCCTCCTACAGTGAAACCCGCTTCCTCCTACAGTAAAACCCGCTTCCTCCTACAGTAAACCCCGCCTCCTCCTACAGTGAAACCCGCCTCCTCCTACAGTGAAACCCGCTTCCTTCTACAGTGAAACCCGCTTCCTCCTACAGTGAAACTCGCCTCCTCCTACAGTGAAACCCGCATCCTCCTACAGTGAAACCCGCCTCCTCCTACAGTGAAACTCGCCTCCTCCTACAGTGAAAACCCGCTTCCTCCTACAGTGAAACCCGCTTCCTCCTACAGTAAAACCCGCTTCCTCCTACAGTAAACCCCGCCTCCTCCTACAGTGAAACCCGCCTCCTCCTACAGTGAAACCCGCTTCCTTCTACAGTGAAACCCGCTTCCTCCTACAGTGAAACTCGCCTCCTCCTACAGTGAAACCCGCATCCTCCTACAGTGAAACCCGCCTCCTCCTACAGTGAAACCCGCCTCCTCCTACAGTGAAACCCGCTTCCTTCTACAGTGAAACCCGCTTCCTCCTACAGTGAAACTCGCCTCCTCCTACAGTGAAACCCGCCTCCTCCTACAGTGAAACCCGCTTCCTTCTACAGTGAAACCCGCATCCTCCTACAGTGAAACCCGCCTCCTCCTACAGTGAAACCCGCCTCCTCCTACAGTGAAACCCGCTTCCTTCTACAGTGAAACCCGCCTCCTCCTACAGTGAAACCCGCCTCCTCCTACAGTGAAACCCGCCTCCTCCTACAGTGAAACCCGCCTCCTCCTACAGTGAAACTCGCCTCCTCCTACAGTGAAACCCGCCTCCTCCTACAGTGAAACCCGCCTCCTCCTACAGTGAAACCCGCCTCCTCCTACAGTGAAACCCGCTTCCTTCTACAGTGAAACCCGCTTCCTCCTACAGTGAAACTCGCCTCCTCCTACAGTGAAACCCGCCTCCTCCTACAGTGAAACCCGCCTCCTCCTACAGTGAAACCCGCCTCCTCCTCCTCCTACAGTGAAACCCGCCTCCTCCTACAGTGAAACCCGCCTCCTCCTACAGTGAAACCCGCCTCCTCCTCCTCCTACAGTGAAACTCGCCTCCTCCTACAGTGCCGACCCAGAAAGCCTACTGTGGATGGGCACAATTAGGAACAATGGCATTAGTGAGCCCATGCTGTGCCTTGGACGGATTTAAACCAAATGTGTGCTGTAATGAACATTGTGAGTGGACGCTTCAATTGCTTATGAAGGACGTACATTTTGTTCTGACTAAACGTGCTTTTCACTGCTTGTATTAGTTCTGAATATGACAAATTAGTGAGTGATGGTCAAGGTACGTCCAGCAAAGGTACATGAACTGGAGAGAAACAACGATTTACAAAAACAGTCACAAAAACAACTATTGTTTGCTGCTCCTTTGTGAATCATTGGAATAATTTGCCAATAACATGTTTAATTTAGTTATGGCATTTTTTTCTACATACTTTTAGTCTGTCTTTGTACTATTTTCTACAAACCTGCTTCTATCGAGGGACTGCAGGTATAAATGAGCCTTTTATTCATGCTAGAACCTGGCACCTATGACTATTGTCTCTGCACTGTCCCTGTACAAATGAAATACTGTATTTGGCAAAGGCATTTATTGATGAGGGACATAGAATCATGATTATGCAAAAACTGACCTGTAATGAGTTTGTAACTGTGTAATAATAGGTTTCTTCTGCATCATTAGGTCATCATTATTTATTTTTTGACTGTATTTTTATTTTGGAATGTCAGTTGTTGCCCCTCCCCCTCCCTGACCTTAGCCTTGTATTTGCAATTATGCCTGGGAAACATAAGACTCCACGTCATACACATAGCATTCTAAATCATTGTATAGCAATATATAAAAAATATGGAAAATCTTACAGTGAAACTCACAATTAAATGTTTTTTTTTCTTTAACATTATAAATAACAAACAGAGCAGAGAGTGAAAGGTCAAAATAAAAAGTTGCCCATTAAAACAACAATAAACCATTGTGTAAATATCCAAAATTCAGGTTAGGGATTCAACAGAGCTCCTGAACATGCTGCGCTATCCCAGCATGCACCACCAGACTTCACACTGGCAGGGATGGAGATGGACGGTGTCAGCAGCAATAATCAAACTGTATCGGAGTTTCAGAGATTGTGGATTGTTTGTTACCCTTGTATAAATGTATAAATTATCCAATGGCAGTAGAAAGACGGAGCATTTTACCGAAATGACAAAAGAAGTGGATTTGTGCAATTTAACGTGTCACGTCGTACACTCACTAAGCTGCAAATGTACTTGGGAACTGATTTAACCACCAGCTCATAATGATTCTTTGTTAACATTGTGTATTAGCGTTTCTAAACATCATCGCTCGATCAATTGTGCAAGAAGTTTAAAGAGAAACGATCACAAATGCTTTTCAAATACAGAGTTTGCATAATTGACTGTTTAATAAAATCACAAACTAAAGTTAAACCAATGATTTTCAGGTGTTTATTACGTTGACATTGACAGTAAACGTAGTATGCACATGTTTTACGATCAAGCGTTTTTTCTCACATAACTCTCCAGAGACACTTTTTGATGTATTGTTATTTACGGCTTCATTTAATGACAAAGATAAACTACAAAAGCTACATTTCTGGCTCGTTGCCGCTCATTACCGCAGTTTCTTCCCCGCTGTAACTGCGTCCACTACAGATTTAGTCACATGGGTGCAGGAGCGCTAATGGAAACACAACCTTTTCACTCTTCTAGCCAATTATGTGTATTTCAAGTACAACCAGTTAATGTCGAGGCACTGAGGAGTTTACTGACATAGTGTTACCTCAGAAAAGTATAATGATTATTCTGTAGATGTGAAAATACAGCAGGCGGCGCTAGCATCGCATTTAGCCCACAGCAACTATCATCATTCTTGGATAATACTATACAAACTACATTAAAAATAACATTATTGTCACGCTTTCCCCACAGAACTGTATCTATAGTCTTTTTACTGCAGCCAAAAGTACTTTCCACAAGTATCCATCAACCGTTTCCATCGTTGGAGATTGACATTCGAGATGCATTGTTCTAAAATCAAATGGAATGTTTGTGTTGAAGACAATCTGCAGTGCCTCAGTCCAACATTTATGAACATTGGGGCAATCCCACAACACCCGCCACAGTTTCTCCAATACCCAGTACTGTGAATAATGAGCGCTTTGACACGGTGTTTTAACAATATACCATGATGCATTTTTCCAACATGATATTTTGTGAGTCTCCTTTAACTATCTCATGAAATGATCTATTATTATCTAGTGAAATGTGTGTGATATGTTTCTCTCAAAATGAAGCTGCCGTATTTTCCATGGCACTATTTGGGCGGACTTGTTTAGCAGTGCTTAGTTCTGCCCCCGTCTTAACACAAGCTTAACCCAGATTTACCGTCTTTCTGGACCTGTTTTGTTTCTTTGGGGTTTCGCTGCCCCTGGAGGTGCTCGTCGGTGTCTCGGGACCCGTTTCACTCACACTACAGAGTCAAGAGTAGAAGTAGAGGAGAAGGGCAAGGGGGGAAATCCAACGGCAAATCTGATAGTTAGTGAAGAGCGAGAGAGCGGAGGAGGGAAGGAGACAACAAGCACTGGGAATTGGGGTTTTCACCAGGGCTGCTCGGGTGAGGGAGGGGCAGAGGAGCGAGCGCATGCAGAATGGGAAGTGTGTGTGTTTGTGTGTGTGTGGGCGGGTGTTCATCACATACCGGGGACTGAAATCTGTGTACACACTTGACTTCATAGGAACCGTGTGCCTTGTGGGGACCGAATAATCCGCAGGTGAATTTACATAAAAGGTGCACTGTTGCCTCCAAGGAGTCATGGAGTTATTGCTCTTCCTGAAATGTTCCACTGTATGGCATTAAACAAATCTATCTTGCATGGAAACCTGCAGAGTGTGTGTGTGTGTGTGTGTGTGTGTGTGTGTGTGTGTGTGTGTGTGTGTGTGTGTGTGTGTGTGTGTGTGTGTGTGTGTGTGCGTGCGTGCGTGCGTGCGTGCGTGCGTGTGTGTGTGTGTGTGTCTGATTATTTACATTGATTAAATAGATAGATTTTCACTAAATGGTATGATATGAAATGAAACTGTGTATTTATTTAGTTACCAAAAACCATTACATTTAAGAAAACTGTTCCAAGCTGTGGGAGCAGCATAGCAGAAGGCACGCATCCCCCAATCAGTCCGTCCTCGAGGAACAGACAAGCTGTAAATGTCATGTGAGCGCAGGGCACCGTGACCTTCAGCTCTCTGCACAAGGGCGCACTGATATGTCTTTATAGATTGTAGGTTAATATTTTAGATTCTTCAAAATAGCGATCCTTTGCTTTGATCACTGTACACGCACTGAAGTGAAAGCCATTTCCAAAGACGTCATCAGGAAGCTCATTGAGACAAGGCCAAGGGTATGCAGCACTATTAAATATAAAAGATATTTAGAGTTAGTTTCATAGATCTTACTTCATATATTTGATGTCTCCAGTATGCATCTAAAATCTAGAAAGTATTAAAGGGTTAGAAAAAACAGAAATGGACAAACTTAAATCTGTTATTTTCTTTGGAATCATAGGGTTGAATTGTAATAATTACCATTAAAAGACATCTAAATTCAATAGACAATTATGGGTACAGTATATTATGAGACTAAATTGGGCAACTATGGAAAAGTTCCCCAGAAGACCAGATCCTACTATCACATTTTAGACCCGTGTGAGTATGGAGTAGTAGTAGCCAACTGAAAAGGTGTCTGTGTGAGTATGTAAATGTGTGTTGTGCCCTTGGGCAAAGTTGGCAGTTCAAATTCCCCTCCAGCCTAAATACTGCAGTATCTATAGCATTTACTCATTTTACTTTACTCAGGTTTAACTTAATATTCACCTTATTCTTTATTCGTCCGTCTGGACCCCGCCATCCGACGCAATCCATTTGGTTGTATTAGTGAACGTGAATGTTAACGTTCAAAACTGACTACTTTAAAGGTCAAATATGATAAGCAATGTAATTGTTTATCCCTAAGCCTAATGCTTTACTTTGGTATTTCATGTTTTAAAACTAAGACAAAAATACATTCCTGAAGTTTCCCATGCCAGGAACTGACTTTGGGCTCCATCTACTGGCTTCAGAAAGAATTACATATGAGATAAACGAAAGCCAGCTTGCTTCTGACATGCTAATGCAGCCATGCAGTTGTATGGATTGTAATATGAGGCAGAAATTGTCAGGATAAGTCCAGCCCTGATTTATGAACTTCACAGCAAAGAAGATCACCGAACTCTACCTATGAAACAGAAGCGTGCAGTCTTAAATTACTGTGTGTCACTAATTAATTTAAATTGATCCAGAATATATCCAAACAAGCCCCTTTCCCCCTCACTTCTGCTGCTGAAGCTTGGCTGAAGTCACAGTGCATTTTAGTGCCTCTACAGGCCGCTGAGCAATACTGCGCAGGAAGCTTGGTTCTTCTTCTCCCACAGCGGCTCAGTCTAGGGCTGTGTTCAGAAGCTAGTTCATGCTCCGCTCTCTAACATGAGCTTTAGAACCAGAGCGGACAGCAGCTTCTTTTAGAGCTCTGCACATGCTCTGAGGACCACAGCCTCAAACCTGTGAGAGAATCAAGGATGTTTGCAGGTTCTGCCCTAACTGAGCATGTGCAGAGGAGAAGCGACGCAACAGCAGCAACAAGTTTCAACAAACGGACTTAAATCTATCTTTTAGAGACAAGTCCGTGTTTGTAGCCAAGGCTCTGTTCATGTTTCTAATGATTAGACATTAGTTAGAAATACAGGCAGTATTTTAATCACCTGGAGCGCTAATTTGTGTAATGAATTGGTCGGTGAAGTGAAACTATTTATCCATTCAGCACTATGTACAGGTGTGGGAGTTGAGCTCAGTGGGATAGACATTCGCCCTTTGTGCGGGAGACCGGGTTTTTAACCTCACCGTTGCATGTTATCCACTAAATATTTATGAACACCCCTAGTCTTCTTGCCCGTCCATAAAAGTCACCACACGCTACTGCTGTGAAATCACAAATCGGGAGAATTCCGAATGGAGTGTTTGGAATGGAGAGGGAACTTACTAAACAGGATCCATCAAACATGCATGAACAAAGCTACATACAACATGAGGGAACAATGATGGGTAAAAGCTCTAAAAAAAAAGAAAGTACATTTTTCTGAATATGGGTCCTTTAGGGTTAGCGCAGTCCCCTTAAAAGGAACTCGCCTCTTTATAATGTGTTCCCTATTATATGGAGACAGTCGGTGGGTCAGCCGTCTCTGTCATTATCTCCAGATTAAACCAAGGGGCCAGTTCCAAAAGGGCCTCACCTCTGATTCACAGTAGTTGGACGGGGAAGGACACACCTCCCTGGAGACATGGTGATTCATGTGATTACCCATAGGCCTAAATCCACTCTCTCTCTCTCACACACACACACACACACACACACTTGCATACATATATATAGACTCTAGACACCTCCTTCTCTTTTAACACGGTGGGGGATTTACAACGCACCCTGACTGAACAGACTATGCCCCCTGCACGCACACACACACACACACACACACACACAGACACACACACACAGACACACACACACACACACACACAGACACAGACACACACAGACACACACACACAGACACACACACACACACACACACAGACACAGACACACACAGACACACACACACAGACACACACACACACACACACACACACAGACACACACACACACACACACACAGACACACAAACACACACACACACACACACACACACACACAGACACACACACACACACACCGGCAACGAGCTAATTAATCATGCCTCCTGTATTAATTAGGATTCAAATCAGTTGCTATGGGAACCTTGCCCTCCATTGGAATCTTAAGGTAAAGTTGCTGCCTTCTGCCACGGCTGCTGCTGCCTTCAATGACAAATGTAGGGGACGGATTCTGAATACTTACTATGATTCATTTTCCTCGCAGGGACATTTTCTTTTTCTTTTTTTCCCGCCGCCGCCGCTGAAGTTGACCCCTCATTTCTGCGGTAGAAAAGCTGGAACAATTCGGCAAAACATATGAAATTATTTTAGTCATACCGTACCACAGGAAACGTGCAGTAGATGGTGGTATTACAAGAAGGTTTCACGGTTGGTGAAAGCAGAACTGATCGATTTGCGACACAAGAGTGGACGTTTAAGTTGTATTACTTTATGTGCAGGTGACTTTCATGTGCTCCCGTAAGGCGGCTTAGGCTTTGGCAGGAGCGCTGTTGAGGAATATTGACTCCGGTGATGTAGCGGACCCTGTTGTGGCTGATAACGGTGCTTTGAATACACCGGGGAGCCTGGGAAAAAAGGAGTAAACTGACCGCAAGTGATGTAATCTTGAACTGCGCAAGTTTGGATGGAGGGAATGGAATTAGTGCTGGTCTTTCCCATTCTGTGCAGTAGTGTCAATTCTACTGTAAATGCTAAATTAATTAATAATAGATCAATGGATAAACTTTAACGTTTTTTTTTAACACTTTACAGAAACTTTGACATATATACCTCAACAGAAACAAATATTATAAATAAATACATTGAAATAAATACATCATTATCAATACATAGTTTACAAAGTGTATTTAAAAAGAAAGATTTTTGGAGGCATTTTAAGTAGCAATATTTTTGTGCGAGTATCAATACTTTTCAATAGCTTTGTCATGTATTGATCCGCTCGTCATTATTATCAGCATCAGTCAAGTTAAATTGTACTTTTCACTGCAAAAGCTAGCACCGTTTCAATTTTAAAAGAGCACAAGCTGTACACAAATCAATTCAACGTGCTTTACAACAGGAAAAGATGCATTCAAATTACAAGACAAACAGATTAAGACATACTGTAAATAATCAATATATTATAGTAATATTTGAAATTTTGAAGTGTAGGAATGTAATGTGTGTTTTTTTAATTGTTGTGTGCACTTGCCCAGAGACTGCAGATATAAAGTAGCAATAGCAGTAGTAGCAGTAGTAGCAGTAGTAGTAGTAAAAGTAGTAGTGGAGATATGGCAAATCATAATCTTTTTTATTCTCACACTTATTTTATCACATTTTTAACACAATAAAAATAGCTTTCAGTATTGATTTCATAAACATAAACTGTACAGACTTTTAATATTTGCCACTTAACACATAAAATAGACACATTTCAACACATACTTTTACTTACAGCAGCACTCTCAAAAAATCTTGATTAAAATCAAATTAATTGCTTAGCCCTTACACATACCTTTACAAATACAGAATAAACTAATCTACAATACCTGTCGTTTTTTCAAAGTAGGTTGAGGAGGGAAACCAGAGTACCCAGACAGACAGAGGAAATCTAAATAGACATGGGCAGAATGTGCAAACTCCCCGCAGAAACGCTGGCTGACTCTGAAAATACAACCTTACGCCTTCTTGCTGTTCGGCGAGGATGTGGGAAGCGCCTCTCGCTCTCTCCTGACGGATACACCGGCGTGAAGTGTTGTTCCGAGGGTAATCTTACTTGAGCCCAACTTAAAAGTATCCGTGTAGTGCATTCGGTGACGTGTCGGCCTAATAAACTGAGGAATTAAAGCCTTGCACGCCTTATAAGCAGTTGGGAGAGTGCATGTCTGGCTGGCTCGCGGTTGATTGTCATGGCACCGATGTTTATCACCTACCTGCCTGGGCTACCGACAGAAGCCCAGGGGCGATCAGATTGGCAGGGCTGAGACAGAAAGGCCCGGCTGGTGAGAGGAGCTGGTGAAATGCCAACACACTGCAGCTCGGCCAGGTTTGAGCCTATGGAGAAATGTCAGGGAGATAAGGGTTATTTTACAGGGCACGTGTTATGCAAAGAAATTTACTTTATGAGCTTTTAACCATGTTGTGCACTTTTTTTAGTTTTTTTACTGTGTGTCAGCCCACATGATGCTGACCAGTGGTGTGCCCCAAGGGTCAGTCCTGGGACCCCTTCTGTTCAAACCTCTACATGTTGCCGTTAGGTCAGTTGATACGCAGTGAAAATGTGTCCTATCACAATTATGCAGACGACATTCAGATCTATGTTTCACTGTCGGCAGGTGAATATGAACCAGTAGATTCACTCTGTCACTGCATCAAACAGATCAGTTTGTGGATGCAAAACAACTTTCTCCAGCTGAACTCAGACAAGACGGAAATCATCGTCTTTGGCCACAGAAACAAAGAGAAAGTGTTAGCGGTCACCTCCAGAGTCTCGCTCTAAAACCTACAAACCAAATTAGAAATCTGGGGGTAATAATGGACTCAGACTTGAACTTTTCCAGCCATGTCAAATCAAGTACATCACTAGCATTTTACCATCTAACAAACATTGCCAAAATCAAAAATATAATGTCAAAACCGGATTTGGAGAGACTTATCCATGCGTTTGTCTCCAGTAGATTAGACTACTGTAACGGCCTGCTCACTGGTCTCTCCAAACGAGCTGTAAAACAGCTGCAGTACATCCAGAACGCTGCTGCTCGGGTCCTGACTAGAACCAGGAAGTACCATCACATTAGTCCTGTTCTCAGGTCTCTGCACTGCCCCCTGTGGCTCAGAGAAGAGACTTTAAAGCAGCTCTGCTTGTGTACAAGTCTCTCCATGGCCTAGCACCAAAGTACATCTCAGACATGCTAGTGCCATATGAACCATCTCAGACTCTGAGGACCTCAGGGACCGGCCTCCTGCTGGTGCCAGAGTCAGGACTAAACATGGACCGGCCTCCTGCTGGTGCCAGAGTCAGGACTAAACATGGACCGGCCTCCTGCTGGTGCCAGAGTCAGGACTAAACATGGACCGGCCTCCTGCTGGTGCCAGAGTCAGGACTAAACATGGACCGGCCTCCTGCTGGTGCCAGAGTCAGGACTAAACATGGACCGGCCTCCTGCTGGTGCCAGAGTCAGGGCTAAACATGGACCGGCCTCCTGCTGGTGCCAGAGTCAGGACTAAACATGGACCGGCCTCCTGCTGGTGCCAGAGTCAGGACTAAACATGGACCGGCCTCCTGCTGGTGCCAGAGTCAGGACTAAACATTCACCGGCCTCCTGCTGGTGCCCAGAGTCAGGACTAAACATGGACCGGCCTCCTGCTGGTGCCAGAATCAGGACTAAACATGGACCGGCCTCCTGCTGGTGCCCAGAGTCAGGAATAAACATGGTCCGGCCTCCTGCTGGTGCCAGAGTCAGGACTAAACATGGACCGGCCTCCTGCTGGTGCCAGAGTCAGGACCAAACATGGACCGGCCTCCTGCTGGTGCCAGAGTCAGGACTAAACATGGACCGGCCTCCTGCTGGTGCCAGAGTCAGGACTAAACATGGACCGGCCTCCTGCTGGTGCCAGAGTCAGGACTAAACATGGACCGGCCTCCTGCTGGTGCCGGGACTAAAGTCAGGACTAAATATCTGCGTTTCAGTTTTATGCAGCTAAAATCTGGTCTTCCTGAAGATGTGAGACAGGTTCTACTCTGACAAAGTTCAAATCTAAGATAAAACAGTTTTGTTTAGCTGTGCATGTGACTGAAAGGATTTTATCTGCACTCTTCTCTTTTATGTCTTAAACTGTTTGGTGATTTCTGTCATGTTTGTGTGATTTTAATGCATGTTTTTCCTGTTGTGTGAAGCACTTTGAATCACCTTGTGTATGAATTGTGCTCTACAAATAAACTTGCCTTGCCTTATTTTGTTTTATTTATTGTTTCATTGCCATTGTATCTAGATTTTCTGTTACAGTTTGTTTTATGTGTATTTATGTGTCTGTTCAACAGGGCACAAGTTTCTCTCTTGAACTTTTTTCTTCCTTGCATAAATAATTAAAATAAATGAAATACGAATTGCGATTGCGGTTAGATTTGCAATGGTTTTCGATAATCAGATTCTGTTCAAAGACGTTCATATTTACACAGATCTATAGGAGAATCGACAAAAACACTGAAATATGAACGGACAAACCACAGTATGTATTGGGCGGAGCTAAACTTCACCTTTAGCAGATTTTATACAGAATTAGACAATATATTTTGTCATTTGTGGAGAAAACTTTGGTAATTATGGTGCAGCTCTAATCATAATTGTTGTTTGGACAATACAGACTCAAAAACACAAATAAAAAGACCTTTTTATGACAAAGACGGAGGCTTTATTAAATGAAAATGTCAAAAAAGAACAAACCTTTTTTTCTGATTTTCATTTATAATATACTTTATTCATAAATAATAATTAAACCTGTACTTGGCTTTACTAATAAAAATAATAATAATCTACTCTTGACACATACCTGTAAGAGGTGTTGATATGCTAATTTCCTGATAAGAACTTGGGCTTGAATTAATGCCATGCTAATATGTGCACAATATTGCTGCTTCAGAATAGTTCTCTGCCGTTTGAACAGTTGAAAGATATTTCTTGCCTGTATAATGAATAAATTGTCACTTCAGAAAAATATTCCACACTTAACATACAATCTTTGAGGCAACACAATAAAGAGGTCTAGACATCATATCATTACTTTGAATGGGATTTGATTTGAATATGAATATTGTGTTGCCAGTTGTCTGCAGCGTCTTCACAACTCCTCTACGTGGAGCTAAAAAGAGTTAGTTTGGAGTCCAAACTTAGATGAGAATGAGGAACAGAAACGAATAACATATTTAAACCTCGACACATTCATCTAAGTTATATTTTGCAATGTCTTAAAGTGGACACATTTTGCTAAATCAACTTTAATGAGCCTTTAACCTCGTTACAACCGTGTTTCCTCATCATTAGTTTACTCAAAGTTGTATTTTGATTGATTCCTGCATGTTTGAGTTAATCCTGTAGTGTCCTGCAACTGAGGCTCGAATGTCCAGAAAAGTCCTGTTTTCACCTAAAAATAAGGCATCCTAAGAAAAGAAAAATTTAGGCACACAATTTCCAAAATAAAAGTGCCATTTAGTCCAGATTTTTTTCTAATATGTCCCTAACCAAGTTGAGTCTGCGTATGATTTTTTTCCATTGTCCGTATGTCAGTTATGATGTCGGAAAAGTAATTAAGGCTCATTTATGGCTCACTTTAGAGATAGTATATAATCTGAGACACTTCTGTAAGTGGAACTGTGTGTATTTTTGTATTCCGGTTATTTTAAAGCCAGATTTTGGCAAAAAAAGCACCAATAAACCTCCCTCTTTACTCTTGACTGTATCAAAGTGGTCAAAAATCAGGACAAATTCTTGTATAAAAACTGGACACATCTGCTGGGACATGAGACACAAGCCTCAAAACTGGGACTGTCCCGGGTAAAAAGGGATGTTTGGTCAATTCTGCAGTTTTGAACAGGAAGTCATTGGATCTGTTTCTATTGCGGAGCCATTTTAGATAAATTTTGTGGTTTACTTTGAACAAAATATTATATTATCTACTTATGTAATAATTTAATACTAAGTACAAACAAGCAAAATATGTCTCCTTTAATGTAAATTCTATTCATAACAGTCTATATATACATTTTACTCCCAATTGTAGAAGGCATTCTTCCCATTCTATCACAAAAATGCTTGTTTCATGTCTCAATTACAACGAAATCAAAATGTGTTCTGATTGAGTAGTTCTTTTTATATAAAACAGTCACTATCAAACTCTGCACACATGTAGCGTTCACACATTCACTCTTATCAGCGCGTACAGGTTTGTTGTGAGAGTAACCACTGCTCGCTCAGGCGTGTAAACATGTTGTAGTTTTGTTGTTCCAAAAGCTTGCACTCGATAAGAGCATGATATTTGACCAAATTAACTTCCCACTGTTGACAATAATAATAAGACATTATTAGAACATTTGTGTTTCTTGCATCGTTCCTTCAGACATGATTTTCTTTTTCTTATTTTATTGTCTATTATTTGAAAAGTTTTTGTTCTATCTTTCTTATTACAATAACTCATGAATTGAGTTTTTGTAGTTTAGTCTTACGTCTAGGTGCAACATTTTTGTTATGTAACAGTTGCCTATTTTAACTTTTGTACATGTATGGATACTTTTAATGCAAAAGAATTTCAAAAGACATTAAATTTTCTTCAATAATGTTTTATGAATGCTCTTTTTGAAAATCGCCATTATGAATGTCAATTATAGGAATTATAGGAATCCAGGAGCATACTAGCAGTCAGCCTACTACTATATGAGCGCATCACATTATTTAGTGGCCAACCCTCACTCAGAGCAGAACAGGTCCACTGAAGTGTGATGATGCCCATCAGCAGGCCACACAGACCGTTCATGTCAGCGGTGATGGGGCAGTAGCCTAGTTTTGCTGGCTCAAATTGAGACTGACAAAAATGACCAATTTGAACATTTAGTGGCCATGACAGCGCTAGTGAGACGTCCTCCATGATCGCACAGTCGTAATGTGATCAGCAGATGGGCAGCAGCTGTGTCTGTCCGTGTCCAGGTGGCTGGTCCCTGCATCTGGACCGGACCATGGACACGTTCTCTTCTGGAAGGGCTTTTCACTCAGCACTTGTGTGATGAGTGGAGGATGTTGTGCTGTTCGGATCTTTAGTCTTGAACCTCTTATTTTATGCAATGTAGATTATATATATATATATATATATATATATATATATATATATATATATATATATATATATATATATATATATATATATATAAAGGATTATCTTATCTTATCCTATAGATAAGATATTCCTTTATTGTCCACACATGGGGAAATTTCATTGAAAAACGTTATTATTACAAAACGTTATTATTTATATACAAAATGAATCATCCTGCCATGAAATAAAAAAACTTCTTATTTATATATTTATTTATTCAGGCTTGCATGTATTATATATATAAATCATCCATTGTTGAACACACAGATACGCAGTCCTGCTCACACTGACGTCATAAAAGAGTAAAAAGTCTCGTCCTAAAACAGCGAGCGCATCAGAGCACGTGCTCACCCAAATCCCGCCCCCTTTTGCATTCAAGAGCAAACGAACAGTCGCGTTACTGAAACGCCAAACCTTCTGGACCAATCACGACGGTGAACCTTGTTACGTAGCCGGTATTCGCACAATCTGAGGCCCTTCTGTCAACAGGGAAGAAGGTATGCTATTTTAAACCTTTTATAACTTTAATACGTAAGCTGATTTAGCTTGGAATCTTTTTAACAGGCGGAATAGTTTATCCGTCCTATTTAGCTTTAGATTTTGCGCTAAGTTACATTCACTCTTTCAGATTCTAAGTCGTGTTGTTATAATGGTATTAAAACTATACAATGCAGTCCGCAGAGTAGGTATAGGATGCAGCGGCGTTTCCATCATTTTAGTGATGATCCGTGTGTGTTTTCAGTGTCTGCTGTGGTTTGTGCCTCTCTTTGTGCTGCGGGGCTGGGCTGGGGGGAAGTAGATGCTTCGTAGATGTCAATAGGTGCATTGTGAGTGGACAGTGGGCGCTGGCTGGACGTGAACCCGGGACAAACCCCCGGCCCTTTGCCCCAGTGTATTCAGCCAGACTCAGTGCACACGATGGGACATAATACACGTGCTTCTGAACATGCTTTATAGGTTGTTTTCAGAGAGTACTGCGAAAATGATATTAAATACAATTATTCAAATTAGCAGTGGGCAACAAGATCTCTTTTGGAGTGTCCTGTTGATGATATTCACACAAAATAATGTCACGCATACACAAAACACATTAGCTGAGGTTTAATTATCAGACAATTGTGAAATCTCTGTAAAATTAATCACAACACTGTAGAAATATCACCTTAACCTAATAAACCCTTATTTGACATTTGTCTTGTTTTTATGTATTTTTTTTAATCTCTTTTTGTAGCTGTAAACTCAAATTTTGGACGTCTTCAATCAAAACAGCATTGAGCATTCACAATATTGTCTAAATTATGATCTATTGTCCACCTCTAATTAAAATATGGATCGCTTGTACCGATCTCGGTATACATCTGTGGGGAGTACTGTGTTTTTTAAAGAAATTATGGACGTTTATTTTGTCTATAAAATGTGATGATGTCGTCTGCAACTCAACAATAGTCAACAACAACATTGCCATTAAGTCGGGCGTGGTCAATCAACAGTCACCATTAATGTACTCCTTACTTATCATTGCATCGTTATAACCAGAGCTAATGTATCAGTCAGGAAAGAAGTAAAATTAAAATGTATGACTTGAACACAGTACCATAATACTGTGTCCACTACATATTACAAGAAATATCTGTAAAGCTGCTGTAATATCTGCTGAGACAGGTGTGTGACATTAGGTCTGGCAGACTGACGCTACCATTCCCAAGTACTGCTCTTCCAACCACCCCCCCATCACTTATATATAGGACTTTATGGGTGAAGTGTCTTGCCCAAGGACAGCACAACCACTGTGCCACTGCAGTTGTTAAATTAAGGTACACTTTGATATCATACAGGGAGAAACATGCAAATCCTCCTAGTTTACAGATTCTTTAGTAGTAAAGTAATGCCAGTCTAGCAGCAGGTCTACTTTGCTACATGAACTGTTGTCACTGTCCTTCTGTCCCAGGGAGGGGTCTGCACCATAGCTCTCTCCAGGCTGACCCGCTGCTCTGCCCTGCTCAGGACCTTCGTCTCCCCCGTGGTTCATCCTCGCTTCCTCGCGTTACCCCCCAAACCCCGGGCCCCGCCTCCACCGTACAAGATGCCCCAGACCAACAAATGCCGGAAAACCCCTGCGGTGGAGTCCTCCGGCAAAATGCAGACCGAACCTGCCTCCAGGGAGCAGGCGGCCACACCAGAGGAAGAAGACGACCGCAATGTGGGGGACAGCCAGATCGTGAAGTCTCCCAGTGACCCCAAACAGTACAGGTAAAGGACACAAGTGCTGAGGAATGCCAAATGAGAACAGGTTGGAGTGCTTGCCAGGAAGAAATTCAAAAAGGAAATGGCTAAATAAGTAATTTAGAAATGTGCTGCTTCTACCAAAATTTTGAGAGGTGTCAGTTAAAAAGGTTCTCAAATTTTTCACAGTATATTCACCTTCAAACCACCAAATCTATTGACTGTTTTAAACAGGACTATTCCAGGCCTAATTTAGGGCTGAAATACTGTAATACTACAACACTGCAGTAGCTCTAACCAAGGTTTACCGTATTTTGCGCACGAAAAAGCGCACCGGATTATTAAGCGCACCATCAGCTATCTGTGTACCATGTGTACTGGTCCATAAATAAAGCGCACCAGACGATAAAGCGCATAAGATAAACAAAACAGACGGATAAGTCAGAGTCAGTTGAGCTTTATGAAACGCGTTCAACTCATTCAGATCAACATTGTTCAACGTCAAAACACACTCTGCTATCGCTAACAAACACGTTAGCATATTCACAACAACTCCCAGCCTCGATCAGTTGCAACACGTAAAATACACAATACACTCACTTTTTCAGTTCATTCCTCGTCATCAAATCCTTCAAATGCAGCTGAAGTACATCCCACATAGCTATGACCAGACGTCCCGATTTACCTGGGACAGCCCCGATTGTTTACATCCTGTGTCCCGGTGCATTTGTCCTGGTTTCGCACAGACTTTGTCCCGTGTGTCCCGGTTTAATGTCTGCTGGGGCGCATAATGGTAAAAGCAGGCAAAACGCTGATAGTGCTCCGTGCTAATATCTCTTTGGTCATGTGATGCCGCATCTCGGATCAACGCGGCAGTTCAGTGATGATTCCGGCCTTTTGATTCCCACAGTTGACTGATTATTTAGCCCGTAAGCGCATTTCTTGCAATAATATAACAGATCCAATGGTCTCTTGCATGGTCTCTTGGCAGTAGCCATCTTGGGACAAGTTTGGGGTCCTTCATTTACCGGTAGGTGTCTGCGTTGTGCCTGACTGAAAATGTTTACGTTTTGACAAAGTTTTGCGTGCGCCGCGTGTAGCAGAAGACTACTGTTCCCAGAATGCTTTGCACACATGTTGTTGGGACTTCTGGTTCCGGAGTACTGTAACTCTAGTCGCGCATCGCGTCTCATGTCCCAAATCTTCTTTATACACCGTGTACCACACAAAATATCTTTGCGGTCAGTAAGCACAACCAGAAATAAACCATATATTAAGCGCACCGGACTATTAAGCGCACGGACGGCTTTTAAGGACGTTAAAGACTTTTACGTGCGCCTTATAGTGCGGAAAATACGGTAACCCAAATGAGGACAAAAATGTGGAAAAATTAAGTAAAGCAGCCCAAGTACCACAAGCAGAAGCTTTTGTGTCCCCAGTGCTTCACTCACCACAGTTTGAGAACCACTGGCCTAGCACAAATAGACACAATATCGCAAAAACCTTTCTTACAGAGTTTTAAGATAATAAATATGTTAATAAATAAAGATTAAATTTTGAAAAAAAACCTCATGCTGAAGTCATGATCTTTATAATTTGAATCCTAATTTGTTTTGGTGCTATCTTCATTTGTAATATTTAGATTTATTGATCCACAAAGAGAATCAATTGGTTCCAGTTGCTCACATTATAATATCATAACAAAGAGTAAAATTAAATATGTTAATACAATATTAAATAACGTAGCAAAAATTTAAAAATGAAATGTTTTCATCTAATTCAACTCACGTTGTCAATAATATAAAGATTAGATAGATTCTGTCATGAACTTGCAAAAAAAAAGAGTACATTTGTACCCAAAATAACTACTTGGGTAATGTAGGTCTTTTGAACAGCTCATTTATTCCCTACAGTAAATAACTGTCAGCACATATCTAGTTTGCACTTATCAGTCGCCACAGAGACCAAACTATATACTTAAGAAATGGGGACGGGGGGAAATGGAACACGTTTAAAACAAGGAACTACTTAAGCTAACATGATGTTTTTAGTCCACTCAAAGCATTTAATCACATCAAGTTACCGAAATTTGGCTAATGTAGTTGGCTCCAACGTTTTTTGTACTGTTTTTAAAAACATGAAAAACAGAACTTGTTCATTTCAAACGGTTTGCTGTGTTCCAGACGTAATTCTCACTTTACTAACGCATTCCTAAGTTTCTAAGCACTTCTCACAACTTTCAGAGCCCAGAGCAGTTTTTCCCGTCACGGTTATGCTAACAGAAACTAGCATGCTAACCGCACACTTCCTGGTTTGCAGACCAAAAAAAACACTTTATAATTTGTTGCAGACGGTACACAGCGGTGTCATTTCGACCCTAAGTGCTACATTTACAATATATTTGTACAATTGCAATTCAAGGCAATTCAAAGTGCTTCACACAACAGGGAAAAAAATGTTTTCAAATTACAGAAATCAGTGAGAAGAGTGCAGAGAAAATCCTTTCAGTCATATGCACTGCTAAACATAACTGTTTTTATCTTAGATTTGAACATTGTCAGAGTAGAACCTGTCTCACATCTTCAGGAAGACTCTGACTCTGTCCTGACTCTGGCACCAGCAGGAGGCCGGTCCATGTTTAGTCCAGACTCTGGCACCAGCAGGAGGCCGGTCCATGTTTAGTCCTGACTCTGGGCACCAGCAGGAGGCCGGTCCATGTTTAGTCCTGACTCTGGGCACCAGCAGGAGGCCGGTCCATGTTTAGTCCAGACTCTGGCACCAGCAGGAGGCCGATCCATGTTTAGTCCAGACTCTGGAACCAGCAGGAGGCCGGTCCATGTTTAGTCCTGACTCTGGCACCAGCAGGAGGCCGGTCCATGTTTAGTCCTGACTCTGGCACCAGCAGGAGGCCGGTCCATGTTTAGTCCAGACTCTGGAACCAGCAGGAGGCCGGTCCATGTTTTGTCCTGACTCTGGCACCAGCAGGAGGCCGGTCCATGTTTAGTCCTGACTCTGGCACCAGCAGGAGGCCGGTCCATGTTTAGTCCTGACTCTGGCACCAGCAGGAGGCCGGTCCATGTTTAGTCCAGACTCTGGCACCAGCAGGAGGCCGGTCCATGTTTAGTCCTGACTCTGGCACCAGCAGGAGGCCGGTCCATGTTTAGTCCTGACTCTGGCACCAGCAGGAGGCCGGTCCATGTTTAGTCCAGAGTCTGGAACCAGCAGGAGGCCGGTCCATGTTTAGTCCAGACTCTGGCACCAGCAGGAGGCCGGTCCATGTATAGTCCTGACTCTGGCACCTGCAGGAGTCCGGTCCCTGAGGTCCTCAGAGTACGAGATGGTTCATATGGCACTAACATGTCCGAGATGTACTTTGGTGCTTGGCCATGGATAGAGGGGTCCCAGAACTGACCCTTGGGGCACTCCACAGGTCAGGGCCATGTGGTCTGAGACACAGTTACCAATTTCAACAAAGTACTTCCTGTCTCCCAGATAGGACCTTAACATATTTAGGGCAGTGCCAGTGATGCCCACCCAGCTAATTTAACTTGATCAAGTCCCCTTTGAACCATTCATTAAAGGAGACATATTATGCTTTTTTCAGATACTTAGTGTTGAATTATAACATAAGTAGATCATCTTTTACACATATGTCTCTGGTGCCATCACTCTCACAGATACATTGTGCTGGAGAACGGGCTCCGAGCGCTGCTTATCTCCGACTACAGCGGCCCGGCAACGGAACAGGACGACGACTCTGACGCAGAGGAGGAGGAAGAGGAAGACGACGAGGAAGAAGAGGACGACGAGGAGGGTGACGATGAGGAGGATGGAAGCGATGAAGAAGAAGAGACTGAGGGAAAGAAGAAGAAGGGAAATGCAGAAAAACAGGTACTTGCACTAAAAGGCTAAAACTAACAGATGATACTACAAATACATGACATCATACAGAAAAAACTTTATTTATCACCACCTGCTTGTCATCATGGAGATATTATTGCTTATCCTGGAATAATCCACCATTAAACTTCTCTATCCCAGAGACAAGCAGGACAATTTACAAGGTCAGATCCCTGTTATTTGAAGTTTAATATGTAGCATTCGCCTTTTAGAATTAGAATGAATTTCCCTTATAGGGCAGGGTCTGTGTAACGCTATGGGACTTAGAAGACAAATATTGAACCATTTCATTATTTGTTATTCATAAGATCCACAAACTTTCCATTAGAGATTGCCAATATATCGAAATTTAGATAATTTTGTGAACAATATAGAGGGCCGTGTATCGTTTATTGTAAAAAAATATCCCATTAAAACTAAAAATGAAAACAAACAGTGATATATCTGCACTTTAGTGATTCATTTTACAGACATTTGTCTGGTAATTAAACCTCAACTAACACATTCAAATACACGTTTTATCATATTTCTGTAGGATTGATATAATATTGTGTGACTATCAAGCCCCACATGCCATATTAATTATTCTTATAATTCAGCTTTGTCACCAGCCACGTAACAATCACATAATGGCACCACTTTCTGAAGCTAATGTGAAATAATAGATTCACGTTTCTTTAATTGCGCTTTGAGATTGAGATTTGTGCAAGGTTTTGTTTCATGTGGATGAGATATGAGCCATAAACCAGGTCAAAACCTTTGTTATCTGACTGTAAAAAGATCAATTCTGCCATAGAAGCTTTTCTCTAGCTCAGTTTGAGGATAGACCAATCTTGTCAAGAGAACAAAACCTGTGACAATAAACAACGATAAAGTGTAGACAGTAAATATATCACCAGACTGGAAAAAGATGCTTGTTGTTGTTAAGATAAGATAAGATATTCCTTTATTGTCCACACATGTGGAAATTTCATTGTTGCAACGCAGTAGATGCAGAGGAAAAGGACAGATAAGGAAGTTTAAAAAACACTCTTATTAGAAGAACTCTTATAAACAAAACTCTTATAAACAAAAACTCCTATAGACAAAACCTCTAATTTCCTAATAAGGAATGGAGAGGAAATAAAGATAAAATAAAATAAACACAGCTAGCGTAAGACAAAATAATAATAATAATAATAATAATAATAATAATGGTAAAATAAACACTCTATTTTCTTTAAATGCACATGAACATGTGACATTATTGCATGTTGTAGCAAAGTACACTTCTATAAAAGTAGTTTGAACATGGACTCTTACATTCTAACATCCATAACATTAGTGCTTGAACGAGTAATTAAAACATCCAGTGTATTAAGAGCCGTGTCTGCAGCCCATGATCTGTCCGGGCAGCGCTCAGTGTCGTGTGCCTGGGTGAGTGGAGCAGAGGGTTAATGGGGAAAGTGCCCGCCTCTGCAGTTCTGGTGCCCGCGTCGGCCCAATTAAAAGCGCTCTGCCAGGGTTCCTAAAATGAATGTTCGTATGTCAGTCCGCAGCCGCGCTCTGTGTCGGGGTTGGCAGCTTCTCTGATCCGCCTGACCTGCCTGGCCTCGCCCACTTTCTGGAACACAGTGAGTACTTCATAACAACATCTCGTTATGTGCCCTCGCTAATGAGAGCTGTCATTTAAAGCAGTGGAAATATTATGCCTTCTTGTGGATTTAATTGGTGTTTAAACGTGCTTTTTGTCACCTTGGGATTAATATTTCACATTAAACTTAAATTAAAATAATGTTTCAATTTGGAAAACACTTTACAAACTACACCTGTTTCCAATGCAGTATTTAGGCATTGGAGCGCCCTCTGCTGTCAGAAAAGGAAATTCATGAATAATGATAAAATAAACAAGCCCATAGGCAACGTGGCTGCAGCACAATTCTACCATAGCTCAAGTCCAGCCCTGGTTTAAGGACTTAAACTGAGCAGAAGAAGTCCGGACCTCGTAAATAAAAAAAGAAAAAAGTAACTAATTGACTGTAAAAGATATGTACCAGTAGTAGTAGTATTTTGATCATCGTAATCATTATCTGGACCAAACAGACTCTAAAACACAAGCACAAATACCTTTTTATAACAAAAGACTGTGGCAGGCACTAATGAGACGGGCTCAATTCATCCAAATGCGCAGCATTATTTTCACAAAAGAAACTAAATTTTTTGACCCTTTAAACAATAAGTCAACAAAATAAACTTTTTTATTTGTCAAATAAAACAATCTGACAGTAGATGAGATCTGTATGCTTGCTCATTTCCTAGTGTGATGTCGTCATTAATGCCAGGAAGTAAAACCTAAAGAAAAAAAGAAAATACTAAATTGGGACTGTATTATTATTTTTTTTGCACAACTTTTAATCTATTTATCGTAACTGCATTTCAGTTAAATGGACAGTACAACCTTTATGCACCTTAAATACATGCAAATACAAACTGTAGAGAATCTGACAAACTGCAGAGAGTTTGATGATGATTCAGTGCTTTTCCCACATGTGTTCTTCCTATTGGTCCATGTCCGAGGGATTGACAGAAGGATTTAACCAATCACAGTGAAGTGTGACCATCCTGCCAATAATGATAACGTTGAAATGTATACTATACTTTTTGCCATCTGACATATTTTTCTATATAGAACTTAAAATGTGTTGTGAGTAAAAAAAAATTATATATTCTGAACTAACACCAGGATCAAAACGAAAAGCGTTTTAAATCTTTTTTTTTAATCATCTCCACACTTTTTGATATGCTCCGATCCTTTAGCATGTTCACTTTGAGCTGAGACAATCTGTTCACAATGAAGAGTCAATTTATAAGCTAAATTACCTTTCAGTGATCAAAATATTATGCCTGATCCGTGCGTTTTAAATGTAACTGACCCAGCGAAGTGACAACACACTCGATTCCACACTTTAGCTGTCACGACATGGACACGAACAAACATGGCATTGTGAGCTGGAGCTTTGTTACAGGAAACCAGTTATTCAACCACGCGCGACAGAACAATGTGCAAGTGTGGAACATGGACAGAGCCGGTCAGGAGCGAGTCCGGTCAGGAGTCCGGTCAGGAGTCCGGTCAGGAGTCCGGTCAGGAGTCCGGTCAGGAGTCCGGTCAGGAGCCCGGTCAGGAGCCCGGTCAGGAGCCCGGTCAGGAGCCCGGTCAGGAGCCCGGTCAGGAGCCCGTTGCTGTTGTTCAAAGGGCAAAGTGTCAAGAGCAGTGATTTTCCCGCAGCTCAGATCCACTACGACACTCCCCGCTCTGGGTCACCTCCAGATCTGCATCAACATTTGCCAGGCACATTCTCACATGCTTTATGCGCGTCGTGGTCTGGTACCATGGCAACGCTGCCTGGATAAAAATGTTCAAACTCCTATCCTTCTATCTTTTTCTGTTTTGTTTTTTGGCCTTGTCATCTCTCCGTGAGGCATACGGCAAACTCATGTCAGGGTTTCCTCAGCCTCTTCTGTTCTGGATTTTATCCTTTTAAATTACTTAAAAATGTTTACTATTTTATTTTGCAACTGATAAAATGTAGATCTCGCATCATAATTGAGTAATAAGAAAGTTTTTATACCCGTGCAAAATAGTTTGTGTAATATTTTGATCTGTCTGTAATGTAATATCATTTTTGCATGTTTTATATTTTAGTATAAAAATAAAAGATAAGCCATAAAATTATCAATATTAGAACCGTGCAGTGCTAAAAACATACACACACACAAATAAATTGACTGATGCACAAAACAATTTTACAACCTTCAGTTACGCACAGACTTTGGACATGATCCTCACACTTCTGATCCACACAGAAGGTGCATTCAGGCTCAGCCCAAAGCTGGGACATTGTAAACCTTCTTTGCAGGGCAAACTGTCATTGCAATGAAACATATAAATCAGATATAAATCATGAGGTGGTGTAAATAACATTATACAGAAGAAAGTTAAGACAAACAAAATACTGTTTATTTTTATAAAAACACACACTTTTATGAACAGAAATGCTCCCTTGGGTAAAAATGTTTACATCCAAAGTTCAGATTTATCACTTGGTCAGGAGGTTTCAAAAGCTTGCTGTCTACAGCGTAATCTTTGTTTTATTCATCATAAATGGAAGAAGTGTTTAGAGCATTAGATAAACTACTGCTCAAGAACGTTTGTCATCCAAACACCCACGTAAATGGCTCCAAGAAAACTCAGGAATGCTTTTATATTTACAGTATATATTACAGTTTTTATCTTTAAATTAACAGTATTTGGTACCACTTAATAACTACACTTGAATAAATTAATTATGAACAAATATTTCATTAAGAATACTCCCTAGTGACGGCGAGTCTTGAATTAATTCTGAAACATTTTAAATAAACCATTTGCTCTTTTTGAATTAAGTCATTGTTAATTCTTCATTAAGGCTAATTAAGGAGTAGTTATATAAAGTGGTACCATTATTTGTTTTAGTCTGATTTAAACTGTTCATTTGAACATTTTGCTGTCGTCTCCATTCTCCTCTCCCAGAGAGAACACCCTCACACCCTCACACCTTCACACCCTCACACCCTCACACCTTCACACCCTCACACCCTCACACCCTCACACCTTCACACCTTCACACCCTCACACCCTCACACCTTCACACCCTCACACCTTCACACCCTCACACCTTCACACCCTCACACCTTCACACCCTCACACCCTCACACCTTCACACCTTCACACCTTCACACCTTCACACCTTCACACCCTCACACCTTCACACCCTCACACCCTCACACCTTCACACCCTCACACCCTCACACCCTCACACCCTCACACCCTCACACCTTCACACCCTCACACCTTCACACCCTCACACCCTCACACCTTCACACCCTCACACCCTCACACCCTCACACCCTCACACCCTCACACCCTCACACCCTCACACCTTCACACCCTCACACCCTCACACCCTCACACCTTCACACCTTCACACCTTCACACCCTCACACCCTCACACCCTCACACCCTCACACCCTCACACCTTCACACCTTCACACCCTCACACCTTCACACCCTCACACCTTCACACCCTCACACCCTCACACCTTCACACCCTCACACCCTCACACCTTCACACCCTCACACCCTCACACCCTCACACCTTCACACCCTCACACCTTCACACCCTCACACCCTCACACCCTCACACCTTCACACCCTCACACCCTCACACCTTCACACCTTCACACCCTCACACCCTCACACCCTCACACCCTCACACCCTCACACCTTCACACCCTCACACCCTCACACCATCACACCCTCACACCTGGAGCTCCTGCAGCTCCTGCAGCTCCTGCTCTTCTCTAAGTCACAGAGCATTGCCCAAGTGGACTTAAATGGATTGCGTAACCAACTCAAACATGTCACACCGCTTCATAGGCAAGCCGTCGTTTAGTATGCATGAAAAATCCCCATTAGCTTCACGGCGCTGGAGCCTGTACTGCTAAAGCGGCCTTGGAGTGCATATTACTTGCTTAGCCCTTTTTTTACTAGACTTCCTCCGTGCTCTTTGAATACAGCTCATAAAATACAACTCCTGGATTGCATTTTGTTCTATTGCCGTGGCTGTCAGCAGAGCGATTGTAATACCCATCTCTTTGTAATGATGCGACTGCTCAATGCTCTTCTGTGATGGCCAGACGCCGGTGGAGCCTCAGTCATTCTCACAAATTGTCCCGCACCTGTCTCCCCCGTCCTGCTTTATCGCCATAATTGTACATTTGTTTACGGCTATATTTCAAAAGGCCAGAAGATGTAATACTTTTTCTGTCAGTGAGTGGACAGTCTGCGTAACAATAAAAATCTGATTACATTTACTCGTGTTTTTAAATAATGCAAGGCTACAGTCCCATGTCGCGTGTCGCCACTTAGTCACCGAGCCACATTCCTCCAACAGCGGCTCTGATTGGTCCTGGCAGTTGCTTCTTATGGTTTTCGTTTGACAAAATAACTTGTTAAATGTAAAGGCAATGTCAGTCAGTTTATTTTCTCACTTTTACACTGCTGTATGGTGCACTTATAAGAGCTCATACTGAAGTAAGCAGCATTATGAGATGAGGGGGAGGGGAGGCTGAAATATAAATGATAATGATGGAAAAGTGATGTTGTAAACTTTCAAATTAGACTATAAGGTGATATTTCTGCACTTTTGTGATTCATTTTGCAGACCTTTTCACATTTGTCTTAATTAAACCTCAAAATAATTTCTGTTAGAATTATATTATTTGACTATATCATTATCAGTATATTCCAAATAGATATCCTGATATTCATTTTTGTCAATGCTGCCCACCACTAGTGAGAGTACTATATATTTATAAGTGAAGTTTTTATTTACTTATTAACCTTTATTTGACCAGGTAAGAACTCATGATACTGATATTTCATTTAAGTATGTTTCTTCTTCTGCTCGGTCTCTTAGAAAATCAATTTCCCCTTGGAGATGAAAGAAAAGTAACTCTTGATTCATATGCCAGGCTCTGCGCTCGTCTCAGCAGTGTGACACAATTGATTCCAGGCTCTTTGCTGAATGTCCTCCCTGCTCTCCCCCTTCACTTTTAAATTTATACTGCCCAGTCAAATACAGACCAAAAACGGACCCAATTAAACAAAGATTAAAGTGTATATTCCTGAACTACAGCCCTTTTAAGGATTCTCAAAATGAACATGGATGCCAAGTTTGTCCACGTAAAAAACATCAAATAATAACTAAACGACAAAAGAAACAAGCAAACATTCATAGATGTTGGACCTTATAATTACACTTGGGGTTTAGCCCTCAAACATGGGACAATAACAGGAAAAATATGTTCAAATGACTTGACTAAACACATGATTCCATGTGTCATTGAAAGCCTAGTTTGGCCTCATGTATATTATTGTGTGGATGTTTGAACAATTCATTAATTTAATAATGTTCTTAAACTACAGTTGATACATAACAAAGCTGCACATGTGGCTCAAAAATGTGCTTTTAGAACGAGTGTGATTAAAACCCTTAAGATACCAACTTTGCTTTGGGTGAAAGATGAATGGTTGTGTGTAAAAACAAACTATTTAAGAAATATTCATACTCCAAACACCATCTATGTTCTACCAAAAGCTGCCCACTTGAGAAGGACAGGGTTTCACTTTGCCACAAAGTAAAACTGGTCAGAACCAGTTGGTCGTTTGGGCCAAGGAGTGGAATCATTTACAGCAGAATATAAGGGAACAAAGCTTCAAAAAGTAACTCAAAATGCATTATCTTATCTTATCTTATTATCATAAACAAATGTATGACTTGATGTTAACTAGCACGTGTAACTCACATTGAACCAGTGCTCAATATGTAAAAGTTACACATTATTGTTGTTGTTTTGCATCTCTTGAAATTGTATTTAAGTAGCAAATATTGGTGTACTGGTGTAAATAAGTAATTGTATTGATTTAAAATGACCCCAGGAAGAGTAATGCTAATGACCCCAGGAAGAGTAATGCTAATGACCCCAGGAAGGGTAATGCTAATGACCCCAGGAAGGGTAATGCTAATGACCCCAGGAAGAGTAATGCTAATGACCCCAGGAAGGGTAATGCTAATGACCCCAGGAAGGGTAATGCTAATGACCCCAGGAAGAGTAATGCTAATGACCCCAGGAAGGGTAATGCTAATGACCCCAGGAAGGGTAATGCTAATGACCCCAGGAAGGGTAATGCTAATGACCCCAGGAAGGGTAATGCTAATGACCCCAGGAAGGGTAATGCTAATGACCCCAGGAAGGGTAATGCTAATGACCCCAGGAAGAGTAATGCTAATGACCCCAGGAAGAGTAATGCTAATGACCCCAGGAAGAGTAATGCTAATGACCCCAGGAAGAGTAATGCTAATCTAATAAACAATCAACTTCTAGTCATTTCTTTTACATGACATTATTCACTGACTCCTGAAACTTGATGATAGTAAGTTAACTATGACAGAGATATGACTTCAAATCTTTAACAAGAAATATTATTGCTTTTCTACTCTTCAACAAACACGTCTTTTCAAATGTTCTGAGCCCGTCTTCTTCTTCTCTCCCGTGTCCCAGTGGTGTTCATGGGCAGCGAGAAATATCCTTCCGAAAACGGCTTTGATGCGTTCCTGAAGAAGCACGGAGGAAGCGACAACGCCTCCACCGACTGTGAGAGGACCGTGTTCCAGTTCGACGTCCAGAGGAGGAGCTTCAAAGAGGCCCTGGACAGGTGAGCGAGCCGGGGGCCGAGGCTGGAGCTGTGGAAGGGGCTCGCGCTGGGTTTGAAGTACAAAGCAGAGCAACCATGCACTGACTTTTCTGCTCCGTTTCTTAAAGTGGGACAAATGAAACAACCTTTTAAGCAGACTGGTGAGTGACGAGGGAAATAAGAAGAGGTAAAAGAGGCGGCTGGATGTACCTCGATTTTACAACAGAACAACAAATGATTTAATATCCCAGATTGCACTTTTGACAAAAGTGAGAGGTTAAATTGAAGTACATACGACAGGTTAAACTACTGATCAGTCAATAAGTGCATATTACAGTTTTTAGTATTAGTTTTTACGATTTTCCAATTTTGAGTTTATTTGGTGCATTTAAACCTGTCGTACATATACATTATAGTTTTGCACTAATCAAGTAGGTATTTGTGGAGAAAAGTTGAAAAATGTGGAGAAAACTGACAGGAAGTGACACCACACCCACACCAGAGACACTCATTTCAGTCAAAGTTTATGTAGAATTTACACAAAAATCACTTTTTCACCCTCTAAATATGAAATTAACAAAATAAAGGTTCTATTATATATTTTTATTTATCAAATTAAAAAACAAATGACTTAACCATCCCAACAATGAAGAGTACAATGGTGAAATAGACTTTGGCTGCTTTCACATTGGTCTCGGTTTAGACTTAGTTTGATGCTGGTCTAGTCCTGGTCTAGTCCTGGTCTAGTCCTGGTCTAATTCAGGTTTAGAGCTGTGTTTAGTCCCAGTTCAGTCCAGAGTTCCAGATATCGTTCCTTTATCGTCCCCGGGGCCCCTCCATATCTTGAGCCAGAATCTGAGGAAACAGGAAGAACATTATAGAACGATCCTGTATCATTTCTGCTCGAGGCCATTATCTTTAATAGGAAACCCCGCTCACCTTATCGAATGTGTAACTTTCTGATTAAACCTGTTGAACGCAGAAAGATTTCAGAAAGGGAAAGAGACATCATCTTCCTGGACCTGTAATGCCCGCACTAAACAAAAGAGCTGTTCGGAGGAGGTGTATTCACTTGGAAACTGCTTAATCCTCTCCCTGACAACCAGCCTAACGTCATTTTAGTGAGCTGGGCCGCTGCTCTTCAAGTCCGTTTTGCACGCAGCACACATTAGGTCACTACAGGTGTCGGCATGCTCAAATACAGAATATTTTGTGTTAAAAAAAACTTTAAAAGGTGTGTTTTCATTGCTGGATGATTATCAGGATTCAAATGTTGTTGCTGAATCTGTCTAGACCTCAAAGTTCTCAAAACAGGATTTTAGGTTGTACATAATAAACACATCATGGACATTAGTTAGCACAAAGTTGTTTAGTCTCCGTTGTGCCTTTTCTTTGTTCTCGGTTGGTCCAGTTTGTTTTACTTGTAAGTAAAGGGGCAGAGATTTGATTAAGTATAGTTTTCTTCCTCATGTCACATACGACTTTTCTCTTCTTAAGCTGACTTTGTCGACTAGTCATCATTATCACTAGTAATCGTTGCGGCGCTAATAATTAAAAAAAAAAAAAAAAAAGAAGTTGAGCAACGCACAAGTTATGACTGCACAATGTTACAATATTACCATGATCAGATGATGTATTTAGAAACTGTATGTAATCCAATAACCCCAACGTCTGACAGATATGCAACACTTTCTTACTTAATTTAGAGATTCTACTACAAATGGCAATAGTTTTTGCTAGAATCTGGCATAGTTACACTCACATTTACATGGGTTCATTAATATGTGCTGTCCTTATCAAATTAATAAGTATTGTTATTTCTTTATTCAACACAGTTATCCCTTTTCCCCTCATCTCACATACTCTTCTTTTTAAAATAACTGTATGTAAGATTTGTATTTCAAATTTCATGAAGTCCAACCTGTTTCCCCAGATACAGGATAATCATGTTCAGAGCAAGTACAGCAATTGCTGATAACAATTTTGGTTCTGATTAATTGTTCATTACATAAACGTTGGTCATAATGTCCACTTAGTTATTATTTATGTTCTCAAGGCAGAATGAGCCACACACGAATCTCTCATTTGGGTTGCCAGTTCCTACAACTTACACTAGGTGGTACACTGACTCCAACACGGGGCCGGCGCGGGTCCCCCAAGACTAAGGGGTTACAAATCGGGTCTGCGGAAAGAATCTGTAAGAAGTCTAATTATTGCTGCACGCCGCAGTCGTCTGTCTGCTTTTCTAGTCATCAAACGAGCTCGCACAAAACCACGTGATCTAATACAGATCGCACCAGTGTTGTAACCCACACGGATCCCGAACCGCACCCGCACTGGAGTCCGTGTACACAAGGCGTCCATCCAGCTGAGTTTAACCTACCTAAGCCCAGCCCCTGTATCCAGTCACCCAGTGCAGCCTGTGAAACACTGTGTGATGTGTCTCTGCAGCTTAAGCATCTGGCAGCTCAGGTTCCGTTGTGATTGTTTGAAAGCAGTAAGAGCAGAGGCCACATACCGTATGGTTCCTTTAATCCACCTATAGACCACAATGTTGACTTCCTGATCTGGATACAGCGCCTCGATCATAACCTCATGACTCACGCTGGCCTCACTGTGCACTTTGTAAACTCTCCTCAGGTGGGCTCAGTTCTTTATCTGCCCTCTAATGATCCGAGATGCCATCGACCGCGAGGTGGAGGCCGTGGACAGCGGTGAGTTCGTCTCTATGGGAGCAGACTGAAGGTCATTCCCCTCAGCACATGTTTGTGTTTTGTCCCTGTACCTGAATATTTACTCCTCTCCTCCTCCTCCTCCTTCCCTCGTCTGTCAGAGTACCAGCTGGCCAAACCCTCCGACTCCCACAGAAAGGAAATGCTGTTCGGAAGCCTGGCCAAAGCAGACCACCCGATGGGCAAGTTCTGCTGGGGTGAGTTGGTAAAACGCAATATGGAACGGGGGATTCGATAGACGTTATTACTCACAGGATAAGATCTAGTGTCAGATTGTGCACCAAAAAAAATAGACAAAGAGTCACTGCAAGAGTCACTGCAAAGAGTCACTGCAAAGAGTCACTGCAAAGAGTCACTGCAAAGAGTCACTGCAAAGAGTCACTGCAAAGAGTCACTGCAAAGAGTCACTGCAAAGAGTCACTGTCTGGACGTTACATTTGTAATACCTCGGTCAGTGAGAAAACAGTTAAATCAGTGTCACTGCTCTGAGTTGTTCAGTCATTACATTGATTATTTAAAGTCATTGGAATTGGAAGGACAAAACGTTAATTAACGCTGAAAAGCTGATATTTTCAAAGGTACAAATATGAGAACACAAAATCCTATCTGAAATGGAGGTCCAAGAAACACAAATGTTCAAATAATTTGATGTTGTCAATATAAAGCTTTTGTCACATGTAGGGTTACACACAGTGATGAGGAGAGGAACTGTTACACTACAATATATTACTCAAGTAGGAGCAAAAGTATGAGGTCTGAAAACATTTACTTTAGTAACTTTAAAGAAATATGTTTCTAAGTACTCCACCACTGTAATTAGAAATTATGGAGGAGTGTGAAAGTTTCATAGTAGGTGCATTTCCACTGTGAGATTAACAAAAATCCCATTGTATTATTTATTATTATTTTGAAAAAAATTAAAATATATATTTTGAAATAATTTGTCATTGTTATTATAAATGAATATTTGAACACCTTTGAACATCAGTTTTAATATTTGGAACAGAAGCCTTTGTTTCCAATTACAGAGGTCAAAGGTCCTGTAGTTCTTGACCAGGTTTGCACACTCTGCAGCAGGGAGTTTGACCCACCCCTCCACATAGATCTTTCTAGATCTAGGTCTGGAGACTGGCTAGGCCACTCCAGAATCTTGATATGCTTCTTACAGAGCCACTCCTTGGTTCTCCTGGATGTGTGCTTCAGGTCATTGTCATGTCGGAAGACCCAGCCACAACCCATCTTCAATGCTCTGACTGAGGGAAGGAGGTTCTCCTCATTCATTCCCTATAGAGCAGTCGTCTTGTCCCCTGTGCAGAGAAGCACCCCAAAGTATCACGTTTCCACCCCCAAAGTGTGACGTTTCCACCCCCAAAGTGTGACGTTTCCACCCCCAAAGTGTGACGTTTCCACCCCCAAAGTGTGACGTTTCCACCCCCAAAGTGTGACGTTTCCACCCCCAAAGTGTGACGTTTCCACCCCCAAAGTGTGACGTTTCCACCCCCAAAGTGTGACGTTTCCACCCCCAAAGTGTGACGTTTCCACCCCCAAAGTGTGACGTTTCCACCCCCAAAGCGTGACGTTTCCACCCCCAAAGCGTGACGTTTCCACCCCCAAAGTATCACGTTTCCACCCCCAAAGTGTGACGTTTCCACCCCCAAAGTGTGACGTTTCCACCCCCAAAGTGTGACGTTTCCACCCCCAAAGTGTGACGTTTCCACCCCCAAAGCGTGACGTTTCCACCCCCAAAGCGTGACGTTTCCACCCCCAAAGCGTGACGTTTCCACCCCCAAAGTGTCACGTTTCCACCCCCAAAGCGTGACGTTTCCACCCCCAAAGCGTGACGTTTCCACCCCCAAAGCATGATGTTTCCACCCTCATGCTTCACTGTAGGTGAATGTTAGGGATGGTGTTCTTGGGATGGTACTTATCCTCCTTCTTCCTCCAAACACGGCAAATTGAAATTATACCAAATTGTGAGAATTCAGATTGTAATATCCAAACTTCAGACGGGCCTGGACATGTGCTGACTTAAGCAGGGGACCCTCTGTGCGATGCATGATTTTAAACCATGACGGTGTAGTGTATTACCATAGTAGCCTTTAAACCTGTAGTCCCAGCTCTCTTTAAGTCATTGACCAGCTCCTGCCGTAGTTCTGGGCTGATTCCTCACCTTTCTTATCATTGATACTCCACGAGGTGAGATCTTACGTGGAGCTCCAGTCCGAGGGAGATTGACAGTCATCTTTAGCCTCTTCCATTTTTTAACAATTGGTCTAACGGTTGATCTTTTTCACAAAGCTGCTTCCCAATTGCCCTGTAGCTCTTTCCAGCCTTGTGGAGGTCTAAAGTTTAGTCTCTAGTGTCTTTTGACAGCTCTTTGGTTGTAGTTGTAGTCTGACCTACACCGGGAAAAGGTGTCTCAAACAAGTGCTACTAATTTAGACCAATAAGTAGAGTAGTGGTGGACTTTTTAAAGACAGACTAACAGGTCTTTGAGAGCTACAATTCTTGCTGATTGGCAGGTGTTCAAATACTTATTTGCAGCAATAACATACAAATAAATTATTTAAAAATCATACATCGGGATTTCCAAAGTTGCTGGGTTCTTATTTTCCTCACTGCATATTTTACATGCATTGTCGACCATGATAATAAAACATACATGGGAAAAGTAGGAATTTACTGCGGCTACGTTCACACACACACACACCACACACCACACCACACACCACACACCACACACCACACACCACACACCACACACCACACACCACACACCACACACCACACACCACACACCACACACCACACACCACACACACCACACACACAGAGAAGGGAACTGGGATTCAACCAGGAACTAGACCGAGGGCCGTGGCTGGAGGACCGCGGTATTTCCCTTTATAGCCCGTTATATCCTCATGGCTAACCTTAACCCTAACTTTAACCCGGCGCGGTCTAAAACGGCGCTAAAACGCGCTCAAATGGCGGCGCAGTTTCAGGAGCCGCGGCGCGCGGCCGGCACAAAAATAACATGGCAGTTTCCGCCGCGCGCCGCGGCTCTGCAGACACTCCCTAGACCGAGTGGCACTGACCTGGGCTCAGACAGGGCTGAACACAGCTTATTTGAAAAGAGCAAAAGCATAAATCTACTACTGTAAAAGACTCATTGTTCAGTCATTATTACATACATCATTTTTAAGTACCGTTATCAATTGTATTTTTATTTTCAGGAAATGCTCAGACTCTGAAGCAGGAGCCGAAGAAGCAGAAGATTAACGTGTACAAGCGTCTGCGAGCGTTCTGGAAGCAGCACTACTCCGCTCACTACATGACCCTGGCCGTACAGTCCAAAGGTCAGGCGCCTGTTGGGCTAATCACACGTCAGAACACATTTACACACTGTCCACTCATTTTAATCAACACCTAAGGCTTTTAATAGGAAATGCATTAAAGCATCATTACTTATAAATGGCAATTTGCTGAAGTTGAAATAAGGGCTTCCTTCAGTGCTTAGTGGATGTGGACTGTAAACCTCAAAACAAACGGTATACAAGACAACGATATATATGTGTTTTTTTTATGGTAATACTTTGTATAGTAGTAGATTCACTCACAAGATGATGGTCCTGTTTATTGAGGAGTTTAATGTTCTTCCTGTGTCTGGGCCGGTTTTCTTTGGATGATTTAGGAAAAAAACGGAACAATTACTTTTCCTGTTATAAAGTAAGATCCATTTTGCCTAGAGGTGGGAGATGCATATAAAATGGATAATATCACAATTGGGGATGTCCCGATGTTGAAATTTATTGTTACGAATTAATACAGAGACTGGGAAATCTTGTCTAACACTAAATAAAGTACATTTGGCAAAACAGCCCAGTAAAATAGTATATTCACATTTATTTGAACTATACATTTAATCAAAACTGCTTAATTTTGCTTCTAAGATTCAAGAGTCAAGATCATTTGTTTGTTGGTTTTTAAAATGGTCTGGACATCCCTAATCGCAATGATCGTTTTAGAGATTAAAGTATGTTGTCTAGAATTGAAAATCTATATTTCATAATCATCTCCAAAAGAAGCTCAGCTCAGCTCCACATTCAAGTCTTAAAAGTGGACGTGTTGAAGTGGTGAGCTGATGACATTCTGCCTTCACTAATGAAGTGGGCATGTTGCTGTGGGCTTTGGTGGGCTGGGACAGTGACAGGAGGATTTCTGGCTTGCCACAGGTCTAACTGCAGAACTTACCGGCCGCAGCCAATTTGGAGGAAGACATTTTGGGCAGTTCTTGACGACCCACTCAGAATCTAATTTGTCCCCTTTTCACTTGTGCCGCTCTTTAGAGAAACTGGACACGCTGGAGGAGTGGGTGAGAGAGATCTTCAGCAAGGTGCCCAACAAGTGAGTGTCCTAGAGCCAGAGTGCCAGAGAGCGAGAGTGCGAGCGCCCTGAGAGAGGACCGGGTGCACACGAGGCCTTCTATTAGCTCCGGAAATGATTCTCCAATGCGTAAATGTCAAAGCTTCCTCCTTTTCCTCTGCTGTTTTTCCGGAGTGGGGCTGTGTTATATGAAAAGGAAAAGGCTATATTTGAAATTGGTTTGATTGCTGGGTTTCATCACATTCTACAGGCCAATTATGTTTAATATAGTTTGTAGGCAGCTCAGATAAATTTCAGCTGCCTCAGGGGGTGAGAGTATTTTTTTATTTTTTATTTCATAATTAGTACGGGAAAAGAAAAAACACAGAGAAATTGTCAAAGTTGGTTTTGGTAGAATAGACACTGTATTAAACTCAGGGTCATGGTGTTTTTTTCCATCGACAGCAGAGAGTTTTTAACATTACGACTCACATCCAGCTACTTCAAAGTCTAAAAAAGACACCCTGAGACAATAACAAGGAAACGGGCCAATATAAACCTTTTCACCTTTCCAATTTTCAGCATTATTATTAACGTGGGAAGGGGATTCTGTGTGCGTTCCATCCAAAATGAACACGCTCTGTCCACGTGAGCGCAGAGTCCGGCAGATTCAAGCTGAAAAAAGAAAACTAACTAAAAGAAATGTTCTGGTTCAACATGAGACTTTCCCTTGAGATATTTCTTATGAGAACACAATGTAATCAATAGATAAATCAACACTTTCTAGACTCTGAAAACCACTAATATTGCAAAATAAAAGCCGGCCTGTCACAATCATTTCAATTTAAAGTAGAATAAAAGACTTGTATCTACACTAGTGGGGAACGTTTTCTTATTTTTGAGCTGTATCTGACTGATTATCACGCGTATCATGAATGCTGAAGGTTTTGAGGCTTCAAATAAATCAAGACAAAAATAAAAGTAGATGGACTTGCGTACCTCCAAATGAAGTCATTCCAGTTGTATCTGGTTTGGTACGTGCTTATCGTGGTTGTTGTGTCAGTCGTCTGTTGCTTATTCCAGTATTTTCGACTACGTAGTACTTTAAAATGTGCGTTCACTACTTTCAAATTGAAACTAAACCCGAAACTAAACCCGGGGCTGGATTAAGACTAAACAAGAACCAGAACAAGACCAAACCAAGTCCACACAAGACTAAAATGGGCTCAATTTAGGACCAAATAACAAAGTGTGAAGTCACCTTAAGTATGTGGTAATGTTAGTGTAGGTTTCCTCCAGTTGCCCCGGTTTCCTCCACCACTATCACATGCACTCTCTCAAAAGGAGATTCTGACTCTCAGTGGGACTTTCCTGGTTAAATAAAGGTCAATAAATAAACACAAAGACCCAAAAATGACAAACTAAATCTGACTGTTGTACATTATCAGGAGTGGAAAGTCAATTATTACAAATACTCACGTAACTAATTGAGTTATTGTTATTTATGTTAAATCAATGTTTTACTTGTAAGTGTAATTACTAATGTCTTGACAAGCCTTTGGTATCTTTTTTGCAAAGAACTAACTTCATGTTGTCTGCACTGTAATGGCGCAAAGGATCATGGTCTATGTATTTCTGTTTTTATAGCTGAAAATAACTAGAAAATAACTTTATTTATCAATATATTGCAAGAGCCCATTGTGAGAGAGTAAAAGACTGATCTGAAATACTACTAAAACTGCATAAAAAGTAGCTAGTAGAGTGAGTAGTAGAGTATTTTTCATGCGTATGTTTTACTACTTGAATACAAACTAGGCCGCAGTAATTGTACTTGTAATTGAGTACATGTAACTGCTCTTTTACTCGAATACAAAGTGTTACCTGTGATTTTCCTGCGTTTACTTTGCGTTAATCGATATGAAAGCGTTGTTATTTTAGCGATGCTGGACTCAGAACGTTGGTGCTTGGTGAGGGTGATTTTGCGCTCGTCAGATCGCCCCGCGCAGACGTCCCGACGCGCATGCTGATGAGGAACATAACCTCCAGTATGTTTAATGCCAGTTTAATGCCTCCTTATGGCATGATGCAGTTTGTCTGAGCGTTCAAATCTCCCCAAACCCTTCAGCACTTTTGGATTAACTCGATTAATTTAAATCAAGCTGTGGAGCAATAAAGTAAACATTTAGTCGGATCTGACAGCGTAATTAAACATTCACTTTCCTTTACTAATGTTTTTCAATCCTTGCATATGTTAGACAAAGCCCTAGTGAATGGAATTATCTGCTATTCAGTGTTGTATTAGGCTCAAACTACCGCTTCTTTGATCCAGTCTAAATAGGTGAGAAGAGCTGACAGAAGTTATACTCAAGTAAGAGTACTGTTACTTCAATATAATGTAATTAAAGTAGAAATAGTGCAAGAAATGACAAGTAAAAACGTGTTTGGGGAAACTACTACGCATATTAAAGCAATTAGCTAGAAACCATCAGATTCTTAGAGTTGATGCAATTTTACAGACAAAATGTGAAATACTAAGACATCACACATTATTAGGAATGTAACAAGAACCAAGATATTGAGATGGATATCAAATATATATATCAAATTTAGTGTGTGGTACAGCTGGCAGCCCGGTGTAAACGCTCTCTCTTCTTTCTCACACTTATTGTGCTTTATCTCCTATATTTTGTAAATATAGTTAGTATATTTTTTCTATTTTACTGTACGATAGGGACACGCGCTGGAATAGTTTTTTAATTCAACTGTTTTTGACTTTTTTCGGCTGGATTTGAGCGTTTTTCGTTGCGTTCGTTGTGTTGTTGTGACGTGAGCTAGCTCCGAGCGAGCCCACCAGCCCCCCCCGCGCCCTCCGGCCGCGCTAAAGTACGGCGTGTCGTCGGTACACGTTTATGTACACGTTTATATGAAAGAGGAACTTCACGAACGATCGGGACACGCACTGGAATCGCTTTAATTCAACTTGTTTTGACTTTATTCGGCTGGATTGAGTGTTTTTGTCGTGTCATTGCGATGTGTTTTGGCTCTGAGTCCCCCGGCTCCGGCCCCGCCCCCGGCTCCGGCCCCGCCCCCCGGCCGGCGCCGTACCGCGTTTCCACAAAGGAGGAACTCATGAAACTGCGGAGAACAGTCGTCTTACCCGGAGATCGTCACGTTATCCCGTCGCAATACTGACCTAACCTAATACTGATGTGCAATTCTGTCGTATGTGCAATTACTGTGAAATTCATGTGCAATCTATGTGCTGTCGTGACACATATTCATGTGCAGTTACTGTCGGGATCACATGCAATGGTATTTATTTATTTATTTGTCTATGGGAGTTTTTATTTATTTATAGGAGATCTTCTAGTGAAAGTGTTTTTCAGACTTCCTATAAGTGATCTGTTCTTCTGTATCTACCTCTGTATCTACCTGCGTTGCACCAATGAAATTTCCCCATGTGGGACAATAAAGGAATATCTTATCTTATCTTATCTTATCTTAAAACAAGTTAATTAAACTAATCCATTTTAAAAATAATTACAATTACAAATTTAGTAATTAGATCATCATTATCTGGACTACATGCAGACTAAATATTTTATGGGAATTAACCCATATGATCCCAAGAGACATGTAAATATGTGTTTTTGAATGAACAAAGTGGCTTCACTTTAGTTTCCTTTTGGTAACATTTTACAGCCTTTCACAATGCAAACTATGAATATATTCAAAAGAATAATCACTAAACCAAATTTTATTACCAAAATAATTGTCAGTTGCAGCTAGGATTATTCAAGATTATTCAGTTAATCGCTAATCGTGATGATTTAGGTCATAATAAAATCATAAGTACCAATAAATATATTTTAACAATTTTTGTACAAAATGCATAGCTAAAAAAATATACCTAAATGTAAAGAACTGTTTCTGTATCTGCCAGATAAGGCTGTTTTTGTCTTTAAGAAAGTTACATTTTGTAAAGCCGATCCCAAACTTGCGTCAGACCACGGGGATGAAATGAAAGATTTCACCATTGTTTGGTCACAGTCTCAATAATCATCAATAGTCATTGATCGTGATGTTTTTCTCATAATAATCGTAAGACTAAAATGTGATACCGTGACATCCCATGTTGCTGCCCTAATCGAAATACTAGCCTCTTGCTTACTGTTGAGACTACAGTACATAGACCATGATCCTTTGCTCCATTTCAGTGCAGACAACTGTCATTAAGTAACATTTCTACACTTCTGTTGGACTCTTTTAAAATATCGCAATAAATATCATGCCGTGAAATGAATATTGTGTCGATATCGTACCGTGAGATTTGCTTTGACGCTAGAAAATACCTCAGAGACTAAACGGCCAGCACAATATTGTTTAAAGTTACTGGAGTAAATGTAACAGAGCATTACAACCTCCACCTCTGAGATCAGATCGAGTTTGTCCGCTTGTTCTTGTGATTTAGTCCTTTCTAATCTTTCCCTCTTTCTTCGCAGCGCACTTCCTAAACCCGATTTCGCCGATATGCTGGGCCCCTTCGACACTCCCGCCTTTAACAAGCTCTACAGAGGTACACTTTCTTCACAATTGCTGATTTGGCTGAACTTAACTCCGCTATTGTTACATTTAATAGCAATTTAATCCTGCTGGGGGAGGCGGGGTGCAGAAAATGCTACGCTCTCACAATTCTCGCGCCAAGTGTATTTTTGTCATTGTCTCCTGGCCTTTGTGCGCTTGCAGTTGTTCCAGTTCGAAAAGTTCACGCGCTGAATATCACCTGGGCACTGCCTCCACAGGAAAAGCACTATCGGTAAGTTGTGAGTACAATACATAATGCAGTAAAATGTATTATATGTTTTGAGTCCGCAGCTGCCCAAGGACACACAAACAAGCCCACAGTGTTTTCTGTGTTAGGAGATGTATTGTGTACTGTGCAGAATCTATAGGTGCAGTGTTGACAGTGTGCAGTTAGTGTCTTGATTTTTTGACGTTATAAATTCAGAATAGAAGCAGAACCAAGTTACTCTGGAAAAGTAATTAAGAAAGTTATTTTAAGGCTGATTATTTATCATATTTAGTGTGTTTTTCGGGCCATAGAGCGCTCCTGAAATTGCACTGCGGGGGTCTCGCAGCGCAATTAGACTAATTTCTCCCCGAGTTGGATTGTAATAAAACACACAACTTTTTGTGTAATCGAGTTCGTAGTTGAGTTAAGAGGGGAGTCATTTTTATTTATTTCTTTGTTACTTTATTTTATTGTTTTTTTTTTATGGAGACGCAGAGAACAAAAGAGAATTCCATAGAAAGTCAGTCTGGCACATGACATAACCCTAACTCTAAACCACAACCAAAATGAAGGTAATATAGTCCCTTTAGAATACTTTACTTACTTTATTATACTTTATTTAAAAACTGACTAGATCACTTACTATAAATTAGAAACTACAATAAATTGAAACAAAGTACTGCTCTGGAATGATTAAAAATAAGCTAAGAATCGTGATGGATATTGATCTGAATGCATAAGCTGAGAAGTAACATTATTGCAAATTCAGTTTCTTCCAATGTCTCAGCCTTATTTCTAATCTGTTTGCTATATTATTATTGTAGTGGTATTTTTACTTCTCAGCACCATGATTGCAGTCACGCCTTTTTCATAATGAGGCGTTTTCATTTTTTACTGAATGACTGTGGATAAAAGTCATGCAAATTTACTAATCAAAAAAGTAGTAACTAAAAAGGTAATATAATTGGAGTAATCCTTTGCTTTGAGTAGGATTACATGACACTGTTATGTTGGGCAGTGTGATCTGCCACTGCCTGTAAAAGATGTGACTGCTGTCGCAATATTTTATTTTTTTACTTTTGAGATGTTTCTCTGTTTGTCCTTTTTTATGGGCTTATTCTATGTGTTTCACTTTGTTCAATTCAATTTATTCTTGTAAAGCCCAAAATCACATCAGCAATCGCCTCGTGGGGCTGCACAAAACTGTTGATTTCACCAACAGAAAGTTCAAAAATCAAACAATGAAACCGTCATCGTTCAATAAAAGACAAGCTGATGATCTGACATTCACAGGAAATAAGCAAATGGATAACTGTCCCAGCAGCATCCCCTGTCCCAGCAGCATCCCCTGTCCCAGCAGCATCCCCTGTCCCAGCAGCATCCCCTGTCCCAGCAGCACCCTCTGTCCCAGCAGCATCCCCTGTCCCAGCAGCATCCCCTGTCCCAGCAGCATCCCCTGTCCCAGCAGCACCCTCTGTCCCAGCAGCATCCCCTGTCCCAGCAGCATCCCCTGTCCCAGCAGCATCCCCTGTCCCAGCAGCACCCTCTGTCCCAGCAGCATCCCCTGTCCCAGCAGCATCCCCTGTCCCAGCAGCATCCCCTGTCCCAGCAGCACCCTCTGTCCCAGCAGCATCCCCTGTCCCAGCAGCATCCCCTGTCCCAGCAGCATCCCCTGTCCCAGCAGCACCCTCTGTCCCAGCAGCATCCCCTGTCCCAGCAGCATCCCCTGTCCCAGCAGCACCCTCTGTCCCAGCAGCATCCCCTGTCCCAGCAGCATCCTCTGTCCCAGCAGCATCCCCCCTCCCAGCAGCATCCCCTGTCCCAGCAGCATCCTCTGTCCCAGCAGCATCCCCCCTCCCAGCAGCATCCCCCCTCCCAGCAGCATCCCCCGTCCCAGCAGCATCCCCTGTCCCAGCAGCATCCCCTGTCCCAGCAGCATCCCCTGTCCCAGCAGCACCCTCTGTCCCAGCAGCATCCCCTGTCCCAGCAGCATCCTCTGTCCCAGCAGCATCCCCCCTCCCAGCAGCATCCCCTGTCCCAGCAGCATCCTCTGTCCCAGCAGCATCCTCTGTCCCAGCAGCATCCCCTGTCCCAGCAGCACCCTCTGTCCCAGCAGCATCCCCTGTCCCAGCAGCATCCTCTGTCCCAGCAGCATCCCCCCTCCCAGCAGCATCCCCCGTCCCAGCAGCATCCCCTGTCCCAGCAGCATCCCCTGTCCCAGCAGCACCCTCTGTCCCAGCAGCATCCCCTGTCCCAGCAGCATCCCCTGTCCCAGCAGCACCCTCTGTCCCAGCAGCATCCCCCCTCCCAGCAGCATCCCCTGTCCCAGCAGCATCCTCTGTCCCAGCAGCATCCCCCCTCCCAGCAGCATCCTCTGTCCCAGCAGCATCCCCTGTCCCAGCAGCACCCTCTGTCCCAGCAGCACCCTCTGTCCCAGCAGCATCCCCTGTCCCAGCAGCATCCTCTGTCCCAGCAGCATCCCCCCTCCCAGCAGCATCCCCCGTCCCAGCAGCATCCTCTGTCCCAGCAGCATCCCCTGTCCCAGCATCATCCCCTGTCCCAGCAGCATCCTCTGTCCCAGCAGCATCCTCTGTCCCAGCAGCATCCTCTGTCCCAGCAGCATCCTCTGTCCCAGCAGCATCCCCTGTCCCAGCAGCATCCTCTGTCCCAGCAGCATCCCCTGTCCCAGCAGCATCCCCTGTCCCAGCAGCATCCCCTGTCCCAGCAGCATCCTCTGTCCCAGCAGCATCCTCTGTCCCAGCAGCATCCCCTGTCCCAGCAGCATCCTCTGTCCCAGCAGCATCCCCTGTACCAGCAGCATCCCCTGTCCCAGCATCATCCTCTGTCCCAGCATCATCCTCTGTCCCAGCATCATCCTCTGTCCCAGCAGCATCCCCTGTCCCAGCAGCATCCCCTGTCCCAGCAGCATCCCCTGTCCCAGCAGCATCCCCTGTCCCAGCAGCATCCCCTGTCCCAGCAGCATCCCCTGTCCCAGCATCATCCCCTGTCCCAGCATCATCCCCTGTCCCAGCATCATCCCCTATCCCAGCAGCATCCCCTGTCCCAGCAGCATCCCCTGTCCCAGCAGCATCCCCTGTCCCAGCAGCATCCTCTGTCCCAGCAGCATCCCCTGTCCCAGCAGCATCCTCTGTCCCAGCAGCATCCCCTGTCCCAGCAGCATCCTCTGTCCCAGCAGCATCCCCTGTACCAGCAGCATCCCCTGTCCCAGCATCATCCTCTGTCCCAGCATCATCCTCTGTCCCAGCAGCATCCCCTGTCCCAGCAGCATCCCCTGTCCCAGCAGCATCCCCTGTCCCAGCAGCATCCCCTGTCCCAGCAGCATCCCCTGTCCCAGCAGCATCCCCTGTCCCAGCAGCATCCTCTGTCCCAGCATCATCCTCTGTCCCAGCAGCATCCCCTGTCCCAGCAGCATCCCCTGTCCCAGCAGCATCCTCTGTCCCAGTAGCATCCCCTGTCCCAGCAGCATCCCCTGTCCCAGCAGCATCCCCTGTCCCAGCAGCATCCCCTGTCCCAGCAGCATCCCCTGTCCCAGCAGCATCCCCTGTTCCAGCAGCATCCCCTGTCCCAGCAGCATCCCCTGTCCCAGCAGCATCCCCTGTCCCAGCAGCATCCCCTGTCCCAGCAGCATCCCCAGGACTGAACCAGGATGGACAGGCTGTAGATGGTCCAGGACTGATACCATTTATTTTTTCGTTTGAATTGAAACCGTGGGCTTCCAGATCGAGAATATTTACAAATTGTGTATTATTCATGAAAATCAGAAATACTTTACCCTGCCTCACTGAAAATTGAATATAACTTGTAAATGTTAGGAATACTAATGTTTAGCCTGTTATGAGAAAAAAAAAAACATTTCACTTGTATTACCTGTTTAATTGTGCTGACAGTTTTTGAATAATGTGGATAAGTCCAGGGCCGGGACACGGGCCGAATATATTATACTGCAAAATTTCGACCTTCACTCCACAAAAATATTGAATTGAATTGGAATTGAAATCTTATGTAAACACATGAACTATTGTCAGTTGAAGGTCAATATTCATACAGAACACGTCATACATACACTGTAGAACCATAATTTTAATAACCCTCACATTTGTCTCATGTCCTCCCTGCTGTATTTTTCTGTTTTTTTTTAGAGTGAAGCCTCTCCATTACATCTCATGGCTGATTGGACACGAAGGCACCGGCAGCATCCTCTCCGTGCTCCGAAACAAGTAAGATTCCTCTTCATTGCACCGCATTAGCGCTACCGTTTTTTGTTGTTGTTTTTTTCTTCGAGAGAGCCCTTTTAACGCCCCAATTAAAATCCGTCAGACTGATGAGCACACGCCGCTTTTGAAAGCCTGGAGTCAGCCCTGAGCGGTTTAAAGCCCACCCACTCGACTGTGAATCATGCATACTCATCTGACATACGGCTCGAAAGCAGAGGCTCGCCCTGCTTTGGCTGAGAGGCACAGGGAATGGCCATCACGCTGCATCACCGTATCCCAACTAAAACACTTGGCTGGAGTAAATTGCCGAGTCAGAGGAGGCAGTTTTTAAGAATATCACAAGGTCATACCTTAAGGCCAGTGTTACTGTTAATTAGTGCTGGGAAACTCGGGGTTTTGTGCCAGAACAAGTGCAGTGCTTACAATGTAGATGGTTAAGATGACTGGATTTAAAGGACACATATTATGAAAAACTTTCTTTAGCTTTTAACCATCAAAAACATGTCTGCAGCTTCATTCACGCTTGTTTGATGAATCCTGTTGAGTAAATCCTCTCCCCTTTAAGCCTCAGAGAGCACACAGTTTCAAATTTCCCAGTTTTGTGACGTCGTAAGTGGAGAAACGAAGCTGTTTTTTAAAGTCTGTAAATCATGTCCATTTGTTGTGAGCATTTCAACCTAAAAAAACAGTTCAGCTTTTGTTTATTTCCCTCTGCTGCAGTAGCTGGAGTGCCAACACAAAATTGCCTCATAGGTATAAAGTAATGTGCTGTGAATAGATACCGTATTTTAAGTTCTAAAACATGGCATGCTAAAGTTAAGGGAGTCAGAGGAAGTTTAAAGGCCTATTACGACACAAACAATGCAGAATATGTGTCGTTTATGGAGCGCTCAATCAACTTTTTTGAGATTTGATCTTGCACATCAAAAATCAAGCAGCTGGCGCTCCGCTCCGTCTTCCCGAAAAGTTACACAGCGAACCTTTTAAATCGTGTTCCCCGTCCGTCTGGAGAGGTGTTTATATTATATTATGCAGCTCAAACACAGACGCATGCTGCCTGCTTTTCATCCCCATCTGTGCCCGCACCTCCTTGTCGACGCCTGATCTCTTCTGATCTTACAAGCTGGTTAGTGTTTGAATACCAGGAGACGCAGTGGGGCAAGATCGGTTCTAGTGCAAACTGTCCATAGGCAAGACACTCCACTCGCAAGACACATCATTGTAACGTGAATTTGAGCAATATTATGATCCAGTTCAACTTTTCAAATGCTTTCACTATGAAGAATCTACATCATTTACTGTAAAAGAACAAATTATGAACATGAAATTATGACTAAAGACTAAACCTTTGGGACTTGAAGTGAGTATTGAAAAGGGCATAATATCGCTATTGTTGTTATGTATATTTTTAGTCAATCAATGTATGTTCACCTGGATAACAAACTAAACTCCCTGCCCTTGGTCCTGATAGTAGGAGAGGAAATACCCAGGTGTCACTCAGTTCTTTTGTACGTACTCGTGTTCTTCCAGGTGCTGGGCGCTGGCTCTCTTCGGAGGAAACAGTGAAACCGGGTTTGACCAGAACACCACCTACTCCATCTTCTCCATCTCCATCACGCTCACCGACGAAGGCTTCCAGAACTTCTACCAGGTATCCATCCACACCATGCACATTTAGAGTAGGGATTAATAATATGTGGAAGATTAGTTTTTCTTTCCCTGATATATAGCTCTGATATTTTTCTCCGACGTGCCCAGTCTCCGTGCGTCACTCTCAGTTTGACCTCAGTGCGTTTTTCCTCCTGCCTCATTACCGGTAAAATGAGCCTCATTTCAAACTGAAGCTATTCTTGAACCCTTTGGAGTACAAACAATTGGTTGGACTGTTTGTGAAGCTGACCCTCTGTAGTTTTACCTCTGATGTCTGATTCTCTCATAAGAGGAAACGAGCTCTGCACAGAGCAATATCAGACTTTAAATTCTACCTAGATTTTCTTTGTTAAAGATATGATTGAGTAAAACTGGTGTCAGACGATCCCCGTCTGATTGACACTAGTCTGGGCATTTGTTGGGTTTTTAAACTCTTCTTTAAAAGCTTGAGTCAATTTAACTAAAAGTTAGATTTAGGGACTTGTAATAAAGTAATAAAAAGTCCAGACGGCATCCGAAGATTTTACTGTTATTTGTTGTATTTGAGGGTTTGAAGAACAAAATGCTCCGGATTCATCCCAGAATGGTTGATTTGACTGGAAATAAGGGGTTACAGCTTTCCTTTTATGCAGAACAGATCTAGCAGCTCCAGAGTTCCCTTTTATCAGATGGTGGACAAAATGGAATAAATAAAGAAAACGTCCAACGTCTCACCGTGAGTTGAAATAGAAAAGGAAAAGCAGTGAAGCTCTAGAAGTCTGTTTGTACAATCATCTTAAACAAATACAAGAAATTATATCTTCATTTTTATTTATTTATTCATTTCTATTTATCAACGTTTATTTTACCAGGTAAAAACAGTGAGATTGAAATCTCTTTTTTAAGAGGACCTGGACTGCAGCACAGTCCATTAACATGACACAACAACATTTGGATAAATACATTGAGAATTGGCATTATTTTAACAAATGTGTAAACATAATTTGTAAACTTAAAGACAGACGTGAGTAGAGCAGCCAAAACTGTAGTAGCAGCTCAATGGGCCGTTCAGAAAGAGAACTACAGCCAGATGAATGAGAACATGGAGACAGTTGCATTCAAACTAATGTAGAATGTTCACATGTGCCTATGACTGAATTATACAGACCATGTATGTATATGTATATGAATATATATGTATATGTATATGAATATGTAAAGAGCTGCGTCTTGCATTAAATATAAATATGAATGTCTATACTGCAGTTTAATAGGCAACCTGTTCCTTTATGTGCAGCGCAGTAACTAAAAGCTGCATCTCTAATTCTCAGTTTTCTCATTTTATTATTTGTAAGCATGTATTTTATGTGCTTTGGCCATTTTGGGATTTGTAGACTCTAGTAAGAGTAAAAAGGCATACTGTCTTCACGTAACATCTGATTATTTTTTTTAATTTAACTTCATTCCAAGGACAAAACCTTTTGAAAACCTTTTTTTTTTTTTTTTCAAAAGATAGAAACAAAAATGAGGGGAAACTAAATCCTATCTGAAGGAGCAGTACAAGAAACACAAATAATTTAATATTGTAAGTACTCGGTCTGAAAACTATTCTGTGAAGTTCAATTTCTTCAAAAGTTACTGAAGTAAATGAAATGAAGTAAATGTAACGGTGTACTGTCCATTTCTGACAAAAAAAAATACACTTCAATGTCCTTAAAATATTCACATCAAGATAATCCAACATCCTCGTTAGACCTTCCTATTTATGAGGACACAGTATTTATGAAAGAAAATAGATGAATTGGAGCATTGTTTAGTTCCATGAAAGTTCCTGCTAGGTCATATTATTAGCGCCTGTCGCAGTATAAATACTTAGTGTTTGTGTCCTATCTGACAAACTCCATTCTGTGTTCACGTGTACGCGACAGGCCCACGCACAGCTGGCTGCCTCTGTTGTCACCGATTTGGCAGGTTATTTCAGGTAGGAGTCTGTTGTCAGTTGCCATGACGACCATCAGGGCTCTTCATGCTCTTCAGCACAGCGAGGAGAAAGTGAAGAGCGATTCAAAGCAAAAGTGAGATTAGATCAGGACGACTTTGTGGTTTTTCCATTGATGAACTTGTTGAACAATTGTCCTTCAACATTGTAAAGTTCTACAAGATATTATATTGTTTCTTTTAAGGGAATAAACTTAAACATCACTGATTTATTTTGTTTTTATTTCACAACCAGCGACTTCTCTGATTGGAGAGCACTGAACACTTTTGCAGTGTTCATTTTGTCTTAGTCAATGTCATACTTTTTGCTAAACTAAAAAATAATTAAAAAGTACTCGTACAGGCTAAAGCTATGAATGAAATTACATGACTAAAACTAAAGTAGTAATATTTTCATCAAATAATAGAAAATAGACATAAATGAATAAAAGGGGCCAGTGTTGTCACAAGGCTAAAATTTTAAATTTGATATTAAGGAATATACTCAAATCTTCATACAGATTTTGATACCAAAATGATAATTAAAATGGATCCAATTAAAATAAGTAAAGACAAAATGTATAGGTTGAAGCTAAGAACTATAAAATATTCTTAATAAACGTTTGGGTGGGGACTAGAATCAAACTAAATAAACTGCGTACTGAGATCCTCTTGCAGGCTGTTCATAGACACGGGCCGTAGAACTAGAAAGACTCCTCGCTGTGAGTGTGTGTCCTGACTTTGGGAAGTTTCAAACTGGTGTGATGTGATCCCTGGTCTTACCCAGGACATGTGCTGCTGAATTTTGTACTCATTGTAAACGAGCATCAGCGTCTCTGTGTTGGCCTGAGAGAACACAGTCTGCCCCATTCTCTCTAAGTGATAAAACAATATTTTTCATTTGTATTCTTTTAAATATTTCTTAATATGTGGAATTATAATTAACTCCAGGTTTTTTACTTGTGGTGATGGATTGAAAGATTGTGCTTGTAGTTTGGATAAGATTTTCTCTCTGGGCCTCGGGACCAATGACTAAAACCTCAGTTTTGTCTTGGTTAAGCTGGAGAAAGTTTTCTTGTGGAAGTTGATTCATTGTCTGCTGATGACACTGCCAAGAGGGAGCGTGTACAGGTTAGAAAAGCACAGGACCTAAAATCGAACCCTGGGGTACACCACATGTGATTTTGATGTGAGGAACAGCAAAACTTGTTCTATCTGTGAGGTAGGAAGTAAACCATTTTGCACAGTACAAGAGAGGCCAACTAGGTGTTTCAGTCTGTTTTAAAGCTCATAATAATCTTTTAAATCATAATTTAATCTAAAATAACAATATTGTCAAGGCTGTCTCTATGCTGTTGTATACCCTAAAACCAGACTTGACATGCCTCAAGAACATGTTTAAAAGCTCATCACAAAACTGTCCAGTATTTCCTCCCGTATAAACACTATGTTAAAAACCGAGACTTATTCAAATGTCACTTCTGGTTGTATTTGTCTTCCCCATGAAGTGGCTTGCAAACTACTCCCAGAGAGCCATTGAGAGGTAATTGAAAATTATTAAAAATCAGGGTTAAGAATATTGTCAATGATTGAAAACAGAACTTTGAGGTTGTTATTGGTTATTTTGGGAAAGTATGTATTTCTTGTATTTCTTGCATTTCTCATTGTGTTATTGGATGTTTTTGTGTTTTCCCTCCATTTTCTTTCTGCCCTTCTGCCATTCCTTTTCAGCCGTTTGTCTTCGTTTCTCCAGGGGGCTCTCGGTTTAAGGGCCTTTTTTGATTTGAGTGGAGCAAACGAATCAAGGGCGAGCTGAAGTCTTCTGTTAAAATTATCGACAATAAAATCCCAGGAGGCAGGGAAAAGAACTTGAGAACATTACTAAAATTTGCAACCACTTCAGGGGTCAAATGTTGCTTCCACAGAGTTCTTACAGAGGTCCCCAGCTCAATAAAAGCAGTGATATTAAAAAGCACGCAGTAGTGGTCAGAACAACAGAGGAAACACTTGTGGACAGACCATAGGTGATGACCAGACTCAGGGTGTGTCCTCTGTTGTGAGTCAAGTCCATGCAGTTAAGAACATTTAAAAACTCATTTGGAAAGGTTATCACTGCAGATTAAAAGCAACAGTTAAAATAATGTGTGTAAAATTGTTAAATACTTAGTCCTGACTCTGGCACCAGCAGGAGGCCGGACCATGTTTAGTCCTGACTCTGGCACCAGCAGGAGGCCGGACCATGTTTAGTCCTGACTCTGGCACCAGCAGGAGGCCGGACCATGTTTAGTCCTGACTCTGGCACCAGCAGGAGGCCGGACCATGTTTAGTCCTGACTCTGGCACCAGCAGGAGGCCGGTCCATGTTTAGTCCTGACTCTGGCACCAGCAGGAGGCCGGACCATGTTTAGTCCTGACTCTGGCACCAGCAGGAGGCCGGTCCATGTTTAGTCCTGACTCTGGCACCAGCAGGAGGCCGGTCCATGTTTAGTCCTGACTGGCACCAGCAGGAGGCCGGTCCATGTTTAGTCCTGACTCTGGCACCAGCAGGAGGCCGGTCCATGTTTAGTCCTGACTCTGGCACCAGCAGGAGGCCGGTCCATGTTTAGTCCTGACTCTGGCACCAGCAGGAGGCCGGTCCATGTTTAGTCCTGACTCTGGCACCAGCAGGAGGCCGGTCCATGTTTTGTCCTGACTCTGGCACCAGCAGGAGGCCGGTCCATGTTTAGTCCTGACTCTGGCACCAGCAAGAGGCCGGTCCATGTTTAGTCCTGACTCTGGCACCAGCAGGAGGCCGGTCCATGTTTAGTCCTGACTCTGGCACCAGCAGGAGGCCGGTCCATGTTTAGTCCTGACTCTGGCACCAGCAGGAGGCCGGTCCATGTTTAGTCCTGACTCTGGCACCAGCAGGAGGCCGGTCCATGTTTAGTCCTGACTCTGGCACCAGCAGGAGGCCGGTCCATGTTTAGTCCTGACTCTGGCACCAGCAGGAGGCCGGTCCATGTTTAGTCCTGACTCTGGCACCAGCAGGAGGCCGGTCCATGTTTAGTCCTGACTCTGGCACCAGCAGGAGGCCGGTCCATGTTTAGTCCTGACTCTGGCACCAGCAGGAGGCCGGTCCATGTTTAGTCCTGACTCTGGCACCAGCAGGAGGCCGGTCCATGTTTAGTCCTGACTCTGGCACCAGCAGGAGGCCGGTCCATGTTTAGTCCTGACTCTGGCACCAGCAGGAGGCCGGTCCATGTTTAGTCCTGACTCTGGCACCAGCAGGAGGCCGGACCATGTTTAGTCCTGACTCTGGCACCAGCAAGAGGCCGGTCCATGTTTAGTCCTGACTCTGGCACCAGCAGGAGGCCGGACCATGTTTAGTCCTGACTCTGGCACCAGCAAGAGGCCGGTCCATGTTTAGTCCTGACTCTGGCACCAGCAGGAGGCCGGTCCATGTTTAGTCCTGACTCTGGCACCAGCAGGAGGCCGGTCCATGTTTAGTCCTGACTCTGGCACCAGCAGGAGGCCGGTCCATGTTTAGTCCTGACTCTGGCACCAGCAGGAGGCCGGTCCATGTTTAGTCCTGACTCTGGCACCAGCAGGAGGCCGGTCCATGTTTAGTCCTGACTCTGGCACCAGCAGGAGGCCGGTCCATGTTTAGTCCTGACTCTGGCACCAGCAGGAGGCCGGTCCATGTTTAGTCCTGACTCTGGCACCAGCAGGAGGCCGGTCCATGTTTAGTCCTGACTCTGGCACCAGCAGGAGGCCGGTCCATGTTTAGTCCTGACTCTGGCACCAGCAGGAGGCCGGTCCATGTTTAGTCCTGACTCTGGCACCAGCAAGAGGCCGGTCCATGTTTAGTCCTGACTCTGGCACCAGCAGGAGGCCGGTCCATGTTTAGTCCTGACTCTGGCACCAGCAGGAGGCCGGTCCATGTTTAGTCCTGACTCTGGCACCAGCAGGAGGCCGGTCCATGTTTAGTCCTGACTCTGGCACCAGCAGGAGGCCGGTCCATGTTTAGTCCTGACTCTGGCACCAGCAGGAGGCCGGTCCATGTTTAGTCCTGACTCTGGCACCAGCAGGAGGCCGGTCCATGTTTAGTCCTGACTCTGGCACCAGCAGGAGGCCGGTCCATGTTTAGTCCTGACTCTGGCACCAGCAGGAGGCCGGTCCATGTTTAGTCCTGACTCTGGCACCAGCAGGAGGCCGGTCCATGTTTAGTCCTGACTCTGGCACCAGCAGGAGGCCGGTCCATGTTTAGTCCTGACTCTGGCACCAGCAGGAGGCCGGTCCATGTTTAGTCCTGACTCTGGCACCAGCAGGAGGCCGGTCCATGTTTAGTCCTGACTCTGGCACCAGCAGGAGGCCGGTCCATGTTTAGTCCTGACTCTGGCACCAGCAGGAGGCCGGTCCATGTTTAGTCCTGACTCTGGCACCAGCAGGAGGCCGGTCCATGTTTAGTCCTGACTCTGGCACCAGCAGGAGGCCGGTCCATGTTTAGTCCTGACTCTGGCACCAGCAGGAGGCCGGACCATGTTTAGTCCTGACTCTGGCACCAGCAAGAGGCCGGTCCATGTTTAGTCCTGACTCTGGCACCAGCAGGAGGCCGGACCATGTTTAGTCCTGACTCTGGCACCAGCAGGAGGCCGGTCCATGTTTAGTCCTGACTCTGGCACCAGCAGGAGGCCGGTCCATGTTTAGTCCTGACTCTGGCACCAGCAGGAGGCCGGTCCATGTTTAGTCCTGACTCTGGCACCAGCAGGAGGCCGGTCCATGTTTAGTCCTGACTCTGGCACCAGCAGGAGGCCGGTCCATGTTTAGTCCTGACTCTGGCACCAGCAGGAGGCCGGTCCATGTTTAGTCCTGACTCTGGCACCAGCAGGAGGCCGGTCCATGTTTAGTCCTGACTCTGGCACCAGCAGGAGGCCGGTCCATGTTTAGTCCTGACTCTGGCACCAGCAGGAGGCCGGTCCATGTTTAGTCCTGACTCTGGCACCAGCAGGAGGCCGGTCCATGTTTAGTCCTGACTCTGGCACCAGCAGGAGGCCGGTCCATGTTTAGTCCTGACTCTGGCACCAGCAGGAGGCCGGTCCATGTTTAGTCCTGACTCTGGCACCAGCAGGAGGCCGGTCCATGTTTAGTCCTGACTCTGGCACCAGCAGGAGGCCGGTCCATGTTTAGTCCTGACTCTGGCACCAGCAGGAGGCCGGTCCATGTTTAGTCCTGACTCTGGCACCAGCAGGAGGCCGATCCATGTTTAGTCCTGACTCTGGCACCAGCAGGAGGCCGGTCCATGTTTAGTCCTGACTCTGGCACCAGCAGGAGGCTGGTCCATGTTTAGTCCTGACTCTGGCACCAGCAGGAGGCTGGTCCATGTTTAGTCCTGACTATGGCACCAGCAGGAGGCCGGTCCATATCTAGTCCTGACTCTGGGCACCAAAAAAACAATTGAGTGATATTCAATGCTTGTGTACTGATGAAATAAAATAGGTTTGCAAGAGTATTAGTGCATAAAGAGGCAGTGGCACCTCCCCTTTTACCATCCCTCGTAGAAAATGCAACGTTCAAATCAAGTGGAGCGGCCTCAGTGAGAACAACGGGTGAGTTTTGTGGTCTGAAATCAGGTCATGAACAATAAAAGAGTTACTCAGCAGAGCAGGGCCATGTTTGACGTGTCAGGGCTGATTAATTGCAGGATTTTTTTTGTAGGATTAGCTTTCCACGTCTGATATTGTTAGTGTTAATAGTTGAATTGTGACTAGGCCGCTCTCTGCTGATAATGACCAGAATATGGAGTTGGACATGATGAGTCTATTGGAACAGCAGAGGATGAGGAGGTGGATTGTTTGTGCCGTCATTACTGATTCCAGAATGAGGTTGATGTGATGTGAAAGACGGCCAGATCCAGAGGGGTTCAGGTGTAAGCTGTCTTTTTTCAGGATTAAGGGACATTGTCCATGTAAGGGATATGATTAGTCTCAAGCGGCTGAATTTGATATCTCTGAATCTTGCTGAAGTAGTGCAATTGTGATTAGATTCATGATTTATGTTCCAGTAATACATTCTGTTCAAATTTCATCAATAAACGTGTCCTAAAAGTGAAATATGAACTGACAATCATCTGTACAAATAACTAACTACAAGATTAGCTGTTTTTATGCACAATAAGGCATGAGGGGGAAAAACTGGACTTGTTAATTGCAAATTTTGATTCTATTGTGATTCATCTTGCTCCACTGGAGAGCTAGGCAACTGTGAAAGCATACAGTTGAGGAAAAAGCAGTAATAATGTGCTTGTTCATGTCCTTGCTATTGTAGCTGTGGGCGTGACGCAGCAGCCTAAACTTCTTATCTTCTTAACCGCCTCTTGTCATTTATCCACATTCAAACATCTATTAAAGAAGCATACTTTGTCCAAAATACTTATGTGAAATAACATTTGAAAGGTAAACCATTGTGCTGCCCGGTGGTGGAGTGGTTAAGGCAGCAGCACACATGCCAGGCTCCATGTGCAGCAGTGTCGTGAGTTTGAATCAGTTTACTGCTTTACTGCATGTCCTCCTTTCTCTCTCGTTTTCAACGCTCCGCTTTTCTGTCTAATAAAGCCTACGTGATTTAAAAAAAGCTTTGAATCGAAATCTTCATCTTAGTATCTACTTGAAGTTCACAACAATCCACAATAAGCACTGTGTAAAATGTCAGAGCTCTAGGTTTAACTACATGGAAACTGCACTTTTATTTCTAATTGCCATATGGAATCAGAAGAGGAGTGCATATGTTTCATCTAAAACAAACAAAGTGCAAAAGTGATCATAAACTGGGCCTATAAATGGTCCTGTTTGTTTGTGTTAGGTTCCATGTGCACAAAGCTAACTAAATGAAGCTAACTAGCCTCATTGAAATGCTAATGGTGCTATTCACACGTCTGTGCTTGCTCCTGGTGCATCTCTGGAGTGTGACACATCTTCAGAGAGTTTGGGTTTAGCTCTTAGTGAAACAAGTGGCGTAAGCTGTGATGGTGCTAGTGAGCTTCACAGATCCTGTTCTAGCACCTAAAAACAATGCTTCATCAGAAATGCATGAAAAAAGTTCATTTTGAAGAGGAGAATAAGGACAAAACGGAGAACCCCCGCAACCCACCATTAGCTTATTGGAAAGATTTGAATATTTGTCGTTCAGCATTTATGATTAGCATTTTGACAATAAAATTGACATTCTGACCAAAGGTGTGCTTGGATATTGTTATTCTCTGTAATTTAATTGGGACAAAATGAGAGCAACCAGGCCACAATTGAATCAGTTTTGGACCTCCAGTACAGGACCCAAAGTAAAAAATGCTAGGCAATTTTTTTCTGAAATGAAAAATTTGGTTTTAATGTTTGGCGTGCAATGGTTGGAATATTTGCTTTGAAAAAAAATGTCTTTCCAACGATATAATTCATGCCACAGTAGCATTTGTTAACATGCTACTGGAGACTTTGATGGTTGGTTAAAAAGAGGTTCAAAAGTGCTCCAGGCTTTAGTGTTTGGTTCATAATGAAAGTTGATCCTGGAGGTGACAGTGGTGCTGTTGTTGCCTTAGAAGTGAAGGTCGCCTCTTTGATCCTCGCTTAAAGCTCAGACTGTAGTAGTTTGTCCTTTCTCTGGAAGACATTTGAATTCCACTGTACCAGTCTGAGTCACTTCCCGACACAAGCAGCCACATGACATTAACACACTCCAATTAACTTTATGTGATTACATTTGTTTGAAGTACATTTAGATGGTGTACTTTACTCAAGTAAAGGAGTTTCAGCTGTACGTTGACATTTACCTGTCATTTTTTACAAGTTAATTGTACTTTTACTTAAGTTAACTTAAGTTTACTTATTGAATGTCAGTATTTTGCACGTGAGAAGGTCTGAACTCCCGAGTGTTTGAGCTTTGTGCAGTGGTCACTCTCTCATCAATACAAGATCAACTGGGGGAAAATAATGCAACACTGGATGGAAATAATATATCTTGATATTGCAGAAGCTTATTGACACTATGCCACAGTGAATGTGCTGTGATCAAAGCTAAAGGAGGTCCTTCCAAATATTAGAGCCGTGCCCCTTTTATTCTGTGGAGACTTTTTTTTAGGTAGTAGTAGTAGTAGTAGTATTAGTATTAGTAGTAGTTTACAAGGGTTAGGGTTATTTACTGTAGTTAATGTTGATTATTTTCAATTATTTAACATGTATAAATGGTATTTTTTCAATTAGTCAATAGTCAAACACTTACTTTTATTACACATTGAGACTTAAATATTATATTAATATTATTAATATTATATTAATATTGTTTTCTGCATATTCATGTATATAATAGTTATAAAAGCTCTTTTCATATGTGTTTCAGAGTCTGTATCGTCCAGATAACAATTACGATGATCAGAATACGATTATGGTTCATTGTTGCAGCCTTTTTATAAAGTGTTACCAAAGCATGGGTGAAAAGAAATGAGATTTCTCTATAAAATATAAGATGTTATTTGTCTGAATCTGATTTGGATCTGACTATTCAATAACTGCCTGTGTCCTTCTTAATACTAACATACTTGAATAGCACATTGTCCGCTGTGTCACACTGTCAAGTTTCTGTCTGTTAAGCAGGTAGACATAGTCAAGGTCTATAGGAGCTTTTACTGTGTAAAAGCCAGTGAATAAATGCAGTTAGTCACTTGTTGTGGCTTTTATTGACGCAGGTAAAACTTTACTCGAGGCTTAGCTGTTCTGACCGCTTGTGTTTGTCCTTTCCAGGTGACTCAGCTTGTGTTCCAGTACCTGAAGATGCTGCAGACACTCGGACCACAGCAAAGGCACATCACACTTTTATACTATAGAACAGGATGTATTCTTATAATGTTAGGGAAATGCAAATGGGCCCTAATGGAGACCTCTGCTGATCATAGGTGGTCAAATGCTGCTCCTTTCTCCCTGTAATTATGTATTTGTCATTTAGGATTTACGAAGAGATTCAAAAGATTGAAGCCAATGAGTTTCACTATCAGGAGCAGGTAAGAACACACACGTCTTTGGATAAATGCTCATTCTACATACAAAGGTCTTAAATGGACTTTTTGAGCTTTTAACCATGTTTTATGTTGGTAGTAGTAGTAGTGAACGCACATTCATGAATAACGAGTAGTAAAAGGCACATAAGTATTCTACTGCAAGTTACAATTTTCCCCCCCATTTAATGCACTTTTATTATTGTTACATTATCATTATTATACAAGCAATTTTCTTAATATACATGCTTTATAAATGAGTATGCAATTTCTGCAGGCATTTTATTTTGGTATGTAAATATTAAGAAAGCAAACCTTTAATTGTTTGGCATAGATTGGTAAAAAACCCTAAATATGAGTCAATCTTAAAAATGTGAAAAATTAATTCATTTTAAACTGTTTGCGGCTAATGACTTCTGTGCATCCTGATTATTCACCGCGTTGAGTTTATAAGCACTTTTCACTGCTTTTTACTGTCACAGCAATGCTAACGAGCATTAGCATGCTAACAGGCACTTATAAAAGCGAATAAAACGCTCTACATTTAGATTGATTCAGACCCTTCTGCTTTAATAATGCATCTGTGCTGGAGAAAGACAGGCTTCACTTTATTACATGAGGTTTAACGTGAACATGTATTTGTTTTGTGTTCAGATCGACCCGATAGAGTACGTAGAGGATGTGTGTGAGAACATGCAGCTGTTCCCTAAAGAGGACTTCCTCACCGGAGACCAGCTCATGTTCCACTACGACCCAGAGGCAAGTGTCTGTCAAGTCTCTCCACTCAACTCCACACTGTTTTGTTTTGGAATTAAATGAACTACTTCCATTCAGCTCGATGCTGGTGGGCCGCTCTGTGCTACATAGTAATGCTTTTCTTCTGGCACCTTGGCCGCTCTTCAGCTGTCTCCTTATTCTTCACTTCTGTCTGTCTGAAGTGATTTGTGCGTCCTCTCTGTGCATTCTCAATCGTTTTTCAGTTGTGGCGGAAATGTTTGTTTCCCTGGCAACAGAACAAGTGGCTGCAGTGAACATGCAAATTATATCACAATTAATGAGTACATCAGGAGCAATATAATATGACCCTACATTCAGTTTCTGTGGTGAGTTTTGAGGACTGTATCCATTTAAGGGATAGAATATTGTGTTGTGTCATTGTCTAAGGGTATATGAAATATTGATCATAGTTCTATCAGTCAGGTGGCAATTTGTGATGAAAAGTGAGAATAACCTAAATAAATGACAGGAAGTGGCGCCTCGCTCCGGCTGCACACAGAATAACGGCTTCATGGTGGCTGCAGGAATGCTTTGACCTGAGCGATGCAGTGATGCTCTGCCACCTTCTGTGAGCACTGCACTGATGCCAGCAGACGAGCCACGGAGCTTTTCTCCTGTAGAACTTACATGGTTAGTTATCATGGGAACTCGGGGTCTCACAAGTGCAGCGTTCAAAGCCTGTGACCACAAGAACAAAACCTCTCCCAATGTGAGCTGCAGAACCGCTCAAACAGGGCAAATGTAGGTGGTCCATGTTCAGGCTGAGAAGAGTCCATCCAAAACACAAGAGACATCATTTTCTGACGAAGAATAAGGATGCCATTTATTTGTATTAACTTTGGCCTTACTGTTGCTAGGTAACGGTAGAATACCTCTAAAGCATAGACATTCATAGACTTGACATTCTCTACCTCAGCACGTTGCTCAGACTCGATCACTAGCGAGCCGATGCTACCGACGTCACATGGAGCACTCTTTCACATACAAATGAAGAGTGAAGCCAAATCCCCACATTAAAGTATTCACAATAATGATGTCATCTCTCTGCTCTCTTCACCAGTGACACATAAAAGAGGTTGTGCGGTGGTCACAGAGGCTCACAAGAAGCACACAAGCTCAGATCAGTTTCAAATCAGTTGGCCTTTAGCTCAGATGCCAGTTTTACACTCTAATTATGATCTAAAAGAGGCTTTGACCTCACCTCAACGTGATCAACGGGTTGGTTCAAGCACAAACCCTCTGGATTATTCATAATTTGCATATTTTGTGAGCTAATGCTAATGGCTCTTGGAAAAAACACAGGGGACCGCTCTGGAGTGGCGAGTTATTTCTGTCTGTGCCTGTATGTATGTCACATCTGTAAGTCCAAGCAGGAAGTCACATTTAAACTTAATCAAAAAGTGTCATGAGTTCGAATCCCGACTCCGACAATTTACTGCATGTCCTCCCTGCTCTCTCATCCCCACTTCACTCTGTACTTTCCTGCCAATAAAGACTACGGGCAAAACAAATATTTGAATGAAAGAAACCTTTGTAAGATTTTGAGCACGCTATAATGTGTAGTTGGACTTGTCATATATCATCACTCTGAACCTCATGTTCAACACTACATACAATAAGGTCCCTCACATCCCTCTTCTTCTTCTTCTTCTGTTTGCTGTTGCAGGTGATCAGCGGCGCTCTGTCCCTCCTCACTCCGGAGCGGGCCAACCTGATGCTGCTGTCGCCTGAACACGAGGGCCGCTGTCCCCTCAGGGAGAAGTGGTTTGGGACGCAGTACAGCGTGGAGGGTCCGTTCCTCTCTTTTTCACTATGCATCAATTCTGAGCAGATATTGTGCGCTGTCTCCTGTGCACTGATGTTCCACCAGATAAAATGGAAGCAGACGGCAATACAGTCACAACAATGTCTGGGTTTAGAAAAGGCGCATTCCTCGTTTGCAAAAGAAGTGTTGAATATGTTTCGCTGAATGTGTTTCTGTCTGGCAGATATTGCACCGGATTGGATGGCAAAGTGGACCGGGGAGCTGGAGCTAGTCAGCAGCCTCCATCTTCCTGCTGAAAATGAATTTATAGGTGTGTGGGACTAACCATTTATTATTTATGTGTGGTTGGAATGATTGGTCGGGTTTAATTTGAGTTTACGTGCTTGTTTATGTCATTCTCAAATGGATTTTCCGGAAGTACATTTCTCGTACATTTTTCCCACAGATTCCCACAGTTTCTGGGGGGGGAGTTTGAAAGCTTGCTGGATAAAGGCTGTGGTTAATAGATGAATCGAAACTAAATCGTTTTTCTGAACTTTATGATTCATAAAGAGCAAAAGAAATGTATTTTATTTTTCACATTGGTCAAATTCTTAAATGTCTCATATATTCAGGCCTTTCACAATGGAATCAACAAATTAATCAATCAAAAGAAGAAGAAGAATTAAAAAAAAAAGAAGAATTGTTAGTTACAGCCCTACATAAACCCTAGAATATATTGTTTAATTTGTTTGTAAAATGTTTAGCTTACAACACTTCAGGTGGCTAGTCTCTGTCGTGCCTTTAAACATGAAACTAAACGTTGACGGGACTGTTGAGCTCCATATGAGGAAAAACTGTCTCAACTTTGGTAATGATTTTTACCAAAACTCTTAATTTCTTTCCGAATCGTCTGTTGTTTTTCCTCAGCCACTGATTTTAACCTGAAAGCGTCGGACTGCCCCGACACGGAGCTGCCTGTCCGGATCACTGACGGGGAGAAGGGCTGCCTCTGGTACAAGAAGGACAACAAGTTCAAAATCCCAAAGGGTAAGAGTGTTATTACTGGACTGGATTACATTTGATTATTCCATGTGTCTATGATGAAATGTAATCAACTTAATAAGCAGAATATGTTGAAATGGCTGTTTTTTAACGCCATAATTAAATCCAGTCTTTGTGGGGTTCCATTGTGCATCAAAGCTGTTTAGACTTCTACAAACATGGTCTAAAAAGCATGTGTTAGTTTAGCAGTGCATATTTTAATGTTCTTTTAAATGTTAATGCTTCTTTTAATATGCAATGTGAACAAAGTCTTCATAGTAATTCAAAGAAAAGAATATAATCATGAATGGAATATTTGCCAGATGGATCAATCATTTCATTTCCCCCCCAAAATTGTTTAGCCGTAGTTAAGGAATTTGATCATTTTAACTATTTTAGAGCTTTTCTTCTCAAACTAGTCTTAATCTCTTGATGTTCTGATCCAGCTTTTCAGTTGTGATACTGATATACATCGAAGTGGGCTTTAAGTATCCGCTAACATAATGTAACATGTTAAGTCCATGATATGCTACTCATATTATTTGAACACTCATTACAATAACTTAACAACAGCTTACCACTGTGATATAAACTCAGTGATTGAATTCTGTATGTTTCAAATAAGAGATCATTTGAAAATATTTACTGGGTCGAAGTGGGTGAAAATATGTTCTATAATGTTTTCAAAATGGCTAATTGGAGTATTGGATCAGTATTGTAAGATGGGGAATCAATACCTGATCCATTATATTTTCCGGTATGAAAGGGATGTCAAGATTATTTGAGATCAATAATCGTGATAATGTAGGTCACAATGTTCTGAAATTGAAATTGAAAAATGTTAATTGTGAGCATTTAAAGGAGACGTCTTGTGTTGTTTTCAAATGTTTAATATTAACCTATAACATTATTCTTTCCTAACTGCAATATTGATCTAAAACAGCTCAGTGATAGAAACCTTTCCATTGACTTCCTGTTCAAATCAGCAGAACTGATAAGCCCCGCCTCTTCACATTGGTATTTCACCTTAACAAGCAGAAGATTGTTATTTCTGAAAAGTGACATTTTTGAACTCTACATGTATCACTTGGAGTCTTAATCTTTCAAATAATCACAACTAAGTAAAGATGTAGGCGGGGATAGGGGGTAGGTGAAAACAGGTATTTTCTGAGCTCCCCTTTGCCCCCTTTAAGAATCAGAACGAGACGATGTGAACAAAAGTAAATAAAGGAATGGACTATGTCTTGTCCATGGTGTCAATAATCATAAAACGATGATGTTTCATCTCACAAATGATGAGCCACTCCGATGTAATCTAGTGACATCCCTCGTATATGTGTCAAAGTCCTTAATGGAACACGGAGCGGAGTTATTATTAGTGTACTGACATCCTCTCGTCCTCTTCCTCCACAGCCTACATCAGATTCCACATAATCTCCCCTGTCATCCAGAAGTCTGCCAGAAAGTAAGCACCAAACAGCGTGACAAATGTGCTCTCATCTCCACCAACTTTTCATTTCCTCCTGCTGCTCTTCCTCCTCCTTCACTCCAGCGTGGTCCTCTTCGACTTGTTGGTGAACATCCTGGGACACACTTTGGCAGAGCCGGCGTACGAGGCGGAGGTGGCACAGCTGGACTATAAACTGGTGGCAGGAGAGCACGGCCTGGTCATTAAAGTCAAAGGGTTCAACCACAAACTGCCTGTAAGTTATACTATACGACATGAGAGCAAACATCTGTTTATATTCCATATTATTATACTTTAAAACGAGCTGTACCTGAGTTTTACCATCTTCAAAATGTGACTAACAGAAATGGTTAATTACAGTTTGCAGCGGTCCAAATTTACCGCTCACTTACCTAACGTGTTCAAAGCATCCTAAAAATGCAGTTTATAAGCATTTTTCACAACTTTCAGAGCACCTCTTGCTTTGTGGAGAATAAAATGCTTTATAATTGGATGCAGACGGCACACAGCGGTCTCAATTTTGAGCCCAAGACTTGTTTGTACAATATGTCTGTGTCAAATTCGCTTCAGCCCCTTTTAACTTAAAGATTGTTGTTTCATTCGGGAGTAGATACAAATCTTGATCGTGATATACTGCACTCATTTTTTTCACTGATATTTTTTGTGGCGTCCTCAGTGCATCAGATTTGTCTTTTTAAACAGGCTCACAAGTTAAAATACAACAAAATATGTCTGATTATGTAAAATATGTCACAATATTGCCACAAATGATTTGACATAATGTATGGCTAAAAGAGGTCTAAAACAGGACTATAATAGATCTAAAGTATGGCTAAAAGAGGTCTAAAACAGGACTATAATAGATCTAAAGTATGGCTAAAAGAGGTCTAAAACAGGACTATAATAGATCTAAAGTATGGCTAACAGAGGTCTAAAACAGGACTATAATAGATCTAAAGTATGGCTAACAGAGGTCTAAAACAGGACTATAATAGATCTAAAGTATGGCTAACAGAGGTCTAAAACAGGACTATAATAGATCTAAAGTATGGCTAAAAGAGGTCTAAAACAGGACTATAATAGATCTAAAGTATGGCTAAAAGAGGTCTAAAACAGGACTATAATAGATCTAAAGTATGGCTAACAGAGGTCTAAAACAGGACTATAATAGATCTAAAGTATGGCTAAAACAGGACTATAATAGATCTAAAGTATGGCTAACAGAGGTCTAAAACAGGACTATAATAGATCTAAAGTATGGCTAAAAGAGGTCTAAAACAGGACTATAATAGATCTAAAGTATGGCTAACAGAGGTCTAAAACAGGACTATAATAGATCTAAAGTATGGCTAAAAGAGGTCTAAAACAGGACTATAATAGATCTAAAGTATGGCTAACAGAGGTCTAAAACAGGACTATAATAGATCTAAAGTATGGCTAAAAGAGGTTTAAAACAGGACTATAATAGATCTAAAGTATGGCTAACAGAGGTCTAAAACAGGACTATAATAGATCTAAAGTATGGCTAACAGAGGTCTAAAACAGGACTATAATAGATCTAAAGTATGGCTAACAGAGGTCTAAAACAGGACTATAATAGATCTAAAGTATGGCTAAAAGAGGTCTAAAACAGGACTATAATAGATCTAAAGTATGGCTAAAACAGGACTATAATAGATCTAAAGTATGGCTAAAACAGGACTATAATAGATCTAAAGTATGGCTAACAGAGGTCTAAAACAGGACTATAATAGATCTAAAGTATGGCTAAAAGAGGTCTAAAACAGGACTATAATAGATCTAAAGTATGGCTAAAAGAGGTCTAAAACAGGACTATAATAGATCTAAAGTATGGCTAAAAGAGGTCTAAAACAGGACTATAATAGATCTAAAGTATGGCTAAAAGAGGTCTAAAACAGGACTATAATAGATCTAAAGTATGGCTAAAAGAGGTCTAAAACAGGACTATAATAGATCTAAAGTATGGCTAAAAGAGGTTTAAAACAGGACTATAATAGATCTAAAGTATGGCTAAAAGAGGTTTAAAACAGGACTATAGTAGATCTAAAGTATGGCTAAAAGAGGTCTAAAACAGGACTATAATAGATCTAAAGTATGGCTAAAAGAGGTCTAAAACAGGACTATAATAGATCTAAAGTATGGCTAACAGAGGTCTAAAACAGGACTATAATAGATCTAAAGTATGGCTAACAGAGGTCTAAAACAGGACTATAATAGATCTAAAGTATGGCTAAAAGAGGTCTAAAACAGGACTATAATAGATCTAAAGTATGGCTAACAGAGGTCTAAAACAGGACTATAATAGATCTAAAGTATGGCTAAAAGAGGTTTAAAACAGGACTATAATAGATCTAAAGTATGGCTAACAGAGGTCTAAAACAGGACTATAATAGATCTAAAGTATGGCTAACAGAGGTCTAAAACAGGACTATAATAGATCTAAAGTATGGCTAACAGAGGTCTAAAACAGGACTATAATAGATCTAAAGTATGGCTAAAAGAGGTCTAAAACAGGACTATAATAGATCTAAAGTATGGCTAAAACAGGACTACAATAGATCTAAAGTATGGCTAAAACAGGACTATAATAGATCTAAAGTATGGCTAAAACAGGACTATAATAGATCTAAAGTATGGCTAAAAGAGGTCTAAAACAGGACTATAATAGATCTAAAGTATGGCTAAAAGAGGTCTATAATAGATCTAAAGTATGGCTAACAGAGGTCTAAAACAGGACTATAATAGATCTAAAGTATGGCTAACAGAGGTCTAAAACAGGACTATAATAGATCTAAAGTATGGCTAAAAGAGGTCTAAAACAGGACTATAATAGATCTAAAGTATGGCTAAAACAGGACTATAATAGATCTAAAGTATGGCTAAAACAGGACTATAATAGATCTAAAGTATGGCTAAAACAGGACTATAATAGATCTAAAGTATGGCTAAAAGAGGTCTAAAACAGGACTATAATAGATCTAAAGTATGGCTAAAAGAGGTCTAAAACAGGACTATAATAGATCTAAAGTATGGCTAACAGAGGTCTAAAACAGGACTATAATAGATCTAAAGTATGGCTAAAAGAGGTCTAAAACAGGACTATAATAGATCTAAAGTATGGCTAAAAGAGGTCTAAAACAGGACTATAATAGATCTAAAGTATGGCTAAAAGAGGTCTAAAACAGGACTATAATAGATCTAAAGTATGGCTAAAAGAGGTCTAAAACAGGACTATAATAGATCTAAAGTATGGCTAAAAGAGGTCTAAAACAGGACTATAATAGATCTAAAGTATGGCTAAAAGAGGTCTAAAACAGGACTATAATAGATCTAAAGTATGGCTAAAAGAGGTCTAAAACAGGACTATAATAGATCTAAAGTATGGCTAAAAGAGGTCTAAAACAGGACTATAATAGATCTAAAGTATGGCTAACAGAGGTCTAAAACAGGACTATAATAGATCTAAAGTATGGCTAACAGAGGTCTAAAACAGGACTATAGTAGATCTAAAGTATGGCTAACAGAGGTCTAAAACAGGACTATAATAGATCTAAAGTATGGCTAAAAGAGGTCTAAAACAGGACTATAATAGATCTAAAGTATGGCTAAAAGAGGTCTAAAACAGGACTATAATAGATCTAAAGTATGGCTAAAAGAGGTCTAAAACAGGACTATAATAGATCTAAAGTATGGCTAACAGAGGTCTAAAACAGGACTATAATAGATCTAAAGTATGGCTAAAAGAGGTCTAAAACAGGACTATAATAGATCTAAAGTATGGCTAACAGAGGTCTAAAACAGGACTATAATAGATCTAAAGTATGGCTAAAAGAGGTCTAAAACAGGACTATAATAGATCTAAAGTATGGCTAAAAGAGGTCTAAAACAGGACTATAATAGATCTAAAGTATGGCTAACAGAGGTCTAAAACAGGACTATAATAGATCTAAAGTATGGCTAAAAGAGGTCTAAAACAGGACTATAATAGATCTAAAGTATGGCTAAAAGAGGTCTAAAACAGGACTATAATAGATCTAAAGTATGGCTAAAAGAGGTTTAAAACAGGACTATAGTAGATCTAAAGTATGGCTAAAAGAGGTCTAAAACAGGACTATAATAGATCTAAAGTATGGCTAAAAGAGGTCTAAAACAGGACTATAATAGATCTAAAGTATGGCTAAAAGAGGTTTAAAACAGGACTATAATAGATCTAAAGTATGGCTAACAGAGGTCTAAAACAGGACTATAATAGATCTAAAGTATGGCTAACAGAGGTCTAAAACAGGACTATAATAGATCTAAAGTATGGCTAACAGAGGTCTAAAACAGGACTATAATAGATCTAAAGTATGGCTAAAAGAGGTCTAAAACAGGACTATAATAGATCTAAAGTATGGCTAAAACAGGACTATAATAGATCTAAAGTATGGCTAAAACAGGACTATAATAGATCTAAAGTATGGCTAACAGAGGTCTAAAACAGGACTATAATAGATCTAAAGTATGGCTAAAAGAGGTCTAAAACAGGACTATAATAGATCTAAAGTATGGCTAAAAGAGGTCTAAAACAGGACTATAATAGATCTAAAGTATGGCTAAAAGAGGTCTAAAACAGGACTATAATAGATCTAAAGTATGGCTAAAAGAGGTCTAAAACAGGACTATAATAGATCTAAAGTATGGCTAAAAGAGGTCTAAAACAGGACTATAATAGATCTAAAGTATGGCTAAAAGAGGTCTAAAACAGGACTATAATAGATCTAAAGTATGGCTAAAAGAGGTCTAAAACAGGACTATAATAGATCTAAAGTATGGCTAAAAGAGGTCTAAAACAGGACTATAATAGATCTAAAGTATGGCTAAAAGAGGTCTAAAACAGGACTATAATAGATCTAAAGTATGGCTAAAAGAGGTCTAAAACAGGACTATAATAGATCTAAAGTATGGCTAAAAGAGGTCTAAAACAGGACTATAATAGATCTAAAGTATGGCTAAAAGAGGTCTAAAACAGGACTATAATAGATCTAAAGTATGGCTAAAAGAGGTCTAAAACAGGACTATAATAGATCTAAAGTATGGCTAAAAGAGGTCTAAAACAGGACTATAATAGATCTAAAGTATGGCTAAAAGAGGTCTAAAACAGGACTATAATAGATCTAAAGTATGGCTAAAAGAGGTTTAAAACAGGACTATAATAGATCTAAAGTATGGCTAAAAGAGGTCTAAAACAGGACTATAATAGATCTAAAGTATGGCTAACAGAGGTCTAAAACAGGACTATAATAGATCTAAAGTATGGCTAAAAGAGGTCTAAAACAGGACTATAATAGATCTAAAGTATGGCTAAAAGAGGTCTAAAACAGGACTATAATAGATCTAAAGTATGGCTAAAAGAGGTCTAAAACAGGACTATAATAGATCTAAAGTATGGCTAAAAGAGGTCTAAAACAGGACTATAATAGATCTAAAGTATGGCTAAAAGAGGCTTTACTAGTTCTAAACAAGGACAAACCCAAAATAGAACAAAAATATGTAGTAAATTGACTATACAACTGTAGAAGGATTCCACCAGCGGTACACAACTTTGCCCATCTGTGCAGTAGAATAGTATAAAAAGTACTACTGTAGTTCAACCACATGTTTCACATCCTTTGCTTGTTCCAGATTGTACAGTTTTAGTGTTAGAAAAATGCCTTTACACGTGAACAAGGCTGTCTGACGTACAGGAGTGATGTTAGATTCCTGACGTGCATATTTCCAGAAAGATCATGTTTGAAACTAAAGGAACATTCTTTCTATTTTCACTTGTAACCTTCCTTGCTCTTGACAGTAGACAGTTAGTCAAGGAAATGATTTCATCTGCTTTTAGAGTGCCAGGCTCTTAAATGAGTTCATCTCCTTCTCTTTATGTTATGTGGTTTGTAACAGTAAATGAGCCTGTTAGGTCGTTAGTTTGACAGCAGCAAACACTTCACTATTGTTCTGCTGTATTTGCCCATCTGGAAGTACTGTTTGTAAGTAAGGATATAAGGCAAGGCACGTTTATTTAGAGAGCACAATTTGTACAAGTCATTCAAAGTGTTTTTACATAATTCAATCTGATAAATACATATATAATCATTATTAAATTGACTTGATTTAAGAGAAGAGTGCAGATTAACTCCTTTCAGTCATATGCAGAGCTTAACAGAACAGTTTTTATCTTGGATTTGAACATTGTCAGAGTAGAGGCCTGTCTCACATCTTCAGGAAGAATAGTCCAGATTTTATCAGCATGAATCCCCATGTAACAGCTACAGTACATCACAGCCTGGTTCATGTTGGAATGCATACTTCAAAGTCTGTCGCACTGCACAGCTAGAATTATCCAAGAATGTGAGAAGAATGCATCTTATACATGATTTTGTCAATCTTTGGCACCTAATATACTTAAAGCAACACTGCGTAACTTTCTGGAGGTTGGGTGTCACCTGCATGATCCATGGAAGTAGAAAGTTAAAGTTAAAATCGTACTTTGGAACATTCTCCACACGTATAGATATGTTTTATACCAAACTGAGGAATATTATAGCCAAAGAAACAACATTTACATGGAAACTAACACTCACAGTAAGGACACATGTTTTTCAGTGCTATAAAAACATCCAAAATGATCATTATTTTATTTTATTCTATGTTTTGGTTGAACGGTTATGCAGTGGAGCTTTACTATTAGTAGTGCTTTTAAGTCTGAATTCCAAACCACATGCTTTTACTGACAGAGAATTGGCTGTTGATCTCTTTATTAAAGCTGATCACTAACGATTAGAACTGACATAATCTCGATCTTGATTCAAATGTGATTTATTGCACATTCCTAGTTTCCACTGCACACTCGGGTTTTTGCGTTCAACCTACAATATGCACAATCCGAAAAATTACCCGACTAATTTACTCCTGACCAAGCCTCGCTCAGGAGCAGGACACGGGTCACTATAGAATATCTTAATCTAAGACCTGATCATCTTACTGGCATCATCCAATAATACTCACTGTATTGATCCAACCACAAATCAACATCATTTACAATCGAGTCACACTATGACGTCACAATTTTAGCTAACGTCAAATTTAATTTATAAAGCACACTAAATCTGCTTTAGAATACAAATAAAAATAGGCTATACTATACTATCATTAGTATAAACACAAAATGTACAAATAAATTTACATATGTAGTGCAGAAAGTAAACAGTGCAGTCAGTGATTCAATTATGGTTAAACTGACAGTGTTTAGGACGTGTTCATGAGTCCAATGGCAGAGGGAACGAAACTGTTCTTGTGGCGGGAGGTTCTGGTCTGGATGGACTGTAGCCTCCTGCCTGAGGGGAGTGGCCTCCTGCCTGAGGGGAGTGGCCTCCTGCCTGAGGGGAGTGGCCTCCTGCCTGAGGGGAGTGGCCTCCTGCCTGAGGGGAGTGGCCTCCTGTCTGAGGGGAGTGGCCTCCTGTCTGAGGGGAGTGGCCTCCTGCCTGAGAGGAGTGGCCTCCTGCCTGAGGGGAGTGGCCTCCTGCCTGAGGGGAGTGGCCTCCTGCCTGAGGGGAGTAGCCTCCTGCCTGAGGGGAGTGGCCTCCTGCCTGAGGGGAGTAGCCTCCTGCCTGAGGGGAGTGGCCTCCTGCCTGAGGGGAGTGGCCTCCTGCCTGAGGGGAGTGGCCTCCTGCCTGAGGGGAGTGGCTCAAACAGTCCATGTCCAGGGTGAGAAGGGTCAGCTGTGATCCGACCTGCTCGTCCCAGAGTCCTGGAGACGTACAGGTCCTGCAGAGATGGAAGTCTGCAGCCGATCACCTTCTCAGCAGAAGCACAATGCTCTGTAGTCTCTGTTTGTCCCTGGCTGTGGCTCCAGCGTACCACACAGTGATGGAGGAGGTGATGGAGGAGGTGATGGAGGAGGTGATGGAGGAGGTGAGGATGGACTCAGGATGGACTCAATGATGGCCGTGTAAAACTGCACCATCTTCTCCACTGGCAGTTTGGCTTTCCTCAGCTGCTGCAGGAAGTACATCCTCTGCTGGGCCTTCTTGATGAGGGAGCTGATGGTGGGCTCCCACTTGAGGTCCTGGGTGATGGTGGTGCTGAGGAAACGGAGGGAGTCTACGGTGGTGATGGGGGATTGTGAGGGGGGGCTGTGACTTTCCTGAAGTCCACGATCATGTCCACTGTCTTCTGGGCGTGAACTCGAGGTTGTTACTGCTGCACCAGAATATCAGGCAGTCCACCTCCCTCCTGTAGACAGACTCATCCCCGTCCGAGATGAGCCCGATGAGGGTGGTGTCGTCCGCAAACTTGGTCAATTTTAGAGTCGTGGCTGGAGGTGCAGCAGTTTGTGTACAGGGAGAAGAGCAGAGGAGAAAATACACAGCCCTGTGGACCGTGTGTCTGAGACATACTTTCTCAGCTGCATGCACTGCCTCCGATCCATCAGGAAGTCAGTGATCCACCTGCAGGTGGAGTCAGGCACGTTGAGCTGGGAGAGCTTGTCCTGGAGCAGAGCAGGAGGATGGTGCTGAATGCAGAGCTGAAGTCCACAAATGGGATCCTGGCTTAGGTTCCCGGGGAGTCCAGGTTCTGCAGGGTGGAGTGGAGAGCCAGGTTGATGGTGTCATTCACAGACCTGTTGGCTCTGTAGGCGAACTGCAGGGGGTCCAGCAGGAGGAGGTGAGGGACTTGATGTGGGGAAGGACCAGGCGCTCCAGCGTAGGTTTAACAAAGGTTTAAACTGCTTTAGTGTCTCTGCTCATTTTACATGCAGAGGCTGTTCCAGAGCCTGGGCCCCGCCACAGAGAACTCTTTAGCTTTGACCTTGGAACATCCTGGAGGAGCTGAGAGGAGGACAGCATGGTACGAGCAGGAACATGGTGGACAATAACTCCAATAACAGGAAGCCAGACCATTCAGACACTTGATAACCATGAGCAACATTTTAAATGTGATTTTATGTGATTCTCTTGATAACTGAAAGCCAGTGCAGTGATGCCAGGACTAGACTAATGTGTTGGTGACGCCTTGTACCGCCCATTTTACACTAACTGCAAGCGTCTAAGAGCAGTCAGATCGAGACCAAAATAAAGAGAGTTGAAGTAATCTAATCGTGAAGTGTCAATGTTGAGTAATTCAATTCTCTTCTGTAAGAACTCAAAACACAACTAAAGAATGTGAACGCACTGCTGCAGTTTAATAGGAAATATAAAAGTCTCCACTCTACTAAAATGCACTGGCTATAAACTTTGTATGCTTCGCATCGGCTACAGGCTTTGTTTTGTAACTATGTAT